>NC_083885.1:56316924-56616924 GCF_032452875.1 Bos javanicus | reverse complement strand
TGAACCTCATTCAGTCCATTTCAACCACGCAGCCCACCAGTACCCAGCTCACTTCCCAGCCACCTCTTCTGTTCCCATCCCTCCAAACACCCAATGCCCTGTTCCAGTGCTGCCCTTCTCGGCACCCAGTGCCTGGCCTGACTCCACTTCCTGGCCTTCAACACCCTTCCCTGCTGTCCTTCCCAAGACTCAACACCCTCCTGGCCATGACCCTGCTCCCCAAACCCACCAGCCACACCCCCCTGACCCCCTGCACGTCTGGCACCCTCTCCTCCACAAGTTTCCACACCTCACTGTCGCCTTTGTGTCTCTGTCTGCCCCTCTGAACACAGATCCCCGCCCCAATGGGGACCCTGCAGCTGCTGCGCTTGCCCACGAGGACTGCCCGGCCATTGACCAACCCGCCATGTCCCCGGAAGACAAGAGTCCCATCACCCCTGGGAGCCGGGGCCGCTACGGCCGGGACCGAGCCTGCTTCCTCCTCACTGACTATGCCCCATCCCCTGATGGCTCCATCCGGAAAGGTGAGGTGCCCTCCACTGGCCCCCACCTGGGACCCTCCCTCTCTGCCCTCCCCTAGGGGAGGGCAGAGAGGGAGATGGGGGAGGAGGTGCTGGACTTCCCTTCCCCCACCTCTTGGCCCCCAATTCCCTCCCTCTCAGACCCCCTCCCCCGAATTTCCTCACCACTGACCCTTCACCTGTCTTTATTGCATCTCCATTTCCCCCCCACCCCACCCCACCCTGGACCCTCTGGCCTCTTCCCCCACCCCCCAGCCACTGGTGCTCCCCCACTGCCCCCCCGAGACTGGCGTAAGCCAGGCCCCCCAAGCTTCTTGCCCGACCTCAACGCCAACGCTGCAGCCTGGATATCCCCCTAGTGGACGAACCCCCTCCCCCCGGGGTAAGTAGCCCCCATCCCTGTGAACCCCTTCCCTCCTGACTAACCCATCTGAGAACATGCAGCCCCCACTGACTGAGACTCCCACCCCCTCACTGTGAACAGCTCCATCCAATTAACCCCCAGCCCCGACACTGACCCCACACCCATCTGCCCAGGACTTGCCCTGCCTCTCACTAACTGCTAGAAATCACCCCACCCTTTCCCACCGTGTGCCTGACCCCCCCACCCCAATGGCCTCACGACTGACCTCCATCCTCACCCCCATCCACATCTCTTCCCCTGCCTCCCCACCTTGGTTTTACTTTTGTTTGTTTAATCAAGAAAAGGGGGCATACACCCAGGACGTTCTTCTGAGTACAGGATGAGGTGAGAAAGACTCAGCCACTTATGCAGTCACTTGTGGCTTGGACAGCACTTACCAAGCACCCACATACATGCTCCCGGTGCTAAGCACAGGGAATCAACGGGGAGCACATCAACCCTGTCCTCTACCCCCAGTTTGGTGGGAGAGGCAGATGCAGACCCAGACCTGAGGCAGGAGAGCAGGCTGAGCTGAGGAGCCCTGTCCTGGGATCTGGGAAGGAGCAGGTCAGACATGAGTGTGAACAAGCTCTGGGAGTTGGTGATGGACAGGGAGGCCTGGCGTGCTGCAGTCCATGGGGTCACAAAGAGTCGGACACAACTGAGTGACCGAACTGAACTGAGGTCCACTCTGGGACTTCATGAGGAGGCACTGGAGTAGGGAGACTGCAGGTCGGGAGGCTGAGGTGGAGGCTGGAGTGAGCGTCCCAGGGGAGAGGACAAAGCCTGAGCCAGGGTCAGAGCTCCAGGGATGGGGAAGAAGAGAGGCAGAGGAACAGGGCCAGGACTGGACAGTGGGGAGGTCAGAGAGAGAGTGAGGGGACAGCAGGTGAATTATTCAGCAAACATAACTGCACACTTTCCACATGCCATATATTCTGTAATCCTCACAACAACCCCAGCTAACCCCTAACTTCATTCATTCATTCAGCAACTAATGATTGCGGGTGGAGTTCCAGGCAGTGGAGATTTGGCAGGGCGCAAAGCACACATCTCCCATCACAGAGCTGATACTCTAGAGCCCTGTGACAACGTACTATAGCCAAGGGCCAAACCTCTCCGCCAGTTGCTTTGTAAATAAAGCTTTATTGGAACACGGCCACTGTGTACAACAGCAGAGTGGAATAGTTTCAACAGAGATGTATGTTATGGCCCACAAAGCCCTGGAAATATTGACTATCTGGCCCTTTACAGGGAAGTTCTCCACTCCATGAGTGGGGGAAACAGAAAACAAACAAGATAATTACTCTAACCAGGTCAGATAAAGGGGGTCTGTTAAGGTCTTTCTGAGAAGGCAACCTAAAACTTGAAGCTCAAAAAGGACCAGCGAGCAGAAGAAAGAGCAAGTTCAAAGGCCCTGAGGTGCTGAGGTGGGATGCCCTTGGTTTGTTAAAGGAATAGCAAGGAGGAAAGTGTGGTTGGAGTTGAATGGCCAAGAGGAGAGGGGAGGAGCCTAGGGGGAAGTGTTTTGGGCCATGGTGAGAGGCTGGATTTGATCTTAAAAGTGTTGAGAAGCCACCTGAAGGCACCTGGTCCATCACTTATTCATTCAACAAACACCTATGAGTCTTCCTTCCAAATGCAGCTTAAAGAATCCCTAGCTGCAGCCTAAGGAGATGGCAGAGCAGGACTCAGGGAGCCTCCAAGGAGAACCACATCTAAAGCCCCTTGTTTCACGGCCCTTTCAGAAGCTCAGAGAGGGCCATGGCCAACCACCAGCCACAGAGCAGATGCAGGACAAGCAGGCTTACGGGCTCCTAGTCCAGAGGGGACTGTCTGGCTCTTCTTGTTCCATTCCTGGACCTCTCCTGTTGCAACCCTCACCTCCCCCATCATCCTCCACTGTCATCTCATTACCAACCCCCACCTCCCTGTTCCCATCTCAGCCCATCCCCCGCTTGCACCCAGCCCTGTTGCCTACTCCCTTTGTTCCCCCACCCCCAGGTCTGGATGGGCCCCTATGAAATTGAGGGATGGGGCAGGAGGACTTGGGAATGTGGGTAAGGGAGGAGTTGGGGGATTGGCGGAGGTTGGCTGGGGGGGGGGTGGTCTCTGCTTCTTTTGCCTCTAATGCCAAAATCCATTCATTGAACTCAAATAATGGCTGGAGCTGATGGGGCTGGCTGAACTCCCTCCCCCAACTCCCTACCCCTTCCACACACCTGTCTTCCTCTTTTAACTTCTTCTTCACCCTCCACTGTTCCCTAGCCCCCCTTCTTTCAAGACCCTTCCTCCTGACCTGGTCCCCACCCACCCCATCAGCCCCCTTCTCTGTCTTCCCTCAGGTGCTGCTGGGTACAGCACCTGACCTGCATCCCCCCCTCCTCCCCAGTATTCCCCCTCCTCTCTCCCTTCATCCTCCCCCCACCCCCCCAAGCCACCCCGGAAGCTCCTTCCATATTTGATGTCTCTGGCCGCCCCCCATTTCACTGCTCCCCTCCCGCGGAAAACACCAGAGAGGAGGAAGAGATCCCGGCGTTTCTCCGGCCCCCCAACAGTGAGGCTGTGTTGGGGGGTTCTCCCTGGCCACCCTCCCCCCGCCGTGACTCTGTGTATTTCTGTCCCCAGCTCTTGTCACCGCCTGAGACCTCGCGAGACCCTCGATCCCCCCCTGCCCCTTTCCCCCAGGTTAGCAACTGGGAATGGCTGGGAGGGGGTGACTCCAAGATACTGGGCTTCTGACTCCCCCCCAGGCCCTGTCTCCTCCTGTCAAGATGCCCACGTCCAGAGTGACCCATTGGTACTGGCTAGGAAAGCCCTAGAACAGCCCAGATACTGGCAGAACTCTCAAGACATTCCTAAGTTTTCAAGAAACCCCACACCTGCCCCTAAGCCTTAAATCCCTTGAGTATCCAGATGCTATCAGGACCTTCCCATCAGAAGGTTCCCATCTGAAAGCTTGAGCCTTTAAAGACAGCCCATTACAACCTTCGGCTGAGCCTTGCCGACATCAGACTGCTCTTGGAGCTGTCCTTCAGCACCACCCTGCCCCGGCCCCGCCCAGGGGGGTACTGCCGACTTGTGCTCCATTCAGCCCCTCACAGTCCACCCCGCAACGCCCCGTCCTCCTCTTTCTCCGTCTAGGTTAGCCCCCCACTGCCTGCGGCCCCACCCATCACTTCCCAAGCCCTCCCCACCAGCTGCTCGCCCACTGGCATTCCACCCAAGCTCCCTCCCCACGCCCGTGCTGCCCACCATCTGCCTCGCTGCCCTCCCACCTTTTTGCCTCAGACGAGGGGGCCAACTAGGGGGGACGGGGGTTGGGGGGGCGGGCGGTGGTGGGGGCAGGGTGGAGGAGGCTCGGTGGGTGCCACCTTGCCTCCTAACCCTGAGTCTCTCCCCCCTCCCCATGTCTGCACCTTTCTCCTCGATGCCAACTGACTGTCCGATTTGTTCACTTCTCTCTCGTCTTCTTGGTCCGCCTCTGTCCATCTACCCGTTTCCTGCCGTCTGTCTTCTTGTGTCCTGGTGTCCGGCTCTCTTGTCTCCACCGTCTCTCTCTTGCCTTCTGTGTCCCACCTTCTCCCTCCACCTCTTCCTGTCTCTGTCTCTGTCTTTCTCTCCATCTCGTATCCCTTCTGTTTGTTTCTCTCCTGCTTCCCTCTGTCTTGGGGTCCCGCTGTCTGCTGGACCCTCCGCCTGCACCCGCATCTCCTCTCTTCCTTTTGTGTTTCTGCCCTTTCCCCCGCCCCCAGGTTACGAGAAATCCCGCAGCCTGAGCAGCATCGCGGGCCTGAGCGGGGTGTCCCTGCGCCTCGCCCCCCTTGCCACTCCCCCCGGCTCCCCCAGGGCCGCCCGCCGCGCTCCCCCAACCCTGCCCTCCATCCTCTAGCGCTCCCCTCCCCCCCGTGGGGGGACTCGGGGGTGACAGGGAAGAAGGTCAAAGGAGCTGGGGGTGGGGGGTGGGGGAAAGGGTTTTTTTTACAAAAACAAAAACAAAAAAAGTCATTAATAATATGCAACGGAGACGACGACGCCAGCAGACACCCCCGGGCCCCTCACCCAGACCTGGGCCCCCAGGATGGAGGGGGAGGAGCCAAAACCCATTCCCCCAACTCTGCCCCTCCTTAAAAAAAAGCCTTCTCAGGTCTCCAGAGCCATAGGAAACCCCCGCCCCCCCCCCCATCAACTCGTGTAAATACGTCCAAATTATGCCAATCACATTTTGGGTCGCCTCCCCCCAACTCTGCATGCCTCCTCCAACCTGGACCCCCGCCCTCTCCAACTCCACCTCAGCAATAAGCCGCGGGGGGCTGCATGCCGCGAGCAAGGGAAGGGACATTCTGGGAAGCGGGTGGGGACCTTCAAGAGGGTCGGGCTGGCCTTTAAGCCACACCACAGGAGGGTCTCTTAGCCTCCTACCCTTCACCCCAGGGGGGCAACCCATCACGCACTGATTTTTAAAAAAATTAGCAGCAGTGTGGGGGAAGGAGGAACAGTCACCCAAGCCAAAAACGGGAACTGAGCTCAGATGGTAGAAGCGGAGGCATGAAGGGGGGGCGGGGAGGGCCTGCGGACAGCTGCTCCCTCAGCCTTTAGGAGCATCCCGCTGGTGAATTTCACTCTTTCTTCCGCCTCTCCTACCCACCCACCGCCCCCAACCCCAGGGATCTGCTCGCCTCTATTGCTGCATGGACTCAGACCTCCCATCCTGGTATTCCTGGGATGTTCTGGCCCTAGCACACAAAATTCCGCAACACCCCCTCCAGATTCCCAGGACATGAGACCTGCCCTCAGAATTCCTGAGGCCGATTCTGGCACGCATCTTCCAAATCCCAGCACGCTCCTGGGACTTAACCTCTCTGCACACAGATGCTACCCGTCCCCCAAGTCCCCCCTCCCCTCAGTCCTAACCCCTGGGCTGCATCCCAGCACCTCTCAAACCTCCAAGACTTGACCCAGCCCTTGAACTCACGTTCAGCCTTTGGGATGCTCCAATTTTTGCCACACTCTGAACACTTCCTGGACACCCTAAACCTGACATCAGACATCCAGCTCAGGTTCCCCTGACGCTAGAATTTTCAAGATAGGTTCAACCTGTCTGCAATTCCAGGGAACCAGATCTTTCCGGGACACCCCCCTTCTTATGGATAACCCTGTCCCCTCCAAGATCCCCTTTCTTTAAATGGTGTCCCAAAGGCACCTTCATAGACGCCAATGTTTCCCAGAGGGTCATATTTGCACCCCTGGCGATGTGCTAAGGTTTTAAGCAGTACAAGGACAAACACTTTTTGTCTTTCCTGGCATTTTGCATATAAGCCTGTAAGTCCAGATACTGCTGCTTGGCCAGGACACCGTTTATTTAGGTTAGAGGTGTCTACATTTAAAATGTAGAGACTGTTCCCGAGTGGAGGAACGCTGGAATATCAGAAGCTTGGGAAACTGACATATCCACCCGGGCTGGGGTTCCAGCTAGCCCCTCCCCCACGTTCCTCAACCCCCGACGCTCGCGGGTGGAAAATCATTTCTTACATCCCATCCTGGCTCAAGGATGCGCTACCTCCCCCATGCCCAGAGACCACACCGGTCCCAGAGTCCTTAGGGGACTCCCCTTTTTGGAGTTGGGGGCCCACGGAATTAGCAACCTCCCTCCCTCTGCTCCCACCGGCCTCAGGAACACCCCCCACCCGAGGGTTGGGGGGACGTCACTGAGCACGATTCTCGATGCAACGATTCCTATGCAAGGGGCATTTTGAGTCCCCCCATTCTGCCCTCGGACCCTGAACCCTGGCGAACCAGGGGCGAGGGGTGGGGCGGGTTCTGGTGGGAGCGGGGTGGGGCGGGGTAAAGGGCTAGAGGCTTCAGACACCAGGGTATGGGGTTGAAGACTGATTATATTGCCAAAGGGTTTAACTTCTTAAAACCCCAGATACCCCTGACCCTCACGGAAGCCGAAAGGTGCGGGGAAAGGGGGTGAGGATTTTTCTAAAGGGTACGGACTTCTTCCCAACGTCTGCCCTCCCCCCCCTCCGGCTCGCCAATCTGCCACACGTACCCAGCTTTTTAGTTCAGCTTTTGAAAATAACCACAATCATTACAAACCTCTACAAACGTTATTCTCGTTCCCTGTCCCCCAAGTCAACAGTGTGGGAGTCGGGGAGGGAGAGAGAGAGCTAAAGGGACAATTTCCAAGTCCCGCGCCCCTTTTCCCTCCGGCCGCCAGGGTGCCTGCAACTACACGCATGCGCTGCATGATGCGCTCCCCACACGCATGTCGCGCCCCTCCTGCGCTCCGGGAACGCACCGACAAGGGGCAGGGGGCGGGGTGATTGGGGAGGAATGAACGGCGGGGGTCTTTCTGAACACAGCGGCTCCTCCCCAACACGCACACAGCAATAAGTTTCTCACTCAAAAGTGGGCGGGGCGGGCCTGGCCTGTCTTTGGGGTGGGGGGGAGTGGCAAGGGGGCGCTCTCAGGGATGGGGGAGGGTGTCCGGAGTCAGTCTGGGGAGGGGAGGTCTGCAAATCGTCCAACTCTGGTGCTAATGGCGGGTCTTCTCAACCCACCCCCAGG
Organism: Bos javanicus; assembly: GCF_032452875.1. Taxonomy (NCBI): domain Eukaryota; kingdom Metazoa; phylum Chordata; class Mammalia; order Artiodactyla; family Bovidae; genus Bos; species Bos javanicus. Next base: position 56,609,427 of record NC_083885.1, on the reverse strand, counting down.
GCAGGGAGGGAGGGGTCGGCGTGGCCCCTCCCCCAAGCCTCCCCCACGCCCACCCTGGGTGCATGAACCGCCCGTTGCAGAAGCTGCCGCATGTCACCCCCACTCCCCAAAGAAAAAGTGTCATGCCCCACCCTTCCCACCCACCCTGTCACTCCCCACCAAAATAAAAGTTTCCTTTTCATTTAAAAGTTTCATCCTCCTTGTCTGCAGAGAAGGTCTCCTGAAGGGGGCTTTGGGGGCAGACCTAAGGCTTGGGTCTTCAAGAGCAGGGGTCATATTAAAATGGCAAGGGCATGCACTTTGAGGGTGCAGACATGCCCCTCATCGCTGGCTTTCACCTTGTGATTTGGGAGGGAGCAAGTATCTACCTCAGTTTCCCTGATGGTAAAAATGGGGATCCATGAGATGGTTGGATGGAGAAGGAAATGGCAACCCACTCCAGTGTTCTTGCCTGGAGAATCCCAGGGACAGAGGAGCCTGATGGGCTGCCGTCTATGGGGTCGCACAGAGTCAGACACGACTGAAGCGACTTAGCAGCAGCAGCAGCAGGGATGGTTGGATGGCATCACAGACTCAATGGACAGGAGTTTGAGTAAATTCCGGGAGTTGGTGATGGACAGGGAGGCATGCTACAGTCCATGGGGTTGCAAACAGTCAGATACGACTGAGCAACTGAACTGAACTGATAGCCCTAATTGGAAAGTTATATGACCCAGGTCATGTGAGCTCATAGATGAGGGTTTCTAGTCTCCAGAAAAGGGATGGACATGGGTCCCCAGTGTGGGCTCAGGGGTTACCCACTCTGATGCCAGACTGGGTTCTATTTCTCAGTAGCTGTTTGTCCTTGGGCAAGTCTCTCAACCTCTCTAAGCTTGTTTCTACCACTCAGAAAGTGGAGGGGGTGCTCTATTCATTTGACCAATATAAAAAGGAGGGGGTGATCTAGTCATTCAACAAATATAAAAAGGTTAACTACACCAGGCAGTGTTCTAGACACTGGCATTGTCTAGAAAACAATGAAATCTCTACATCTACGGGTTGAGACTAATGTCCCAAATTTAGCACAGTTCAGTAAATAGTAACCAACAAACAGCTCAACGGTCACTACTGTCCTTGCTTTGCAAAGACTTGAGGGTCAGCTAGAGTGCAGCTCCTCCTCCTACCACTCGTTGACTGGGAGGCGTGGAGCCAGGGACCCTCCAGCTCTGAGCCTCAGTTTTCCCATCTGTATAATGGAGGGGATACCTCAGAGGGAGGCCGGATGAGAGGGGAATGATTTCTTCCACATTAAATGCTGGGTAAGCGGGAGGTCCCCGACACCAACACCCACCAGCTGAATTAGAACCAACCGATTACCCCTTACACATCACGACCCCTTGCCCGTACTGTCTCCCTACCCCTGGAGGAACACACATAGCCCTCAGGGTCCAGTTGGGGTTGGAGTTTATTTCTGCCACAGTTTGAAGGCTGGGAGGGTATGGGGCCTTCTCCAGCCCCCATGGGAAACTCCAGCTGAACTGTGATCACAAAGAGCAACGGGAGGGAACCTGAGGGGAGGGGGGGATGTGTGAGGTCCCCTTAACCTGCCCTTTGCAAAGGTCAAAGGCTGAGGGCCGCCTGGAGCTCATAAGGTGCTCCAGGGTGCTGTTGCTCATAAGTTCTGGGGTCGGTGGCTAAGTGGCGAGACAGGGAGAGGGAAATGAGAGGGGGTGGGGGGGGGGAGGGGCATGGAGAGCCAAACTCCCTTCCCAACAAAGATCATTCATAACCGAAGGAAGGATTTGGAGCTGGATGGGAACCCAGCTTGCCGACCACACCCGAATTTCTCCCAAGTGAGATCGCCCCAGTCCGCGATCCCTGCTTGCCCGCTCCTCTGTTTAGGGGTTCACGGAGAAGTCTCCCGGGACCCCCGGAGTGGGCTGGATAAGTGCTGTCATGCCGGAAGGCGGCACTTCCAAAGTGCAAGAAGCCAGAGGGCGGTTCTCAGGACAGGCACCTGGGGTGGGGGTGGGGGGGCGCCAAGGAGGGAGGGCCCGGCGGCGGCTGGGGGCAGGGTAGGGTCACTGTGGTGGGGCCGCAGCGGACCCTTCGGGCTCTGGGGGCGGCGGCCCGGACCCCGGCTCCGCCTCCTCCGCTGCCACCTCCTCGTCGGACGCCACGCCCTCCTCCAGCCTGAAGACCTGGCGCACCGTGCGGGTGGTGAAGGTGAGGGGTCCGCGCCTGGCGGGGAGAGGAGGAGAGGGCAATTACCGGAGGAAGGGAGAGAGAAAAGTGAGAGGCGGGGGGGGATACGGAGAAACAGAATAAAATGGGGAGGTGGGCACAGAGCGAAGACAGGGGAGCTGGGGGTTTACGCAGAGAGGTTGCGCGTGCACCGGGTGGCCTTACCGGAGCCGGTTCCTCAGCGTGTTCAGCTCCCGGTTCATGGACTCGGAGGCCTCTGTGACATCCTCCAGCTCGTGTTGCAGTCTCCTGCGGACCGCCTGGGCCCGGGAAGCCTCCTCCTCGGCCTCTTCCAGCTGCCGCTTCAGCTGCTTCACTCGAAGGTTGCCCTTCTCCAGCTTTTGCGGGAGCCGGGGAGTCAGGTCATGTCTCTGGGTGCGGCTCTCACCCAGAGCTCCCCACGTCTCCATCCCTCCTCTATCCTTCTGTTCACACTTTTGTTCTGCTCTCCTAGATCCTCTCACCAGCCTCCAGGTCAGGCTCAAACGCGAGACCACCCGCCACTTGGCCTCAGAGGGGTCTCTCTATGCTCAGATCTGATCCTGCCTCTGCCCTGCTCAAGGTCCTCCCATGATTCTTCAGTGCCCTGGGACAAGGTCCCAGCCAGCACCTCAGCCTGGCGTTCCAGGCCCTTGCAGGGTCGTCTTCCCATAAACACATGGATTAGGCCATCTGGAGTGAGACCCTCCCCCGGACCCTGCCATCTCTCTCTCCAAGGAGAGGACACGCATAACCTGCCTCCCGCCAACTCCTCTAACCTCATGTATCACTCAATCCCCGCCCCCCCCCACCCCGCAACCCCATTCTTCTCTCAAGTTATTCTGCTCTGCTTCTTTGCTTGGGACTCACTGAGCTGGTTTCCATAGCCCAGGGTCCTTGCACTTGCTATTCCGTCTTCCTGGCTCTTTCTCACCCTTCAGTATCAATTCAAATGTCACTTCCTTAGAAAGGTCTTCCGGACCACCTCCCTCCCAATCTAGGGAGGATTCTCCAGTCCTCTGTATTCCCCTCTCTCTTTATTATCTTTTTTCTTCATAACCCCTTTCACAATCTGTAATTATCTTTGCTTGTTTATAGGTTTTATGGTGGTGTCTTCCTCTTCCTGTGTTGCAAATGTGAACTTCATGAGGGCAGGGACATTCTCGGTGTCGTTCACAGCCATATCTCCAATGCTTTGCACAGTGCCTGGCACGCAGGTTGAGCAGGTGCTCAACAATTGTTTTGTGAAATAATTGGCGAATAAAACACAGCTGAGCTTTTAAGGGCACAGCAAACAGAGTCAATCACATGTGAGCCTGGGGTGGAGGCTGGCAAGAGGGTCTAGGAGGATCTGATCCAGACTGTCTTTATTAACTGTGTGACTTTGGGGCAAATTATACCTCCTTCTAAAGTTTCCATTTTCTCACCTGTGAAATGGAGCTGATGAGAGAATGCAAGCATGCTGTCTTTTTGTTTGTTTTAAGTAGGCAGCACAGTATGGGGGACACATTTACTGATCAATAAATAATTAAGGGCACAGATATGCAGCCAAAGTGCTGAAGGTTGAACTCTGGCTCCATCTCTTACTAAATAAATAATTGTGAGCAAGTTACTTCAGTTTGCTGACATGAATAAGAGGGAAAATAATAGTATCTACCTCATGAGTTCTGATTAGACTTAAGTGTTACTACATGTTATGTCTTTAGCACTGGCTAAAGAAAGCTCTCAATAAACACCACTTCATTATTTAAGCTGTGGCCTAGCCTCTGGGTAGGATTTAACTTCTGCCCTCTCATTAGCTGTCTCAGCTCCCCACCAGGGCTTTTCCTAGATTCCAGAATTTACGGATCACAAAGTCACTGATTCAGGCTCTCCGCTGATGCACCAAGGCCCAGGACCTTGTCTGCACTCGGTTTTAGTCCAGCACTCACACATTACCTCTTGTGATGGGAGCTCACTACCTCTAGAGATGTCACGTGCTACTTCTTGGTCAGTGGTCCCCCCCACTCCCACTGCTTCTCTATGATGTCAGCTGCTCACCTGGTCCCGGAGCTGGTCAGCCACCCTCCGCTCCTCCTCCACCTGGAGCACCACCTCTTTAAGCCTCTTCTCAGCCCTCCGCACTAGCTTGCCAGAGAGGATGCGCTCCCTGAGGAGAGGCACGAAGGGGAGAATCAAAAGGGTTGCTCATCCAGGGTTCTACCCCCGCCAAGCCTCGTCCAGCGGCTGCCTGTTCTCGGAGTGGCTTCTGCCCACCTTCCCACCCACCTACAACTGGCTCCCACAGTCAACTGAGGCCTGGTGGTACCAGGCTACCACCAGGGCATCTAATCCTTAACTTCAGCTAAGATGCTTGATGTTCCTAAAAGTGTCTCCACGTCTACACCAGTTTTCCACACCCCACTAGGTCTCTTATGTTCAACTGTATCCTCCACCCCGCTCCCAGTCTTCCTCCTCTCAGGGAACTGACCCACTGACTGCAAGTCTCCAAATCAGACCGCCAAGCACCATCCTCACCCATTTTCTCTCCTTTGCCCCACCCCCGGCCTGTCAGTACCCAAACCTTGTCCCACTACCCCCTGGACTCTGCCCTGCCCCCTCCTTAGCCTCACAGCCCCAGCCCCCAGGGGTTCAGGACCTATCATCTCCCACCTGACCTCCCTTCTTTCTCCCTCTCTTCTCTCAATTTCCTTTTCAAGCTCTTTGTGTTTGTAGAACACTCTGGGAGCCCAAAACTCCATCCTTAACCATCTCTGCTATCTTCCTTTCTCACTCATACACTTTTCTTTGGACACGCTCAACTGTGCCCCAAGTTTCTACAACCATCAACAGCCTGGTGTCCACTAAATCTGTCTCCTGAGCTCTAGCCTGGTTCAGCCCCCAGCCTCGGCTGCCCACTAGACCCTGTATACCCTGTACTGGGCTCAATGCCTTCTCCCAAACCTGCTCCTCCTCCCAGTTCCCCATGATCCACCTAGATCTGCAGGTCAGACACCTGGCACCATCCTTACCTACTGTCTCCTGAATTTCCCTATTCTGATGCTCATCCATTCTCTCCTGCATGGACCGTCATACTAGGGTGAAGTCCATATGATGGGGCCTCTAGCAATGGGTGGTGCTTGGCAACCATGACTGGATATTCTCTTATGTCTGAGCTGGCCACATGGCTTGCTTTAGTGACAGGATATGGCAGAAGTGACATTGTACCAGTTCCAAGTCTAGGCCCTAAGAAACTTTCTCTCTTGGAACCTTTACTCTGTCATATGAACAAGCCTGGGTCAGCCTAGAGCAGAGACAAGTTAGCCGAGTTGTTCCAGGCAAGGCTGTAGACATGTGAGAGCCCAGCCAAGATCAGCAAATCCATCTAGCTGACTTTCAGCTGAGCAAAGATGCGTGAGTGAGGCTCACCAAATCCAGATCAGCAGACCCTACCAACCATTCCAAAGACTCATGAACAATAATAAATGATTGCTGTTTTAAGTCACTGAAATTTTAAGGTGGTTTGTTAGGCAGCTTCCCTGCATATGGGGCTTCCTTTGTGGCTCGGATGGTAGAGAATCTCCTGCAACGCAGGAGACCAAGGTTTGATCCCTGGGTCGGGAAGACCCCCTAGAAAAGGAAATGGCAGCCCACTCCAGTATTCTTGCTTGGAGAATTCCATGGGCAGAGAAGCCTGATGGGATACAGTTCATGGGGCTGCAAAGAGTTGGACACGACTGAGTGACTAACACTTGTTATGCAGCTATAGCTAACTGCTACATTACTGTTTAAATTATATAGTGGGAATGCAATTACTTGCAGCATAGAGCATCCTAAATGATACAGGAAACCATCAACCATTAATATCATGATGCCTTTTGGATGTTTCTAAACCAGGTGCTTGTAACACAGCTCCCCTGTGCCTCAATTGCTCAGAATGTGAGGGTTGCCCTCCAGCTGTGCCCTCTCTTCCCACTTACCTACTCTCCTGCTCCAGCTGCTCCTCAGCCTGGGCCAACTTAGACTCAAGGGCAGCGATGATCATCTTCTGGCGGGCTCGGGCCCCAGCGTCTTCCTCACCCAGGCGTTCCCGGAGCTCCTGGACCTGCCGCTCCAGCTGCTGCCGCCCGCTCTCTGCCTTAGCTGAGAAACTGCGCTCAGCTGACAGTTCTGTGGTCAGTGATTCTACCTGTAGCAGTGGGGAAGGCAGGACTGTCATGGTGGAGTCTCAGAGGGAAGGTGGGAGGTAAATGCCAGAACCTCCCAGAACTAAGTGAGCTGATGCTTGTTAAGTGCATAGCACAGAGCCTGGCACATAATAAACACTCAATAAATGTACTTTTCCTTGATTGGCTTATCAGCCAACAGCAGTGCCAACTCTGGGTTTTAACCTTTTGTATAGGTTTTTGCTATTTTAATAAGACCACAAGAGGAGAGTGGTGGTCCAGTGGTTAGGACTCTGAGCTTCTAATGCAAGGGGCTTGGGTTAGATCCCTGATTGCGTAATTGAGGTTCCACATGCTGTACAACTCAGCCCAATATATAAACAAGTCCAGAAGACTATCACAGGCTTGTTTAAATGCTGTCGATTCTATCTTTGACTGTGAATGAGCCTATTCCAAGGGTTATCACATTTTTGTTTGCACCAGGCTCATCCAGAGAGCTTGTGGAAAAAAAAGAAAAAAAAATGGACCACAGTATCCCACCCTCCAGAGATTCTCATTCAGCAAGTCTGGAATGAGGCCCATGAATCCACATTTTCAACAAGCACCTTAGGTGGTTTTGATAGAATGATATGCAGGATCGTTTTGAGAAATGCCAGCTCAATTAACAGGAGCTACTATATTGCTAATGTGTAACCACACCCCTAATAATAGTGCCTGTTTATTTATTCATCTCGTACTCTGAGTGAGGTCCTATGCTGGGGACACGGAAATGAGTCAGATGCAGTCTGATTCATACTTTACTTCATTTCACCCTCACAGGAAGAGACCGACGTGGTGATTAGCATATGCTATTTTTTTTTAACCTTTTATTGGAAAATAAAACCGTGAGACAGGAAAAGTAAAAAACAGATCAACTATATGGCTTAATAGGTTGGGCTTCCCTGGTGGCTCAGATGGTATAGAATCTGCTGCAATGCAGGAGACCCAGGTTTGATCCCTGGGTTGGGAAGATCCCTTGGGCAAGGGAATGACAACCCACTCCAGTATAGGTTAATAAAAAGCAAACATCATTGTCACCCCTGCCCAGGTCAAAAAATAGAACTTCATGCATCCACTCTACTAACAACCTCTTCCTTTCACCCCAAACAACATGTCATCCTAACATTTTTCTTTTTTTGGATGTGCTGTGCAACTTGTGGGATCTTATTTTCCCAACCAGGGGTTCGATCTGAGCCTCTGCACATTGGGAGTGCAGAGTTTTAACCACTGGACCACCAGGGAATTCCCCCCTCCTCCTGACTCCTAGGGTGATCACTTCCTTGGTTGGTTTGTTTTTTTCCTTTTGAGTTTTATTATTCAAAGATGCATCCCTAGATTCTATAGTTGAATGCTGCCCATTAAATTTTTTTTGTACATGATTTTTAAGTCTCTTTTAATCTACAGTTTCCTCCTCCATCCTTTCTGAAGTGTGTTAGTTGCTCAGTTGTGTCTGACTCTTTGTGACCCCATGGACTACAGTCCACCAGGAGTCTACTGTGTCTCCTGCATTGGCAAGTGGGTTCTTTATCACTGAGCCACCTGGGAAGCCCATACTGGATTGGGGTGGGCCCTAAATCCAATGGGCTTCCCTCTTCACTCAGTGGTAAAGAACCCACTTGCCAATGCAGGAGATGCAGGTTTGAACCCTGGGTCAGGAAGATCCCCTGGAGATGGAAATGGCAACCCACTCCAGTATTCTTGCCTGGAGAATCCCACAGACAGAGGAGGCTGGCCGGCTCAAGTCCATGGTGTCACAGAGTCAGACATGACTTAGCAACTGAACAGCCTCGCACTAAATCCAATACGACTGGTGTCTTTTCAAGAAGGGAAGGAGGCACAGACACACAAAGAAGACATAGGGAAGGTCACGCAAGGCAGAGGCAGAGACCGGGCTGATGGATCTACGAGCCAAGGGTTGCTGACAAGCAACCAGAAGACAGCCTGGAAGAGATGTTCCCTCAGAAAGAACGAACCTGATGACACCTTGATTTTGGACCTCTAACCTCCAGAACTGTGAGAGAATAAGTTACTGTCTTTTTAAGCCACCCAGTTTGTGGCAATTGGTTGCAGCAGCCTCAGGCAACTAATACAGTGACTAATTAGTATTTTTTAAAAATGTCATTGTGTACTTGAGGGTTTAAACAGATTTGATGGATTTAAATGAGTTGTAATTATGACCCTGGTTGAAGCTCAAGCTGCTCCATTTGGGGCCAGTTGGGACACTTTCCATGTTGACTTCTAAATGCTTTTGAGATCACCAGGCTAGCTTCCTGGGGAACTGGTGTATTATGGGCTGAATGTTTGTTGCCCCACAAATTCATATGAAGTCCTAACCCCCAGTGTGTATCTGGAAATGGGGCCTTTGGGAGGTAATTAGGACTAGATGAGGATAAGAGGGTGGGGTCCCGATGATGGCATTAGTGCCCTTATAAGGAGATATCAGATAGCTCCCCCCACATGCACAGAAAGTCAAGCCCAGTGACTGCAGGATGAGATGATGGCCACCTATAAGTCACCACTTATAAGCCAGGAGAAGAGGCCTTGGAAGAGGCCTTGGACCCATATTACCAGCATCATGCTCCCTGGATCCAGCCTTCAAGAAACCTCAGAAATACAACAGAATGAATGCATCTATTCCACCCCCACCTAGAGAACTCCTATTCAACCTTCAAAACCCAACTCAAATATTCCCTTTTCCTATGTGCATTGAAAAAGGATTGAGGGTGTTATGGTCCCAGGTCAGTGGGGCCTCAAGGCTGGCAGGGGTGACCCAGCTGTGCTCACCTGCAGGAGCAGCTTTCGGTAGCGGTCATTGAGCAGCTCTGCATTGCTTTGCTCCTCCTCCAGCTCCTCTTCCATTTGCCCCAGGCGCCCTTCCAGCTGACGTTTCTCATCCAGAATGGCAGCTCTAGGGAGAACAGGCAGGGCAAGGTCAGGGGAGGTGAGAGGGCAGGATGGCCAGAAGAGGGCGCCCTGCCCCACATTACCATGGGCCACTCACTTGCTAAGGCTGCCGTTGGCCACCTCATCTGCCATCTCATCCCTCTCCTGCTGGGCCTGCCGCCGGGCACGGTCAGAGGCAGCCAGTTCCTGCAACGAGCAAAATAGGCAGGTGGTCAGCTGCGGTGATGGGAGGCTGGCTGAACACTGGCCTCCCTACCCCTCATGCCTCAAGTCTGTTGATCTTTTTTTCACTGCACTTGAACATGCTGCCCCTGGATAACCTTGGAATGAGCTTCAGTCTATAGGCAGATGTCTCCTAAATCCATCTCCGTAGCCCGTGATCCATGTCCACTTCTTGCTGCCCGCCTGCCAGGATCCCTCACCCTCATGGCCTCCTCACTGAGCCCAGCATCTCTTTTCAGACCAGTTCCTCCTCCAGTTTCCCTCAGTCATCAGGCCAGACCCCCTCTCCTCCCCTCCTCGGCCCCCTTACCACCCAAAGCCCTGTCCATCCTGCTCCTTTACGCTCTCTGTTTGTTCCCTCTTCTGCGTCCAGGCTCAGGCGTCATCGTCCCTCTCCAGCCCCCCTGCCCCCAATCTCCCTACTCTAGCCCATCCCCACACCGACCCTGTGGCTTTCCGGTTCAGGACCCTAGAGGGGCTCTGAGACATCCCTGGCCCCGCCCACCCGCGACCCCACCCTCCTGAGCCCCGCCCACCCCGGCATCACCTCCTGCAGCCGCAGCACTTCCGCCTCTAGCCCCTTGAGGCGCTTCTCACTTTCCCGGTTCTGAGCAAAGATCTCCTCTCGCGAACTGCGCGTCTCCTCCACCTCGCGCCACAGCTCCTTCATCTGGGCCTGGGTGGAACGGAGCGAGTGTGTGGGCCCAGCCAGGTCACAGGGACTGCCCCCAGCCCCGCTACCCTCGCAGTCAGCCCTGTGGGGGCTCCCCGTGAAAAAGCAGAGTCCTGAGGACTTGGGCTTCTGCACCCCGCTCCCAGCCAATGGCTGTGTGACCATGGGCCAGCTATCCCCCCGTCTCTGAGTCTCACTTCTTTAAAAAAAGAAGCACATCAAAATTAAAGCAAGCGTAAAGTGGGGGTAATATGTGGACTCTGGAGTAATAATAGAGTTGGGAGGGACTTCCATGGCGGTTCAGCAGTTAAGACTCCAGCGCTTCCACTGCAGGGGGCGCGGGTTCGATCCCTGGTGGGGGAACAAACATCCTCAAGTCAAGCAGCTTGGCCACAAAAAAGTGATGGAAAACACCGATCACTTGGGCCAGTCGCTACTCTGTACACATACTGAAAACCTTAATCCTCACAACTCCAGTTGGTGGGGACTATTTTCCTACCCAGTTTACAGATGGAGAAACTGAGGCACAGAGAGGTTCAGCAGTGCACTCAGGGTGGTGAGTGGCACAGTCACGATCTTAACCTAGGCTGCCTGACCCTGGCGTTTACACTTTCGGCCACTTTGCTACCTGGCAACTATTTATTTATGTCCCCATCCAGCGGCATGTGGGATTTTAGAGTTTTCATCACTGGGCCGCAAAGAAGTCCCAAAGATTAAGCAATTTAAATAAAGGAACTAAAAAATATAAAAAGAACCAAATGAGCCTTTGGGGCATGGATAGAGCTGTTGTCTAACGTGGGTGCTGCTCCTGGGATCGAAAGGGCGGGGTCCGAGCTGGTTTGGGAGCCGGAGCGAGGGCGGGGCCTCCCCTTTCCGCGGCTTAAGCCCCACCCCTTACCTGCATCTTGCGAAGCTGCTTCACTGCCTCCTCCTTGCCCTGCCCGGCCGCTGTGGTCTGAGCCTTCAGCTCCTCCAGCTCGGCCTCCAGCTTCTTGCGGGCGGCCACGGCCAGAGCACGCTGCTTGCGTTCCTCATCGCGCTCCACCTCTGCGTCCCTCAACTGGGAGAGGGGAGGTCGGGAGGGGCGGGCTCAGGGGACAGGAAGCCCAGGCTCCCCCTACATGCCAGTGGCGTAGAGGTCTACCCTCCAGCCCCTGCCCAGGTCTCCAGCCCCACTCCTTCTGCCCCTTGCCTCTCTCTGCCACAAACCCAATCATCCTCTCCAACCCCACAGCCCTGGCAAGCTTTACCCCTCCCTCTTGCCCCAGCCTCCTCTTTGCTCCCATCACTCCTCTCCAGCCCATTCCTGAAGGCTCTAGAAAGGTCCTTCTACAATCACAGCTGACACTGCTCATGGCCCTCCTGTGGTTGGCTCCCTGGTGCCCTCAGGACAAAATCGTGCATGAACTCATGGCTGGATCAGTGGGGCCAAAGTAGATTTAAAAAGAAAAGCTCAGATACTGCTCCCCATCCCGGCCTTGGATCATCTCTTCATCACTTGCTCTAGGCTTCCAAGCTCCAGTCTCCTCTGCTCCAGTCTGCTGACCACATGGCCCCAGAGGGCTCTTTCTGATATTCAGGGCTGACCTGCCCCTCCCACGCTCAGCACACATCACTGAGTGAAAAGCCTTGCCCGCTGCAGACCATAGGAAATTCCTCCACTGAATGAAGAATGAATGAATAAATGTGCAGAGAGAGAAATATGGAGTGAATGAAGAAGCAGGTGAAGAAATAAACGAAAAAGGAAGGAAGGTCATGGATGAAGTGGGGTGAAGACAAGCTGGTGAATGAGCAGGTAAATGGGTATACGGGTTGGTTGGGGGTGCAGAGGAGGTGGGTAGATACTGGGGTGGTTGGGCTGGAGAGAGGAGGTTGATTGGAGCGGGTATTGGGTGGATGGAGAAGTCGGATGCAGAGTTGGTTGTGTAGAAGTCTTGGTTGGTAGGGAGGCTGTGTATGGGCGGCTAGGCAGCTGGCTCAGTAGATGGGATGGTGGTTGGGTGGACCGGTTAGTGGATGGAGGGTGTCCGAATGGGTCCTTGTGCGTGTGGGTTCTTGGGTCATGGTGGGTGAGCAGGTTGGGGAACAGGAGGATGGCTGGCTAGTAGGTGGGACTTGGGTAGAAACCCACAGTAGCAGGTGGGTGGTGAGACTTCCGGGCACACTGAGCTGGGCGGCGGCCTGCCCATACCTGCTTGGCCAGCTGCCGCCGCCTCTCCTCGCCCGCCTCGTCTCGGCCCTGCAGGTCCCGCTCGTGTTGCGCCTTCAGGGCCTGCACGGTCACCTCCAGGCGCAGCTTGGCATCCTCGGCTGCCGTCAGCTCGTCCTCCAGCTCCGTCACCTGCGTTCGCAGATCGTTCGCTGCCTGTTCAGCCACCCGGCGGGCTCGCTCCAGCTCATGCACCTGGGAGGGTGGGAAGCAGAACGAGAGTGAGCCCTGGGCACCTGGACCACCGAGGAGGCGGGAGGTCAGGCCCGGAGATCTATGCTAGGCTAGAGGGGAGGGGAGCTTTGATAGACGAGGGGGAGGCAGCGAGGTGACATGTCCATCCTAGCTCCTTCTTGTCCCGAGTTACCTACACACGCTGTGAGAGGCTCTCGTGCTCAGTGTGTACACGTGAGCAAGTGTGTTTGACGGGAGAGTCCGCTCACATTTCATGAACATGCACCTGCACATGGATGTTTTCCAAGAAGCTCTCGTGCTTAGTGTGTGCACATATGTTTGCTGGAAGATCTCCCCGTGTGCTGGGCCCATGAATCGTTACCTGTTGATGCCTGGCTTTCCTCACTTCCCGGGTGTGTGCGTGAACACGGGGACTCTCCGACGCCGGTTCCCTTTGCCCTCCGTGTGGGAGAGCACACACGTGTGCCTGTGTGACCCAGCGTCACGGGGTGGGGGTGGGGCGCGTGGTCGCCCACGTGTGTGTGTGCATGTGTGTGTCTGTGTGTCCCGGGGACCCGGGGTCGCTCACGCTCTTGCCGACGTCGTCCTTGCTGCTCAGCAACGCCTCCAGCTCGGCCCGCAGCGCACGGTTCTGACGCTCGAGCTCCTCGCGCGCCTCCTGCTCCTCCTCCAGGGCCCGGGTCAGTGACAGCGTCCGGGCCTCGCGCTCGCGGCCCTCGGCCTCCGCCCGCTCCCGCTCCTCCACCGCCCGCAGGACTGCCGCCTTCTCCTCCGCCAGGAGCTTCCGGGGTGAGGGAGATGGGGTGGGGGACACAGGTTAGCTAAAAGGAGTGTACAAGGGAATGGGGAAGAGAGAGGGGCCAAGGACGGAGAGACAGACAGACAGACAGAGGCAGAGACACAAGAGGGAGGTATAGGGATTAAAGTTTCCACTGGGTCCCAGACCAGCTCTCTCTTCAATGGATCCCTCTGTTGATGGGAATGTAAATTGGTGCAGCCGCTCTGCAGAATAGTGACGAGGTACCCTTAAAAACTAAAAATAGAGTTACCATGTGCCAGAGTGCTCAGTCGCTTCAGCCCTGTCGGACTCTTTGTGACCCCATGGACTGTAGCCCGCCAGGCTCCTCTGTCCATGGGATTCTCCAGGCAAGAATACTGGAGTGGGTCGCCATGCCCTGCTCCAGGGGATCCTCCCGGCCCTGGGATGGAACCCGAGTCTTCAGTGCCTCCTGCTTTGGCAGGCAGGTTCTTAGCACTTGTGCCACCTGGGAGGTCCTAGAGTTACCATATGATGGAGCAACCCCACTCCTGGGCAGAGAGCTGGAGAAAACTTTAATTCGAAAAGATACCTACACCCCAGTGTTCACTGCAGCACTACTTACAATAGCCAAGACATGGAAGCAACCTAAATCTCCATGGATGAAGGAATGGATAAAGAAGATGTGGCCTATATATACAATGGAATATTACTCAGCCATGCAAAAGAATGAAACAATGGCATTTACAGCAACATGGATGGACCTAGAGATTATCACAGTAAGTGAAATAAACCAGACAGAGAAGGACAAACATCATATGATATCACTTCTAGGTGGAATCTTTTTAAAAAAATGATGTAATTAAATGAATTTATTTACAAAACAGAAACAGACTCACAGATACAGAAAACAAACTAACCAACTTGTGGTTACCAAAGAGGAAAGGGGGGATGGATAGATTTGGAATCTGGGATTAACAGATATACACTGCTGCTGCTGCTGCTGCTAAGTTGCTTCAGTTGTGTCCGACTCTGTGCGACCCCGTAGACGGTGGCCCACCAGGCTCCCCCGTCCCTGGGATTCTCCAGGCAAGAATATTGGAGTGGGTTGCCGTTATACACTACTATATATAAAACAGATAATTAACAAGGACCTGCTGTAAAGCACAGGAAACTCTACTCAATGTCTTCTAGTAACTTATAAGTAAAAGAATCTGAGAAAGAATACATGTATCATGTATAAATGTATGAGTCACTTTGCTGTACAACTGAAACTAATGCAACAGTGTAAATCAACTACACTTCAAGTTTTATAAAAAATTAAATGAAAGGAAATTTTGAGCCAAAAAAAGGAAAAACCTTAAATGGATCAAACTGATCAGCCCCTCACTTTATATACCCAAGAGAGGAAAGGGTTTTCTTTCTTCCTCTTGTAGTCATAGTAGGAAAAAAAATACATAAAATTTAAAATGTACTTCAAACCTTCACTGTTTTTTTATGACATAGCAATTGATGAACAATAAAACTTACAAGACATGCAAATATATATATTTATATGTATATTTGTTGCTGTTCAGTGGCTAAGTTGTGTCGACTCTGCGACACCATGGATGGCAGCATGCCAGGCTTCCCTGTCCTTCATCATCTCCTGGAGTTTGCTCAAACTCATATCCATTGAGTTGGTGATGGTATCCAACCATCTCATCCTCTATTGTCCCCTTCTTCTCCTGCCCTCAATCTTTCTCAGCATCTGGGTCTTTTCCGATGAGTCACCTCTTGTGTTGTTGGAAGAGGGTGTTTGCTGTGACCAGTTTGTTCTCTTGGCAAAACTCTGTTAGCCTCTGCCCTGCTTTATTTTGTACTCCGAGGCCAAACTTGCCTGTTACTCCAGGTATCTCTTAACTTCCTACTTTTGCATCCCAATCCCCTATGATGAAAAGGACATCTTTTTGTTGTTGTTGTTGTTAGTTCTAGGTGGCCTTATAGGTCTTCATGCTGCTGCTGCTGCTGCTAAGTCGCTTCAGTCATGTCCGACTCTGTGCGACCCCAGAGACGGCAGCCCACCAGGCTCCCCGTTCCTGGGATTCTCCAGGCAAGAACACTGGAGTGGCTTGCCATTTCCTTCTCCAATGCATGAAAGTGAAAAGTCAAAGTGAAGTCGCTCAGTCGTGTCTGACTCTTCACGACCCCATGGACTGCAGCCTACCAGGCTCCTCCGTCCATGGGCTTTTCCAGGCAAGAGTACTGGAGTGGGGTGCCACTGCCTTCTCCGATAGGTCTTCATAGAACTGGTCAATTTCAGCTTCTTTGGCATCCAGTGGTTAGGGCACAGACTTGGATTACTATGATGTTGAATGGTTTGCCTTGGAAATGAGCTGAGATCATTGGGTCGTTTTTAAGGTCACATCCAAGTACTGCATTTCAGACTCTTTTGTTGACTATGAGGGCTACTCCATTTCTTCTGAGGGATTCTTGCCCACAATAGTAGATATAATGGTCATCTGAATTAAATTCACCCATTCCTCTCCATTTTAGCTCACTGATTCCTATGATGTCAATGTTCACTCTTGCCATCTCCTGCTTAACCATGTCTATATATATATAAAACACAAATTAATTCTTTTAAAATTTTTTCAATGATCTATGGAATAGTATTAAGCAATCGAACATACATGTATTTGGAGTTTGAGAAGAGGAGGGGAGAAATAGAGAATGGGGCAGAAAAATATTTGAAAAAATAATGGCTGAAGATTTCCACATGTGATTAAGAACACTAACCCAAAGCTGTTGGAAGCTTGGCAAACTGAAGTAGAATAAACACAAAACCCCACAGCTGGATATCATAGTCAAACTGCTAAAAAGCAAAGATAAAGAGGAAAAAGTCTGAACCAGCTAGAAAACCACATCACATTACCTACAGGGAAACCATGATTTAGATGATTGTTAACTTTAAATCTGAAACAGTGGAGGCCCCAGAACATGGAATGATCTCTTCCCAGTGTGGAAAGAATAAAACCTGGAATTCAACAGCCAGTGAAAATTCCTTTCAAAAATGAAGGCAAAAATAAGGACTCTCCCATTTTCCAGATGAAGAAAATGAGGCAGAGAGACTGTGCAATTTGCCCAAGCCACACAGCCAGAAAGGGCCCCAACTGGGCTGTGAACCTCAGGGTTGCCTGATCTTAACGCTCTGGGGTTCTGAGAATTTTATTCCATTCTTACATTGTCAGATGCTTAGTATTATCCCCACTTTCAATTTTTTCTTTTTTCTTCTTTTTTTTTGGCTGTACCGCATAGCCTGTGGGATCTTAGTTCCCCAACCAGGAATCAAACTGGAGCGATGCAGTTCACAGGGTCGCAAAGAGTCGGACTCGACTTAGTGACTGAATGACAGCAACAGTACTGAGAGCATGGAGTCCTCATCACTGGACTGCCAGGGAATCCCCTTATCCCCATTTTCTAGACGGGCAAACTGAGGCTGAAATGGGACAAGCAGTTTGCCTGAGGTCCACAGTGAGTCAGCAGGAGAAGCAAGACGTGTTATTTCATTTTGCCTTCCTAAGTACACCCTCTGGTGTATCTGCAGGACGCCTTTGGGAGTAACACTGGGTACCAGCAGTAATTATTTGGGGCCAGGAGACATAAGCCAGGATCGATGGGCGTTCTATCCTACAGGGGCTCAGAGGGAAGAGGCATCTTGCCCGAAGGTCCTCGCAGGTTCACAGCTAAGCTGTGACATCACCTGTTACTGATCGCTCACGGTGACCGTGACGGGCAGCGTGGGTGAGCATCCCAGTTCCCCAGGTGGCTAACCCAAGGTGCCTCACCTGGTCGAACTTGCGCTGCTTCTTCTCCAGTGTGCTCACAAGCTGTCGCTGCTGCTCCAGGTCCACTGTGGCATCGTCCAGCTCCTGCTGCAGCCGCCGGCGGCCCCGCTCCAGCCGCTCCACCACTTCCGCCTTTTCTGCCAGGCGCTGGTTCAGGGCCTCAGCCTCTCGGGCCGCCCGGCGCCTAGCCTCCTCCCCTGCCTCCAGGGCCCCTGCCTCCTCTTCCTGGCGCCGCCGCCACTCTGACAGCTGGGGTTGGGGGTGGAGGAAAGAGAGGGAGGGTGGCACCCATGTCGGCAACCCAAGTGTGAGTTAGTGGGGCCCCATTTCCCAGATGAGGAGACTGAGGCCCAAGAGGGAAATGAGTCACTCCGTTGGGCACTTCTGCCTGAAGAGTAGGGATAAGGTTGTGAGTTCTCAGAGCCCCAGCTCCTCCAGGACGTTAAAATGGTTCCCACAGGACCCAGAAGATGAATCAGACCTGGGTTCTGCCCTGGGGAACCCCTAGTCTGATGGGGGAGACTGAGTGTCACAACCAGGGTGATAGAGGCTAAGGTAGAAATAGGGAAGCCACAGGAGTCCACCAGACGGGCTCAAAAATCTATTGAGAACATTCAAGACTTCCTGGAGGACGGAGCATTTGTGATGGATCTTGAAGTATGCATAGGAGTTTTCCAGTTAAAGAACGATATTCACAGGCATACATTCATCATTCATTTAACAGGCATTTCTCAAGGCATCCCATACATCAGGCACTATGTTGGCTTAGGCTGGGGACCCAGATCTAACTCTGATGGGGTCCCACCTTAAAGGAGCTTTCAGTCTGGTTGGGGGACTCATGGGCAATGACAATTCTAGCCAGTCAGGGTGACCGGAGTGGGGACAAAGGAGAAAGAAGGGTTAAGGGAGCTCAGAGAAGGGTGGTGAGTAATTTCTTAGAACAGGAGAGGCGGATGCTAAGTCCTAATAAATGAAAAGCGTTTTCCTACATGAAGTGAGGAAAGAGAGATGAGAGGTGAATATAGCTAACGATGAAAGAAGGCCAGAGAATGCAGGGTCTCTGACAACCTGGTGAGAGGCATGGATTTTGTCCAGGGTGGGTAGTTGGGGAGCCCTGGGAGGTGTGTGAGCAAGGAAAAGGCAGCATCAGCTCCGGCTTTACAAAGACCATGTGAAGGATGAGCCAGAAGGGGATAGACTAGAGGCAGGGAGGTTTGAAGGGAGGCTGAGAGGATACAGGTGACAGAGGATGAAGTTTGTGCAGGGCTGGGGCTGTGGGGACAGAGAGGAGGGGAGTCTGGCTTGCAGTGGTCTGGCTTGTGACATGCTGGCCTGTGGGGTCACCCCGTGAGCCACGGAACCCAGCAGGAGCCGGGTGGGGGATATCCCTGCAGGGCTGTTCACCTGGGCCTGGGCGGCCTGCAGCTCACGGCCCGCCCGCTCCCTGGCGGCCGCTTCCTCGTCCAGCTGCTCCCGCAGCCCGGCTGCCTCCGCCTCCAGGGCTCGTGCCCGGGACCCCAGGGCCAGCTTCGCTCTGGTCTCCTCCTGCAGCAGCTCCTGCAGGTGGATGAGAGGACGATGTTCAGTGTGGGCAGGAGAGTTGGGGGTGGTCTGGGTTGGGGAGCGGGTGGTGAGATGGGAGCTGGGGTCACCTGGGCATCGTGGAGCTGGGCCTCCATGCTGGTCAGCTCCTTGCTCAGCCTGATGGCTTTGGACTCGGCCTCGCTCAGGGCTCCAGACACATTCTCGAGTTCAGCCTGTGGGGAAGGGGCATCTTATAATGGCAGCTTCCTGCCAGCCGACCCCCCTGTGTACCTGCCTCAGATCCCCACTACCCACTGCTGGTGGGGATGTAGAAGGGTGCAGCTGCCGCGATAATCAGTCTAGCAGCTCCTTAAAATGGTTAAATGCAGAGTTTCTTTGTGACCCCATGCACCGTAGCCCACCAGGCTCCTCTGTCCATGGGATTCTCCAGGCAAGAACACTGGAATGGTTTGCCATTCCCTTCTCCAGGGGATCTTCCCGACCCAGGGATCGAACCCTGGTCTCCTGCATTGCAGGCAGACTCTTTACCATCTGAGCCACCAAGGATGTTAAACCAGAGTTTCCACAGGGCCCAGCAATTCCGCTCCTGGGTCTGTACCCAGGAGAAATGAAAACAAGTCCATGCAAAAACCTGTACAGGGGTGTTCACAGAAGCAGTATTCACAACTGCCAGAAGGTGGAAACAACCCAAACGTCCATCCATGGATGACTGGATAAACAAAATGTGGTCTCTCTAGACAATGGAATATTATTCAGCCATAAAAATAATGAAGTACAGATGGATGCTACAACATGGATGAGCCTTGACAACACTATGCTAAATGAGTGAAGTCAGACACAAGACACATATTGTATGATTCCATTTCTATGAAGTGTCCAGATTAGGAAATCTAAAGAGACAGAAAGTAGATTAGTAATTGCTAGGGCAGGGGGTGAGATTGGAGGACCTTAACCCTAACTCTCGTACGGGATTTCTTTCTAGGGTGATGAAAATGTCCTAAAATTAGATTATGGTGATTAATGTACAACTCTATGAATATACTAAAACTCATTGTTCAGTTACTCAGTGGTGTCCAACTCTTTGCAACCCCATGGACTGTAGCACACCAAGCTTCCTTATCCTTCACTATCTCCTGGAGTTTGTTCAAACTCATGGCCATTAAATCAGTGATGCTATCTAACAGTATCATCCTCTGTCACCCACTTCTCCTCCTGCCCTCAATCTTTCCCAGCCTCAGGGTCTTTTCTAAGAGTCGGCTCTTCATATCAGGTGGCCAAAGTGTTGAAGCTTCAGCTTCAGCATCAGTCCTTCCAATGAATATTCAGGGTTGATTTCCTTTAGGATGGACTGGTTTGATTTTAAATGGGTGAGTTATACAGTAT
This sequence comes from Bos javanicus, assembly GCF_032452875.1. Classification (NCBI taxonomy): domain Eukaryota; kingdom Metazoa; phylum Chordata; class Mammalia; order Artiodactyla; family Bovidae; genus Bos; species Bos javanicus. The sequence goes on along the minus strand of NC_083885.1, from coordinate 56,589,326 downwards.
GTGAGTTATATTTCAATAAAGCTGTTCTCCTGGCACCCAAATCACCACCACAATGATCCTGGATGCAGCTCCTGGCCTCGTGTTCTCAGCAATAAACAGGTATTGGTCATTTAGTTTAAAAACATAATAAAATAAAAAGCCCACATCTCTCCTAACAATTACAGTATGACATTTTCTACCTACAGGTTTAAATGTTCACCCTGGGTTTTTCTAATCAGACCATGGATTATTTACGGCCAGAAGATAAGAGGGTGAAAGGTGGGCACTGCGGCAGGGTTAAGAGCCGCAAGGTTAGTCATGCCTGGATTCACGCTTTGGCTCTGAGGGACCTTAGACAACCAGCTTCACGTCCCTGGGCCTCAGTTTCTCTGTGTGTAAAATGGGAACAATATTAGCACTTCCTTCAGAGGAAGGTCAGGAGGCTTTAGTAAAAATACACAGGATGTTTGGTATAAAGCAACCACTCACCCGATACTAGCTGTTAATATGTGATAATGCTGAAGAAGTTGGCAGGGACGGCAGGGTTGATGTGGACCAAACCGAAGCCCAGAGAGGGCAGGCATCTCACCCAAAGTCACACAGCAGACACCACCGCTGAGCTGGCCGCCCCACTCACCTGGGCTCGCTGCAGCTTCTCTGCAGCCTCTGCTCGGGCCCGCTCCCCGTCGCCCACGCGGCCCTGCAGCTCCTGCAGCTGTGACTCCAGGCGACGCCTCCGCTGCTCACCCTCCTGCCGCGCGGTCTGCAGGTTGCTGAGCTCCGTCCGCAGCTCAGACGCTTCAGCCTCCAGAGTCAAGCGGGTCTTCTCCCATGTGCCTTTGCTCTGAGGTGGGAGAGAGACGGCAGAGATTTATGACTCCCTTTCTCTACCAGGCCAGGCACATGCGTGCCCCATGTCCCTTGCACTATTTCCTCTGGAACCCCTCACCATTCCTTAAAGACCCAGGCACACTCCTGCCCCGGGGCCTTTGCACTGACTGTTCCCTCTGCCCAGAACATGTTTCCCAGGATGCCAAGATGGGGTCACCCTTCGCTTCCTTAATTTTTTTTTTATTATGACCTTATTTATTTATTTTTGGCCATGCTGGGTCTTTGTTTCTTCGAGGGGGCTTTCTCCGGCTGTGGTGAGCAGGGGCTGCTCTCTAGTTGCCATGTATGGGCTTCACATGGCTGTGGTTTCTCTTGTTGCGGAGCATGGGCTCTAGGGCATGCAAGCTTCAGTAGTTTTGGCTCCTGGGCTCTAGAGCACAGGCTTAACAGTTGTGATGCAAGGGCTTAGTTATCCCAAGGTATCTGAGATCTTCCCCGCCCAGGGATCAAACCCATGTCACCTGCATTGGCAGGCAGATTCTTTACCACTGAGCCTCCTGGGAAGCCCTTTCCTTCAGCTTTTCACTCAGAGGTCACCTTTTCGTAGAATCTCTCCATGGCCTTCTCTTTTTCAAATCACAAAATGCCCCCCTCGCCCCACTATTGGCATTCTGACCCCGCTTTTTATTCATCATTTTCCCATAGCACTTATAACCCTGATATATACTGTGAATCTGTTTAGATCGTTTACACTCTGCCTCTCCTGCTAAAACATCATCTCCACAATAGAAGTGTGTACTGATTGTCTGGTTCATATTTGGGGCCCTCAATATCACACCGGGAACATAGCACATATTCAACGAACGTTCGCTGAATGGAAGATGGATCGGTGGGCTTCCCTGGTGGCTCAGTGGTAAAGAATCCACCTGCCAATGCAGGAGACATGGGTTCGATCCCCGGTCCAGAAAGATCCCACATGCCTGCAGAGCAACTCAGCCCCGGGGGGCCACAACTATCGAGCCTGTGCTCTAGGGCCTGGGAGCCACAACCACTGAACCCCGAAAGCTCTAGAGCCTTGCTCTGCGGCAAGAGAAACCACTGCAATGAGAAGCCCGAGCACTGCAACTAGAGAGCAGCCCCCGTTCACCACAACTACAGAAAAACCCGAGCAGCAGCGAGACCCAGCACAGCCAATAATAAGTAAATTATTTGTTTAAAAAAGATGGATCAGAGACATGAATACCTGAGAAGAGAAGCGGGCTGGCCTAGGACCAGCCAGACATACCTCCTCCACCCAGCATCCCACTTTGCCTCCCCATGGCTCCCCAGAAACCCCAGCCCCGTCCCAACCCACCCTCCGGGCTTGCTCCAGCTGCTCCGCCAGCTCTCCCAGGGCCTGGCCATGGCGCTGCCGCAGCTCCTGCACTGCCACCTCATGAATGCGCGTTTCCTCCTCCAGAGCCTTCTTCAACTCCGTCACCTCCTGTTCTCTCTTGGACCTTTTATTGGGGAAGGGGGACAGGGAATAGAATTTCAGAATAGAGGAAGACTGGGACTTTAGGGCAGCCCCCGACAGCCGGTTGTGCCTCTTCTTATTCTTTCCCTTCAAGGATGGGGACTTCATTCTATATTCCCCGAGGAGTATGGGTGGTGATGCTGCAGGAGGAGTGTGGCTTTAAGAGTGAGCTCCTATGCATCTGTCAAAACCCTATTCAAAATGCCCCCTTCTCAAGAAGTCTTTTTGGACTCCCTCCCATAGCGTGATACAGGGGTCTTCTCTGATCATCCACGATGGCCTGTCCTACTCCATTAAAGCTCACTTAGCTCTGGACCAGGTCTGTCTTTGCCTGAATCTGCTTACTCCCAGACTGGGAGCTCCAGAGGACAATGCCTGAGTCTGATCCATTTATGTCCCCAGCTTGGTCCAGAGCCAGTGCCCAGAAAACAACTGGTGAATGACTCAACATCTGTGCAGATGGAGAGTTTGGACCCATGTCCTTTTCCTCTCCTCCCAACCTGGTTCCACAGGTCCCCAACCGGTGCCAGCTGCCGGCCGCCCAGCCTCACCGGAGCTCCTGCTGTGCATTGGTGGAGTCCAACGTGTCCTCCAGCTCGCCCCGCAGTGCCTCCAGCTCCTCGCCCAGGTCCCGGCGCTGCTTCTCCGCCTTGGCCCTGGCCGCGCGCTCAGCCTCCAGGTCCTCCTGGGCTTCGGCCAGCCCAGCCTGCGCCTCCCTCAGGGATTTGAGTAGCTGGGCCCGGACTCCACCCTCTTCCTCTGCCCTGGGGGTAGACAAGGATCAAGGGGGTTAGTACAAGGACAGGCAGGGGGTGGGGATGATTTCTGGGGGCGTGGAGGGACTAGACATGGCCAGTTCCAGATTCGAATCCCAGCTCTGTCCTTGGACACGTGCCTCTAGGACTCAGAGCCTCAACTTCCCTAGCTGTAAAATGGGGATGACACCACTGGTATCACGAGGATGCTTACTAAGTTCCCTCCACTTGAGAGCCCTCTGCCTTATCATCCCATGTGATGTTCATGCCCACGCAGGAAACTGGGGCGCAAGGTGGGAAAGTACTTGCCCTGGTCACGTGGTCAGTGGGTGGCTGACCCCTGAACTCCTCCTCATAACCCTTCTAGGATCAAGCTGTTGCAAAGAGGAGCCGGATGAAGGGGCAGTGTGGACTGCAGATTAAACAGCTCAGGGAAATATGCCGATCACAGTTTGTGTCCTCTGCTTGGCCACCTGCCCTGGCAAGTGACAGCCTCTCTGAACTGCAGGCTCCCAGTTTGTGAGAGAGCATGACCGCCCACGTCACAGGACTGCCAGGAGGGTGGTGATGGAAACAGTAATACATAAGTGCCAAAGGCTATGTGTTACACAACTCCACTTAGGAGAAGTAGCAAGAATCAGCAAATCTAGGCGGACAGGAAGCACACTGGTGGTTGCCGAGGGCTAAGGGGAGGGAGAGATGGGGAGGGATTTTTTAATAGGATTTTTATTGAGGTGATGGTAGTGATTGCACAGCATTGTGAATGTACCAAACACCCCTCAGTGGTATGCTTTAAAATGGTTAATTTTGCTATGTGAATTTCACCTCAACGCAAAAGGGAAAAAAATAACAGTGATAATGGAAAGTAGGAACAGACACACCACAGCATCAATTGAGGCCCTAGGTTGTGCGAAGCATGTCCTCAGCGCCTTCTTATTTAACCCCCACACTAACCCTGGGCTTCCCTGGTGGCTCAGATGGTAAAGAATTTGCCTGCAACACAGGAGACTCAGTTTCAATCCTTGGGTTGGGAAGATTCCCCTGGAGAAGGAAATGTCAACCCACTCCAGTATTCTTACCTGGGAAATCCATTGGACAGAGGAGGCTGGTGGGCTACAGTCCATAGGGTCACAAAGAGTCCAACACGACTAAGCGACTATTACACTAACCCTGGGAGAGCTTCTATAATCACCCCCATTTTCCAGATGGAGAAACTAAGACTTGAGAGGTGATGTTATTCGGGTAAGGTCATGAGGCCAGAAAGGGGAGGAATTGGGATTTGAACTCAGAAGTCAGGCTGGAGGGTGCACAGTTCTTAACTCCCCTCCACCAACCCGTGTCCCATCGATTCTGCAATCCACATTTCCCCAACATTGTAGCTGCTCTGAATTCCAGCTGCATCCATACACAAGGGCGCCTAAGGTCGCAAGGGTGAAAAGCATCTAAAACAGTGAGCGCCATATCTGGCATACAGTAAGCGCTCAATAATTGTGAATGGCTGGCATTATGATGATTATGATTCCTAAGACGGCCAGATCACTTATCCAATCACAGCAGATTCTGAGTTGTTCAGCTTTGAGAGGCTGGGGAGAGGAAGAAAAAAGCATTTTCTGGCCTCAGTGCAAGAAACTGTTAAGTTACTAGACACGCAGGGCCCGCTTTCAGTTTTCCCTTAACCAGGAGGGCTTGGAACTCTGGCTGTGTCCATCTTACAGAAGGGTACATTGAATCTCTGTGGGTTAGCGGGTCTCAGCCGGGCGTCTCCATCGCCGCTAGGCGGCGCCCTCGTGCCGCGCGCCCCGCCGGCCCACCCCGCACCTGGCCAAGGCGGCCTGCAGCTCCTCCTCCTTGCGGCCCAGCTGGGCGCGCAGCTCTTCTGCCCGCTGCTGCTGTTCCGCCATCTGCTCCTGCAGCTCCGAGCCCTCCACGTCCAGCCGCCGCTTCAGTTTCTCCAGTTCCTGGCGGCTCTTCTCCTCCTTCCGGAGGCGGTCTGCAGGCAGGAGGAGTGTGGGCCACGCATGAGGGAGCCAGACCCACACCCCCAGGGAGACCCCCAGCCCCCTCGCCCCAGTCATCGCACGCACTTTCAGGGCGTCAGGCTGAGCTCAGCCTCTTTTTCCACCCCTCCCCATCTTTCCCAGCTTCCCCACCCCTGGGATAGCCCACTGGTCCTGATCCGCAGCAGACCCCAGAGGCCGTCCTCTCCCCCACCGCTCCCACGCCCCGCCGGCCCCTGCCGGCCAGCCGGCTCGCTCTGCCCTGTCTTCTTCTCCCTGCACCCCCGGCCTCCTCCTGTGCTCCCTCTCTTCTGTTTCTGCTTCTGAGTCCTCAGCAAGGGACAGAGCGAGAAAAAAAAATGTGTCTGAAACAGTTAGTGGAGCCATCAGCTAGAGTCACCCAAGATACCAAGGAGATAGGAAGAGAACTGGATTGGGAAGGAGGACACACAACCTGTCCCCAGCCTTCTTTCCTGCCCCCATTTAGCAGATGTGACCACTGAGGCCCCACAGCACATGAGGGCTGTCCCCCCACCCCACCCTCGCCCCTGCTGGAGTGTGCATAGGCCCCCCCTGGGGGGCGGGAGCTCACCCTCCATGTCCGCAATGGTGGCCTCATATTTGAGTCGAAGCTTATTGAGGCTCTTGACTTTCTCCTCCTCCTCGGCTGCCTGGGATGAGAACTCGGACAGCCGCTCCTCCAGCAGCTTCCGCTCCTGAGCACAGTGGGAGGTGGGGGTGGGAGTCAGGGGCTCGTGCTCATCTTGGCTGTCATTCCCATCTGTGTTTCTGCTCACCTCCTTCCTCCCCTGACCCTTCCTGCTCCCACCCCTTCCCTCCTTTCCCATTCCCTAGTGTCCCTAGTGTCTATGAACCCATCACACTCCCATCAGACTTAACCGCATAGACTCCCACTATTGGAAGGATACCCCCATTCATTAACCCGACGGCCCTCGGATGGATGCTCATGTTGATTCGCATCACCTGCTATTATAAACAACACTGCACTGAACATCCTTGCACTTCAGCTGCATGCACGGGTGAGCACTGGAGCCTCATCACTACTCCAGGTCTGATTCACGGACCAGCGTCATCAGCACCAAATGGGAGCTTGTTAGGAATGGAATCTCAGGGTCCCCCCCTCCAGACCTGCCGAGTCAGAATCTGCACTCTGACAAGTTCTCCCTGTGAGTCTTGGGCACATGAGAGTTTGAGAAGCACTGGCCTGGACCAGCACTTTTTTCTTTTCTGTCTTTTTATTTTTTTTTACTTATTTTCATTATTTATGTATTTTTTGAGCAGCGTTTTTCATACTGTGAGTGGTTTTGGAAGTCTAGGCAGTGGGTTGGCACTACCTTAAAAAGGAAGACATAGAATAGAGTAGGAGAGAAGAGCCACTGCATCCAAGGAATGTTCCAGAAGACTCCTGTGCATCGTTGAGCTGTCAACTCAGGCAACACTGCCTCCGGGAAGCCTGTCCTGACCACACCTAGTGCAGGTCAGGCCATCCCCTTCCACAGTTTTCTATTCTTTTCTGACAGTTTATAATTCGTTCACAGTGTATGATTATGTTGATTTCCTGGGGTGACTCAGCTAGCTCCCCCCTTGCCCATGCCTTTGTGAGGACAGAAATGTTTTTCTAGTTAGTTAAATGCCATATCCCCTGTGCCTAGCCCAGGGGTTTAACCCTGAGCAGGTTAAAGATGGTGGCAGACTCTTCACCACATGCCCAGCCATGGACAGAGTCCAATTCTCCACCCCTTGAATCTAGACTGAGTCTGCTTTAAGCTCTGCTGCTGCTGCTGCTGCTAAGTCGCTTCAGTTGTGTCCGACTCTGTGCGACCCCATAGATGGCAGCCCACCAGGCTCCCTTGTCCCTGGGATTCTCCAGGCAAGAACACTGGAGTGGGTTGCCATTTCCTTCTCCAATGCACGAAAGTAAAAAGTGAAAGTGAAGTCACTCAGTCGTGTCCGACTCTTCGTGACCCCATGGACTGCAGCCTACCAGGCTCCTCCATCCATGGGATTTCCAGGCAAGAGTACTGGAGTGGGGGTGCCATTGCCTTCTCCGGCTTTAATCTCAGTGGTCGGCAAATCACAGCCTGCAGGCCAAACCTGGCCCACTGCTTGCATTTATAAATAAAGTTTTATTGAGACATAGCCACGCCCATTTGATCACAGGCCATCTGTGGCTGCTTTCACATTACAACAGCAGATTTGAGTGGTTGGCACAGAAACAGAGCAGCCTGCTGAGCCCTGAATGTTTACTATTCGGCCTTTTAGAGAAAACCTTTGCCAACGCCTGATGCATAGAATTCAGAGAAAGTGATGTCAGTTCCAGGCTTAAGCCTTTAAGAGGCCTGGTTGCTTCTGCTTCATTTTCTGGGAGTCCTGAGCTGCCAGATGAGAAACCCAGGCTCTCCTGTAAGCAGAGAGGCCGCATGAAGGAGCACCCAGATACCACTTTCCAGCCCCTGCCATCATGTCATGGCAACTCTTTAAGGGGACCATAGCCCAGTGGACCCACAGAGCAATGGGATGTAATGAAATGGGGGTTGCTTTTAGCAATGAGGCTTTGGGGTGTCTGATGACACAGAGATAAAGAATGACTCATAATAGCTGCTCAGTAAACACTGGCTGGAGTGAAGCTGTGACAGAGAGGCTAGGAGATGGGAAAAGTTCAAGGGAGACACAGCCAAGATGGAGAATCCAAAGACTCCTAGAGGTGGGCATGCTGGGGGTGGGCGATGCAGAGAGGGACCCAGCCCACCAGTGGGCCCACACCCTCCACGCTTGGGGGCTCACCGGCCACCGACCTTGCTCAGCTTGGCGTTCTGATCTTCCAAAAGTAACAGATCTTCCCCCAGTTTTTTAAGCTTTGCCTCCGTCGTCACCTTCTCCAGCTGCAGCTTCTGCCGGGCCCCTTCCTCAGCCTCGAGGTGAGTCTCCAGCTCCTGGAGTGTGGAGGAGGTGGGGTGAGGACCCAGGGGTGGGGACTGGGGTGTGATGGGACGGACAGGGGTGGTGGGGATGGCTCACAGACCCCCGGGGCTTGTGGCTCAAACAGGTCCACACTCTGGGCAGGGCTGGGAAGGACCCAACTATTACTTTCATTCATTGGCTCAATAAACATTGACTGAGTGCCTGGCAGGGGGGCCAGGCACTGTTGGAGACATTGAACCTGGTGCCCAGCATACAATATCTATACACTGTCTACACTGTCTGTATAGATATCTATACACAATATCTCTACAGGATACAGACATTATATCCTGGGGACAAGACAGGGTATCTGCTTATCCTTGTCTAGTGCACTTCAATTACCTGGTAGTCCTTGGAATTATTTAAACAAAGTAATTGGGACTTCCCTGGTGGTCCAATGGTTAGGACTCCTCACTTCCAATGCTGAAGGCATGAGTTCAGAGGCATGGGGGTGGGGTCCCTGGCCAGAGAACTAAGATCATGCATGCCATGTGGTGCAGCCAAAAAATAAATTAATTAATTAAATAAACAAACCAATCACATCTTCCTGCAGGAAAGTGGGGTCACCTCGTTCTCTTGTTACTACTAAGCCTGCCTCCCATAGCAGCAGCTGGTTCACTGCATTCCTGAGTGCAACCCCACTGTGACTCTCTGTGTCACGGTGTCTGCCTTCCTCAGGCTGTGAGTATTTGTGACCAGTAACTTGCTTTCTAGCACATCTGTCCAGGATCAGGTGTGGTGTGTTAGGCCATCTCCATAACTGCAGGGCAGGGCTCTCCCTCTCCAATGGGGTCAAGAGGCAATGATTAAAATGCTACTGAGTTCTCAAAATGTGACCAGTCTGACTGAGGAGCTGAATTTTCAATTTATCTCAACTTCTCTTAAACTGAAAACCAGTCACTCAATTAATTATTGGGAAACTTTGAAGTATGTTTGGACCAAGTTGGGGATATGAATCTACGTGTTTCCACTGAAGAAGTTATGGAGCACAAATGCCGATGAAGTCCTGCCAGTGAGAATTTAGCATCTGAATTGAGATGTGCCTCAAGTGTAGAACACATCTGTGGATTTTGAAGGGGAACCAAGGGAGGACAGCCAGCCTCAGAATGCAGCAGCACAGAGGCAAATGGAGCCAGAAGATGGAGAGAGGCAGAGTACTGAGGCGACTGCTTGAGCACCTGGATCCAGCCATGCCTGAAGCTTACAGAGTCTAGAGTCTCCCATTATTTGAAAAGAACAAACAAAAGTAGTCTCTTTGCTTAAGCCACTTTGAACTGAGACTTGTTTTTAAGAGGCAGGGCTTGCTGAAGCAGAGGTGGGCGGGGTCAACAGAAGGGGTGGGGGGAGGTGGCCTCGGGGCGCAGGCAGGGGGTGGGTGGGCAGACCTGTATGTGTTGCTGCAGCCTCTTCTTCTCGGTTTGCAGCTGGCGACTGCACTCCTCCTCCTCGCCCACGCGGGCCTCCAGCTCGGACACCACCAGCTCAAGCTCCTGCTTCCGGGCTGCCAGCCGGCCCCGGGTCTCCTCAGCCTCAGCACACAGCTCTGCCTCTGCGCGCAGCTGCTCTGCCAGGCGGGCACGCTCCTCTTCCAGCTGGGGAGGGGGTGGAGGGGGGGTCAGCGGCTGCTAGGCAGTGCTCCCAGGATGGCCCTCCGCAGAGCATCAGGGTCTCCTGCCCCCTGATCTAGTCTGGCCTGGGGGCCTGGGGGGCAGGAGGGAGGGATGGAAGACAGTCCCCCAACCTGCCCGTCATCTCAGGATGAGCCCCAGTCACCGAGTCAGCCAGCTGGGTTCCGCCCTCTCCCTCACTTCCCTGTAGTCCGTCAGTCCCCCTCCATCCCCTGCCGCCCCACTCTGCCCCCATAACCCTAACAGGCTCAGGTTTCATCCTCTCCCAATGGACTCTTCTCGGCCTCCCAGCCTCCAGCTTCTCCATCTCCAGTCCATCCTCCAGAGAAATGGCCTCTGGAGGACTTTCTGTCAGCTCACATTGCATTTACTACTCCCACGCCTAGAAATTCAACCAAAGGAAATAACTCCGAAAAAGCAAACAGAAAAAATGAACGAGAAGGGCTTTGTCTCGGCGTTATTTTAAGATACCAGAAATGCTGGCAACAGTGGAAGGTCCACCGCCTGCGGAGGGTGGCCCCGCCACGAAACTGGGCTCCTGCCCTGCCCCCGTGCTGGACCAGCTACCGAGCATCTTGTCTCAGCAGCACCAGCCCCACTCCCACCAGATACCTTGGCCACATCCCCAGGACCCTGCTCCCTGCATCTCACTGCTCACCACACCACAGTTTCCGCCCCCATTCCGCCCGAGTGAAACTCGGCCGGCAATCTATTCCTGCAGCGGGCTCCGTCGGAAGCCCCGCCCACCACCACCGGTCCCACCCACTGGCCCCGCCCCCGCGCGATGGCCCCGCCCCTTACCTGCGCCACCCGACCCTGGAGCTCGCCCACCTCGCGGGCACTCTGCTGCTGCAGCTCCTGCACTTTCTGTAGTTCCTGAGCCCGCGCCTGCAGCACCTCATCCTGCCGCGTTACCTGCAGCAGCGGCTTCACCTGTGGGGACAGGAGGGGGTGTGGATGGCTGGCTCCCACCGTGGGAGGCCACTGGGCTCGGAAGCTAACAGCTCACGCTCTGAGGAGAGTCCCATTCCTGGGTTCCCATGCCAGCTCCTCCACTACTGGCTGTGTCACCTCATCTAGAAAAGTGGGATGAGAGGGGCTTCCCGAGCGGTCCAGTGGTTAAGACTCAGCCTTCCAATGCAGAGGGCACAGGTTCGATGCCCTGGTCAGGGAACTAAGATTCCACATGCCTGCTGGTTTGGCCACAGATTTAAAAAAAGAAGAAGAAAAAGACTGTGCTTTCAATGAAGGGGGCGTAGGTTGGATCCCTGGTCCGGGAACTAAGATCCTACATGTCCCTCGCTGGGGCCAAAAAACAAACAAAATTGGGAATACTAGCAGCCCGTATTTCACAGGGTTTTCGGAATGCATGAATGACGTCATATTTACCAAGAGTCTAGAACAGTCCAGGGTACATGACAAGCAGCACTAAAAGTGTCCCATTTTGCTACAGGATCGCTTTGCCTACAGCAGCCACTGGCCACTCACAGTGTGCCTCAAAGTTCTTCATCCAAGTCCATGGTGAAAGACGCACTTTACACTGAGTGATTCTGGCTGGAGAAACAGGCCAGCCCCACCCACACCTGAAGAACCCAAATGGAAGTCTGGACTATGCCCCGTGCGCCTTTTACCTTTCTTGACTTTAATGTCCATCCTTTCACTGTAATAAACTGTAACCACGAGTGGAACAGCTTTTCTAAGTTCTGTGAGTCCTTCCAGTGAATCCCTGAATTCTAGGGGATCTTAGGGACACCCAACTCAACCCTAGACCCGGCTGCACCTAAAGCTATCCCGAATCTACTATCCATGCTGGTTTGAGTCGGATTTTCTGTCACTTGTTAACTGAAGAATCCCAAGGAACAAGTGTTGGGCTGATTGGTCCCATTTTACAGATGCAGAAAACTGAGGCCCAAACCCAGGAAGTCACTTGCCCAAGCAGACCTGGCCACAAGGACCTGTCTCCTTGCCACTGGGGTCACCCCTCCAGGTGCCCTCACCTTGATGAAGAGCCGCCACCACTGCCAGTGTCTCAGCTTGAGGTAAGCCGCACAGTTCCGCTGCATCACCCTCAGGGCGCTCTGCTGCTGCTGCCGCTTCTGGAAGGCCCTGGGTGGGGAGACAGGCAGGTGGGAGAAGAGATACGCGGCCCCTCCAGGCCCTGTCCCCTTAGCAACCATTATTAAATGCCTACTGGGCTTCCCAGGTGGCACTAGTGGTAAAAAACCCATCTGCTAACACAGGAGATGAAAGAGGCTTGAGTTTCATCCCTGGGCTGGGAAGATTCCAACCCACTCCAGTATTCTTGCCTGGAGAATCCCATGGACAGAGGAGCCTGGTGGGTTACATTCCATGGGGTCACAAGCGTCAGACATGACAAGCAACTTAGCCGCACCAGCCGTGTTCGAGCATTGTTCTATTGTCGGTAAATCTTGTGTGGGCAGTTCATCAGTCTTTCTGCCCTTGACTCTGCCCCTGCCTCAGCTTCAGTTCAGATCTCATTTTCTACCCCACCAGACACCCCAGCTTCCTTCCCAGCCTCCAACCCATCCCTGACATGCTTCCAGAGAGGTCTTTCTACGCCCACAGCTGACTCGGCCCTCTGCCACTCCCACTGCCCCTGGTCACAGTCCCTGCCTCTCAGCCTGGTGTTTGGGGAGTCCTTTATTCTCTGATCCTTCCTCTGGGCCAGTTCCCAGGGAGAAGGGGACTTTCCTGAAAACTCGCCGCCTTCCTGAAATGTGCCAGGCTCTCACATCACCAGGCCTTGGCAGGCTGTCACTCCTGCCTGGAACACCTTTCCCGTGGTCTTTCATCTACCTGGTCTGCAGGGTCTCTCGCTGCAGCTGTACGACCCCCACTGAAGCACATCTCACCCTGGACTGTGACCCTTTGTGCTGGTGTATGTTTCCTCCTCCAGATTGGAGTCCCTCGAGGTACTGGCCACTAGGGTGACCACCTCAACCCGGTTTGCCTGGGGCTTCCTCTGTTTTAGCACGAAGATCATGCATCCCAGGAAACCTCCAGTCCCAGGCAAACTGTGATGGTTGGTCGCCCTATGGCTGAACTGAACTCTTCTCTGTGGTCCTAGCATCACTCAGGAGCCTCAGGGACTGTAGAACCAAGAAGCCTGGGCATCTAGTAGCTCCATCCTTTTGTATCTCAGCCCTTCTACCATCTCAGAGGCCCTGCCATCTGGACCCAGCTGGTCAACCTCTTCCTGCATCGCCTCTGGGGACATCTGATCAACCCTCCCTGAACCAGTCTTGGCCAATATGACCCCAAGAGATAGTGTGGAGCCCTACTTGCGAGCCAGGTATCCCCGGGCAGCTGCCTGGAAGGACACAATGATATCTGTGACCTTCAGGTCCCGCTCTTCCTCTAGCTGGGCCAGAACACCTGCCCGGAAGAAGATCTTGCTTTGTCCCACGCGGTAGAGGTTGGGGTCCAATTCTAGGGCCTGGATCTGTGGGGGTCAGGGAGGGGTTGTGAGGAGGAGGGGCGAGGAGTGGGGAGGTTTCCAGCTCAACCTTCTCCACCCCTTGCGACCATACACACACACACACACACACACACACTTGCACTCCACCTCTCACTCACCATCTTCTCACAGGCCTGCTTCCCATCCATAAAGCCCTTGGGGATGGCATTGGGCGTCAGGATCTCATACCTGCAATGGGGGGAGAGGGGTAGGGTAGGGTGAAGAGTAACAGCAAACTGTCACCACGGCCAGGCACTGGGCTCAGAGGGACAAATAACAATAGGAACAATGACAATAGGAACAGTAACAGAAAGAAATATTCAAATATCACCGAGGGTCGCTCACCAGGCTGAGAGCATCGATATCACCACCAGGAGCAATGTCATCAATAAAAGCTCTCCTCCTGGGACACAGCACTTGCTGATTACAAGTGTTTAATTACACCAACACCATAAGTAATTGGGGCTTCCCAGGTGGCGCTCGTGGTAAAGAACTCCTCTGCCAATGCAGGAGACTAAGAGATACGGTTGTGATCCCTGGTTTGGGAAGATCCCCTGGAGGAGGGCATGGCAACCCACTCCATTATGCCTGCCTGCAGAATCCCATGGACAGAGGAGCCTGTGGGCTACAGTCCACTGGGGTTGCAAAGAGTTGGATGCAACTGAAGTGACTTAGCACGCATACGTGCATAGGTCATTGAGATGTAAAAAAAGGTGGGTCTCGGAAGTGCGAGAATAACAAATGGGGGCTGATGTTTTTGAACTTATTACGTGTCAGGTCCTGAGTTAAGTGTCTTACAGATGTTTCTTTTACATTTCTCTGTGCAAATCCGAATTTGAAAAGTACATTTCATTAAACACATATGTGTCCATCCTCAGCGCCTTTCTCCTTCTATGCCCGCTCCCTGGATCATGACATTTCATTAAAAATATGGATATGATATATATAACATACACACACACATATATATCATATGCATGATATATTAATGTCATATATTAATATGCCATATTTTTAAACTGGTGATTGGGAAATGTGTGTGTGTGTATCTGCGTGTATCAGAGTTTCTCAGTCACCAAGGATCTTGTTAAAATGCAGATCCTAATTCAGTAAGTCTGGGGAGGGGCCCAAAAATATGCATATCTAATAAGCTGCTGGGTGATACTGATGCTGCTGATCCAGGGACCACACTTTGAGTAGGAAATTGCAGACCTGAGCTGTCCAATGTAACGCTATTGGCCACACGCAACTACAAAGAGCCCTGGAAAGATGGCTGGGGCAACTGGAGACCAGGATTTGTAATTGCATTTCATTTTAATTAAATGAAACTTCAATTTGAAAACTGAAGCAGTGCAAAATATTTTTCTTTTCAACACAATTTCATTGTCTTAATAGGAGTATATTTCTCTTTGACCACTGGAAATTTTGTGTCCAAGCTGAGATGTGCTATGGATGGAAGACATACACTGAACTTCAAAGATTCAGTAAGAAACAAAATAATGCACAATGTCTCACTACTAAATTTTTATATTGACTACATGTTGCATGGGTGCTCAGTCGTGTCCAACTCCTGTGACCCCACGGACTGTAGCCTGCCAGGCTCCTCTGTCCATGGAATTTACCAGGCAAGAATACAGGAGTGGGTTGCCATTTCCTTCTCCAGATTACATGTTAAAATGATCTAATATCTTGGCTGTATTGGGTTACATAAACTCTCTTGTTATCATTAATTACCCCTGTTTCTTTTTACTTTTAAAAATATGGCTAATAGGAAAATTTTAAATTGTATATGGGGCTCTCATTCTCAGTGAATGATTCTGCTACATACAGCTTGTGTGAAGCATAACTTTTGTTTTAATATTTACCGTATATATACATGCACATAAATATCATATACATAATATATTAATATCAAATATTAAAGTGCCATAGTTTTTATTGGTGATTGAGAAATGTGTGTATCAGACTTTCTCAATCACTAGGGATCTTATATGTTGATATTTTCTGTTCTCTTGCTCGACTGCATTTTTATAAGAAACGCTTGTTGCGATAACCGATTGCAACGTAATGCTCTATGCCCTTTCTCTTGGGGAGCCCACTGAAGGGGACGTTGAAGGCGACGTTGCTCTCCCACAACACAGAGTAAGCTGAGACTCAGCAACCAAAGGAACTCGCCCAGAGGCCCCGCCCCTCCCCTCGCGCCGAGGCCACACCCCCGCCCAGCCCAGAAGCAGCGGCGCGGGAGAGGGGAGCTTTGAATGTAGATGCGGCGGCTTCCAAACCTGGCCCCACCCCACCCATGCCGCTCACCGCTGCCGGAACTCCTGGAAGAGGATGCGGTTGGGAAAGCCCTGGCGACAGATGCGGATGCCCTCCAGAACGCCGTTACAGCGCAGCTGGTCCAGCACCAGCCGGGGGTCCAGCTTCCCCGCCTGCGGAGAGCAGTGACAGACACGCGAGGTCAGCGGCCACCACACGGGGGCGCCACGCACCGGCCGACAGCCGGCAGGGGAACGCAGGTAGATGGCAGTTTGGGCAGGTGGAAAACGGTAGGCAATTTCATCTGGTTCAACCTATAAGTTTGGGCTTCCCAGGTGGCCCTAGTGGTAAAGAACCCGCCTGCCAGTACAGGTAGATGTAACAGACGCGGCTTTGCTCCTTGGGTCGGGAAGATCCCCTGGAGAAGGAAATGGCAACCCATTCCAGTATTCTTGCCTAGAGAACCCCATGGACTCAGCCTGGCAGGCTACATACAGTCCATGGGGTCACAAGAGTCGGACATGACTTAGCAACTGAACCACCAGCCTATAATTTACTGAGCACCTACTATACGCCAGGCAGAAATGCCTGCCCCCGGGGAAGCTCACTGTCCACTGCAAGAGACTGACAGTGAGGTCAAGACGTCACTGCTGCTGCTGCTGCTGCTAAGTCGCTTCAGTCGTGTCTGACTCTGTGTGACCCCATAGACGGCAGCCCGCCAGGCTCCTCTGTCCCTGAGATTCTCCAGGCAAGAATACTGGAGTGGGTTGCCATTTCCTTCTCCAATGCATGCATGCATGCTAAGTCGCTTCAGTCATGTCCAACTCTGTGCGACCGTATGGACAGCAGCCCACCAGGCTCCTATGTCCATGAGATTCTCTAGGCAAGAATACTGGAGTGGGTTGCCATTTCCTTCTCCGCAAGACATCATTGATAAACGTCAAAAGTAAATGATTAACAGCGTTGCGTGGCAAAGAACAGAGTAGAGGGGAAGGCGCGCAGGAAGGCTGAATTTGCATAGCATAGTCTAGGAAGGTGAACAAAGCACATACATTATTATTTTGGGCAGTTAACTTTCAAGGACTTTCTTGTTGCTCCAGTGGCTGAGACTCTGGGCTCCCAATGCAGGGGGGCATAGTCCGATCACTGGTGGCAGAACTAGATCCCATATGCCGTCACTAAGACCCAGTGCAGCCAAATAAATATATAAATATTTTTGCTGTTGTTTAGTTGCCAAGCCGAGTCCGACTCCTTTGTGACCCTATGGACTATAGCCCCCCAGGCTCCTCTGTCCATGGGATTTCCCAGCAAGAATACTGGAGTGAGTTGCTATTTCCTTCTCCAGGGGATCTTCCCAACTCAGGGATGGAACCCTCATCTCCTGCATTGGCAGGCAGATTCTTTACCACTGAGCCACCAAGGAAACCCAGGAAGTGTTCACCTCCTCCAGGGAGCCCTCCCTGGTTTCACTGTACCCCTACTACCTGGCACTTGGTAAAAATCTAAACACTACAAAAACTATGCATTCTAAAAGACAACTCTTGCCTTGCCCAGGCCCCCAGAGTAATCAACACAATAACCAGTTTTTTTATGGGCTTCTAGATCAGTTGTTCTCAACCTCATCTACATGCTGGAATCTCCCTGGAGTGACAGCTTGATACCATTGAGCACACCGAACACCCACATCTTAAACTCTAAGCACCATTTTCCACGTAAAAGGACCAGGGCTCTATGGAGACGTGGCTGAGTCCACGTATACCATATTTCATCAAATATAAGGCACCCTCAATTCTAAAACACATTGTTATTTTATATACCACCAAGAAAGAAAAACTCCTGCCAGTTACACCCTGACAGGTCACTGATTGTTAAGCCACTTTCCAACTTCAGAGGGGCTTCCCACGTGGCACAGCGGTAAAGAATCCACTTGCCAATGCAGGAAATGCAAGAGATGTGGGTCTGACCCCTGGGTTGGGAAGATCCCCTGGAGTAGGAAACAGCAACCGACCGCAGAATTCTTGCCTGGAGAATCCCATGGACAGAGGAGCCGGGCGGGCTATAGTCCACAGGGTCGCAAAGAGTTAGAAACAACAGAGCAACTAACATACACACAGTATTTACAGAGAAGGGAGACACACACACAGAGCCACCTCCCCAATAACTGCAGCTCCTACTTCCTGAGGACAGTACAAGCCCCAAGCACCTAATTCTGTAGTTTCATCTTCTCTTATGTTGACCCTTCTCTACAGGGTCTATTCTCTGATTTTCCCAACTAGAAAACTTACTGATGGCCTGGAGGCCAGGCATGGTCTCCCTACACCTCCCCAGCTCCAGCGGCCTTTTTTCTATCCCTTGCACACTTCATACTCCAACCAACTACTGGGTTTTTGCACAAGCAGCTTGAAATACCACTTATCCTTCCAAGCTCAGACCTCACCTCCTCCAGGGAGCCCTCCTTGATTTCACTGTATCCCTACCACCTGGCACTTAGTAGGTGCTCGATAAAATGTAAGCCCCATGAATGAATGAATTTTCCTGACAGGGCCATGAGCCTGGGAGGGAAAGCAATGTACTCAAAGTCACACAGACAGACAGCCAGAAGTGAGCCTGGGACCAGACATAGCTCCAACTAAATTCAGTGACCAGACATAGCTCCAACTAAATTCAGTGACTGGGACTTTTCCTCCTCCCAGAGCCACCTTCCCTCCCCAGGCCAGGTCACTCACCCTCTTCTCATGGTTGGGGATGATGCAGCGGACGAAGCTGGGGTTGGTGTTGCTGAGTGTGGCCATGAGGCGGCTCAGGGACTCCTTGTAGAGTTGTCCCACTGTCCGGAACATGCCCCGGCGCGGGCGGCCACCAGGCGGGCCATCCCCAAGGCTGCTCACTTGCTCCAGCCCCACGATGCCCTCCACTGTGGGAGAAAGAATAAAGTCAGGGGTCAGTTTTAGGGGACTGAGTTGGCAGAAGTCAAGGATCTCATTATTTATAAGACCTGATACTTTGTATATGAGCCATCTCTCATAGCCCAGCAAGGCAGGTATCATCAGCTCATTGGGCTGACGAGCAAACTGAGGCTCAGAAAGCTGGACAACTGTGCCCAAGGCCACACAACTTAGGATGTGAAGATCCAGGATCTGAACCAAAGTGGTGTGAATCCTCTCAAACCCTGACCCTTCTTCTCCATTTTCCTTATCAGCAAATGATGATGATGATACCAAATGCTTCCTTCGCACCAATTCTCTGCCCGGTTCTGCTCAAAGCACTTGACATACACTGGCTTATTTATAAGCCTATAAGAGTCACCCCCATTTGACAGATGAGGAAACTGAGGCACAGAGAAAGAAAAGGGTGATAACCACAGGTGCATTTTTAGGAACTTAAAACAGTCTCATGTTAAAAATGCAGTGAAATGTGGCTTTATTATGATATTTGAAATAAGGTAATATTTAAAATAAGGCCAAAAATAAAAAATAAATTTTAAAAAAGAAAAGAAAGAACAAATAATACCAACTACCTCCACAGTCACCATTTTCCCAGAAAGGCCTGATGGTAACTTTGTCTTTTAAAAATACATATTTATTTATTTATTTGGCTGGCTGGGTCTTATTTGTCACACATGGGATCTAGTTTCCTGAGCAGAGATCGAACCCAGGGCCCTTGAACTGGAAGCATGGCACCCTCGCCATGGGGCCACCAGGAAGGTTCTGTAACTTTATTATTTGATGCTGTCACTTCAGCTAGAGAGCAATAGCCTCTCCTTTGTCACAAATTCAATGTATTAAATTACGTGCGGTTCCAGGACCTGCAGCTGGGGCAGAATCTGATGGCCTGCAATCCCCAGTCGTGAGGGTTATGGAATCAATAGATAATTCTCTCAGAAAGCAGAGCTTGGTGAGCAGTGAGGGTTCAGATATGACATTTTCCCTCCCCAGGACTAAGTCTCCCTGCCCCCACCGCCATGCTCCTAGTTATCATCGGAAGGACAGATGAGAGGGGAGGCTCTGGGTTCGAATCCCAGCTCGGTCCCTTACTGGCTGCGTAACCTCAGACAGGTGACTTAACCTCTCTGGGCTTCCACATCCTCATCTATAACAGGGTAAGAGCTGTAACACCTGATTGGGTGTCTGGAGGATTCCATGTGTTAATAATAGTAAAGGGCTCTGTGCAGTGCACAGCACACACTATATGCTCTGTTAATGCCAGCTGATAGAGGGGTGGCCAAAAGATTCATCCGGGTTTTTGTACAATGTTACAAAAAACCCCAAATGAGCTTAATACTGTCATAATTGTTTGTATTTTTACATATGGTTTAGTTTGAAGAAGGCCTTATGCTGCTACAAAGAATCTGGAAACTGCTGAGGGAGCCGACAAGAGGGGGGAAAAGACAAGGGGAAGATCTCTGGATGGAGAGGAAAAGGGATAGACATTCAAAACAGGTTCCCGGTCCAAAGGGCCCACCCTCCTCGTGCAGGAAATCTCACCCGTTGATGCACAGCAACACCCACCCCCTGATGGAGAAATGGCAGAGCTGTGCCTCCCTGAAGATCCTGGGGGCGACGGTGGGAAGGAGCCAAGGAAAGAGAACTGCTGCAAGCCCCCGTGTTCTGGGGGGGCGGTGAGGACAGATGGGGGAGAGTCAGGGAGATGGGGTGGGAGATGCAAGGGGAGCGGCATGAGAGGACAGAGAAGGCGGCAGGAAAGAAAAAGAGAGGGTTATCAGTCAACAGCGCACAGCAAAGCAGGAGCGGAAACCTGACCTTAGCCATAAATTTTTTTTTCTTTTGGTCACACTGTGCAGCATGTAGCATTTAGTTCCCTGATCAGGAATCGAACTTCAGCCCCCTGCATTGGAAGGGCAGAGTTTTAACCACTGGACCATGAACTTTTAAGCCAGGGAGACTGTCCTATTCACATTTATGTTGACTAGTGATGGCACCAACGTTGGCTGAAAGGATAAATGTCCTCTGAGAATTTAATGCCCAGGGTTGTGGGGGTGGGGGGAAGAAAACCTCTTTCCCTAGAGGTTGGGTCTGTATCTGTTTTTATTAGGTATCCCCTTTTTGCCCTGGCTGCCAGGAAGCTCAGGACTAACTCAAGGTTCCCACCCAGCTTGTTGCGTTTGCCTCCCTGAAGAGAGCATGTCTCACTGGTCTCTTCCCCTGAGCTGCCAAGGATGCTGGGTACCCAATGCTGAGCTGTCAGGATGCCAGAAAGCAAAGCCGACTCTGGACTCAGGGCAGCTGTAGTGAAGACTGATGCAGAAATGGCCCCAGTTCCCCATCCCACTCTGGGACTGGCAGCTCCTTGAATCTGGGCTAGTCTTAGGACGTGCTTTGTTTGGGAGAACTGTGGAGGAGACAATACTGTGCTGGGTTTCAGACTAGGACACTCGAGAGGCTTTGCCACTTCTACTTTCTCTCTTGAAGCCTATGAGAGCCAAGCATACGTGGGGTAGAGCATGTGAGGGGTTAGGGGGAACGTCACGTGGCCACGAATAGGGCATGAATTTTAAGGAGGTTGAGAGGGGAGATATTCAGTCTGAAGGAGATGTTTCTCAGCAGAACCTGGTTCTGTTGCACGTGTGTGCATGCTAAGTCTCTCAGTTGTGTCTGACTCTTTGCGACCCTGTGGACTGTAGCCCGCCTGGCTCCTCTGTCCATGGGACTCTCCAGGCAAGAGTACTGGAGTGGGTTGCCATTTCCTCCTCCAGGGGATCTTCCCGACCCAGATATCAAACCTGTGTCTTTATGTCTCCTGCATCGGCAGGTGGGTTCTTTACCACTAGCACCACCTGGGAAGTCCTTCTGGTTCTGTTACTGAAACTCAAACACTGCTTTTCAAACCTTCTTGTATAAACAGCATGAGATACTGTCTAAAATCAGCTCACTGTAGCAAGATGCCCTATGCCATTTTGCTCTGAGTTTGTTTTGGAATGACTGTTCTTGATTATTTTGTTTTCTTGTGTAATTGCATGGGTGGACATTTCTACTTCAATACAAGATTAAAACAATTGACAGATTCTGGAAACCTGGAATCAGGGAAAACGGAGAGGCGGGTTTTGCTAGTTTTATAAATCATCTCTCAAACTTCCTCTAAGGATAGGAGACAAGCATGGACACAGCTTTTCTATCTGCCTCCTAGGAGTGTCCATCTGAAAAGACTGATGGCCAAACTCACATGGGTCTTGTTGGAGCGGGAAACCAAAACTCTCTCTTGGTTTCTGCTCCTTCCTTCTTCCCTGAATCCCTGAAGGGAAAGCAAAGTCTGAAAGTTGACTAACATGTAAAACATCACTCATCTGAGTTCTCTTGTTATTCATTCTTTTTCAGTCAAATCTCTTGATCTTTTTTGGGGGGGGGTAGCATATGACATCTACAATTAACTTCATAGCTTCCTTTTGACTATTCATATGCTCGTTTATTTTGCTGGTCTGATTGCATAAACTACTATCACCAAAACAGTATTTCACAGCAGTGTTGTCAGGGGGCATCCTTGTTTCATTTCTGATTAAGCTGGAGTGTTTTACCACTTGGTGCAAAGCTGGTTTGAAATATGGATCCCTCAGTCACTAACTGGAAACACTATTGTGAGGCTGTCGGTCCTGATACCAGGTCCGTATCTGAGCGGACAAGTCAGGTTCAGAAACAATGAAGGGAGGCACAGAGCTCCGGGGACAGGGCCGGGGGAAGCGCGTCCTCACCGTCTTTCCAGATCTCTGCCGTCAGCCGGTCTGTGCTCTGGTGGAGCAGGGTTGCGACGTTGTCATTCAGAGGGTCCATGTTTTTCATCAGCCACTCGTTGGCCTTGTAGTCGACCTGAATGAGATCGGGCAGAGGAGGGTGGTGCGGGAGTGGACTGAGGCTCTTCGGATTTCCCAAGGAGCCTCCCAGAAGCGCTGAAAACCCCCAGGTGGGGACGGAGGGCGTGCTCACGGCTCACGAGCGCGCTGGCGCCACCTTGTGTCCCTCTCCTGAACTTCATCCACCCGCCGCCTGGCTCTTCTCCCTTTCTGCCTTTCGCTTGGGAGAACTCTGCCCCCGCCTCCATGACCTCACCCAGTATCATCACTTCTTTCCTTATTTTTTCAGCCACACTCTTCCTCAAACGTGCAAGCGCCTTTCCACCTCAGGTTCTTGACGCCTGCCGTTCCCGCCTCCTGTGACTCGCCCCCCGCGGATTTTCACAGGGCCGGCTCCTTCCCCAGGGAGTCACAATCTTGGACCACCACGAGTCCCTGCCTGTGCCCTCCTGCCCCACCCTCCGGCGTGGCTCCCAGAGGCCAGGGTCTGAGTCTGAGTCAGAGTCCAGCACAGCACTGGGCACGCGGGCAATCTTAGAAAGTGTGTGGGAAACAGCTGAGTTCTCGGACAGGACACACGGGTCTCCTGCCACTCAGCCCTGGGGTATGTGGTTCCCACAGCCTGAAGACCGCCCCTCTCCACACGTCCTTCACCGCTAAGTGTTACTCATCATTTAGACGAGGGGTTGCCAGACAGCCCCTGTCCACAGGCCAAATTCAGCCTGCCACCTCCTTTTGTGAATAAAGTTTTATTGGAATACAGCTTTCATTTATGTGTGAACTTGTGGCTTCTTCTGTGCTTTGATGGCAGAACTGAGTAGTTGTGCCAGAGACTGCTCCACAAAGCTGAAAGTAGTGGCAGAAAATGCTTGCTGATCCTTTAGTTATTTATTTGGCTGCACCGGCTCTTAGTTGTGGCATGTGGGATCTAGTTCCCCGACCAGGGAACAAACCCCGGCTCCCTGAATTGGGAATGCAGGGTCTTAGCCACTGGACCACCAGGGAAGTCCCTGACCTTTGATTTAGAGCTCGATCAAGCATCAGTCTCCTCTGCGAGACCTTCCTTGGCTTTCCTCCTCTGGACTTTGATACTCTCTGTAGCTGCCTCCGTTAAGGCACCATCAGCCTTTTATCCCAATGGTCTGTATTAGTCTCCCTCCCAGATAAGGAATTTTGTGAGGACAGAATCATGTCTGACGTGGGTCCCCAGCTTTGCTCAGCACAGGGCTGAGCACACAAAAGGCATACGTTGGCCAAATGAATGAATAAGGAAAGGAAAGTGAAGTCGCTCAGTCATGTCTGACTCTTCGTGACCCCATGGACTGTAGACTACCAGATTTCTCTGTCCATGGACTTTTCCAGGCAAGAATACTGGAGTGGGTTGTCATTTCCTTCTCCAATGAATGAATAAAACGCATCTAATTCTCCACCTGGTGAACTCCTATTCATCCCTCAAAACCTACTGCAAATATCCCCGCCTTGAGGAAGGCTTTGCTGACTTCATCAGAGTCCTCACTCCTGGCCCCTGGCCTGGCTGTGACTTTTCCCCTTGCATCCTCCCTTCATCCTCACTCCCACCCACGTGCCTCAAGGCTGCCCCACCACTCCCTGTTCCCTACCTTGCCCGCATAATGCAGGACACTGAAGTCGGCCTGATCCCGAAGGTGCCTTGGCCTCTGGAATTTGGGGTGACCACCCTGCTCCTGGGCTACCTTCTCCACAAAGGACTTGTCCGTGGCTTTTGGGAACCAGCACTCCTCATCCAGCAGAGCCAGGAGTCCGGGGGGGTTGGCCTGACCATTGACAGAGCAGGGAGAAGCGTTAAGTCAGATCCCCCAAAACTGGACACTTAGGTTGCTGCTAATTTTTAGCTCTTGTGCCACTTGGGACCTACTAGCAAACAGGAGAACAACTATCACCGTTCTAGCTGTCAATCAGCCCTTGATTGGAGCCGGGCTGCTTGTAGGCACATTCTGGGTTCCAATCATCTAGGGGTCACACAGATCTAGACCGTTTTCCCCATTTAACTGATGGAGAAGCCCGAGGCCCGGCGAGGGGAGGGGCTGGACCAAGGCGACAAGGAAGGCAGAGGAGATGCGGGTGAGCGGCAGGGTGGGGCGGGAGGAGCTGTGCACTCACCGGCCGCTCGATGAGGTCGATGCAGGGCTGCAGGTCGAGGCCGAAGTCGAGGAAGGTCCAGGGGATGCCCTCGCGCTGGTACTCCTCTTGCTCCAGCACGAACATCGTGTGGTTGAATAGCTGCTGCAGCTTCTCATTGGTGTAATTGATACAGAGCTGCTCGAAGGAGTTCAGCTGCAGTGGGGAAGGGACGCATGAGAGAGAGGGGTGGGGACCCAGTGGGGGTGGATAGAGACCCAGGAAGAGGGGACAGGGACCCAGGGAGAGGGGGGCAGGGACCCAGAGAGGGGACAGAGGCCAGAGAAAGGGGGACAGAGACCAGGGAGAAGGGGACAGGGACTCAGGGAGAGGGGGACAGGGACCCAGAGAAGGGGAGCCAGGACAGCATGGTGGAGCCCTCCCAGCCCCCACCAGACACAAAGAGCAGACCTGGAAGATCTCAAAGCCCGCGATGTCCAGGATGCCTAGGAAGGAGGCGCCCTGCCGGGGGCTGCGGTCCAGGGCTCTGTTGAGACGTAGGACTAGCCAGCGGAAGAGGCGCTCGTAGGTGGCCTTGGCCAATGCCTCCAGCGCAAAGTCAGCCTGCGGGGCGGGGCGCACAGTGAGGACTGGGCCTGCCCGTCAGCGGCCCTGGTCCCGTCCCCTGGGGGCTGGCGGGGGGACTCTGGGTGCAGACGCCGCCCCCTCATGGGTGATCAAGAGTGATGACATTAACACTGGCGGACGGTTACTGAAGGCCTACTGTGTGCCAGGCCCTGTATAAGGTGCTTGGGGGCTCATTAGTTCATGAATCCTCCACCCAACGCTTGAACCAATTTCCACTGTAAAACAGGGAAGAGAGTGGGGTCTGGGCCTGACACCAAGGTTGGAATCCTAGCTCTGCCACTTAGAGGCTGTGTGACCTGAGGCCTGCGAATAAACCTCTCTGTGCCACAGATTCTTCATCCGCTCTTTCACTGAGAGTGGAACCTGGATCAGTGTGACAGTCTCCTGTCCCCCACTGTGCCAGCACCTCGAGTGCACTTGAGGGTCAGGCGGAGGCTGTAGCCCAGAATTGGATTCTGAAAATAGCTGGTCCGTGTTCACCTCTCCCCGCACCCCCTGTGTGCGTGCCGCTATCGTCGCTTCCCTGGACTGTGACAGAGGCTTCCTCCTGTCTCTCTGCTTGCACCGGTGCCCCCTGGAGCCAATTCTCCACATAGCAGACAAGGGAATTTTTATAAAAGACAAACTGAATCGAATTGGTCCCTGGCTTACATCCTCACTGACCTCCTAAAGCACTTTGAAGAAAACTCACCTCCTTACTGTAGCCCTTAAGACCTTGGATAATCTGTCCCCTTCCAACCTCTCTGGCTGCAGCTTCTATCACCCTCTCCCCAACTCTCTAGCCTCACTGATCTCTTTAATGTTCCCAACTCACCAAGCTTGTTCCACCTTCAGGGCCTTTACACATGCTATTCCCTTTGTCTTAAACCATCCAAGCCTCAATTCAAATGTCACCTCCTCTGAGAAGGCTTTCTTGACCACCCCAACCCCTCTCTGCATAGAAAGCCTCCCTGTTTCTTCTATTATCTGATTCCTTACTACCTTGAGCTCCCTGAAGGCATGGTCCTTGTTTCCACGACTGCCTTTATGCTAACACCTAGACCAGAGTTGGTAATTGAACAGATATTCAGCCAAAGTTTGCTGAGTGAGTGAGAAAGAACAGGCATAAACTGCTTAAAAATCCAGGACTCTCCCTGTACCCACTGCCCCCAGCCTCGCCCACCTGTTCCTTGGTCTGTGCTTTCTGGACGTAGTCCCGGCCAACTTTGATGCGGGGGGTGAGCAGGGCGCGGGAGAAATCCGTCACCCCCAGGCCCAGGAGGCGGCAGAGCTTCTGTGCAGCTGAGGGCGAGAGGCACCAAGATGGGGTCAGCACTGGGAGGTGGGGACAGCGAGGAGTGGGGGAGAGGGTGCGACCTCCCCAGCTGTTGGTGGGACCCCAGCCTTTCCTGCTAGAGGCATTAGGGGTCCTAAAAGTGTGTGTTTTCTGGCCTAACAATTCTCCTCCTGGGACCCCAAGTTGGCAGAAATAAACCTGGAGGTGAGTAAAGGCTGGACTAAGAGGGTGTCCATCATAGTGTTATTTACAATAGAGAAAACCAGGAAGCAACCTGAATGCCCAATGGTTGGGGATTGGTTAGAGAGTCAGGGTCCATCCATTTGAACGAGTGTTCTGCAGCCACTAAGTATTATTATTATAAATAATTATTTAATAAGTAAACAATAATTATAAATTGTTACGTGGTACACTTAAGCCATGTACATTTCATGATATGTATGTTTCACTTCAAGTTCAAGAAAAAATTGTAAACAAATGTTGGACGCCAGTAAATGATACCCATGCTGAAGGGTCTTTATCAGTATCTGCAACTTTGAAATGTGCCAGGAAAAAAAGACAAGTGAACAGAGGATGGAAAGATAATCGATGAAGCAAATGTGGTAAAATGTCAATGGTAGAATCTTGGTGGTGGATCTGAGTGTTTGGTATAAAATTCCTTGAACTTTTCTGTACGTTGGAAAGTGTCTCAATAAGATGTTGGGGGGACAGCTCTTGGAATAAGAATCCATTGAGGTGGCCAAACCCAAAAGAAATCTTTAAAAATTCATTGATCTTCCTTACTTCTGTAGGAAAAATAATTGCCAAAATGTCAACGGCTCTTTTGGCAGAAGATGGAGGCAGGACTGTGCGGGCAGTTATGTTTCTTCTTTCGCCTCTGAATTAAAATGATCGTTAAGAAGTGTTTCGAAGCTTCTATCACTTGCATCATGGGAAGTTAGCTACTACAAATACTCAGCACCAGCAAAAAGGAAATACACCTAGGAGAAGTTTTTCAGCAGTGGTTATTTCTGAGAGGTGATGAAGATTTAAATCTGTCTCTCTCTCTGCAATTGCAATTTCTAATTCATCTGCAGTGATTCTGCCTTATCCAAGAATATCTTTAAATGGAAAAAAAAAAAAACACACACACACACACAAAAACCCAAACCCAGCACGGAGTACCACACTGCCAGTAACAGGATGGCCTATCAGGGTTCTAAGCCCTCCATGTGAACTTTTTCTAAGGTTTTTTTGTTTTTTTTTTTTAATGTGGACCATTTTAAAAGTCTTTGTTGACCCCAATATGTAAACCAAATGAATGAATGAGTTCATACCACACACCTGCTGGGTGTGTGAACCCACCAGATGTCACAGGAATAGCTCAGATCAATGACACTATCAGAGATGCTCCTTCCGGATTCCCCTAGTGGCCCAGTGGTTAGGACTCTGAGCGTCCACTGCAAGGGGCGCAGGTTTGATCCCTGGTTCAGAATTAAGATCCTGAATACTGCATGGCTCCGTACTGATATTGGTATACATCCCACCACCACGAAAAAAAAAAACGAGAGAGAAAGAGGGATGCCCATTCCTTCATATGCTCTGTGTCGCACAGCTTTTGAAAATGAGCCCATAGGGTTTCATAATCAGGACAGCAAGCTCTTCCCATCCCAAGGGGAAGGGGGTGTCAAGCACGATTCCATTTCTGTGATAATTATCTCCACATTGATATAGACATAGAACAAAGCCCAGAGAGAGCTGCCCCAAAATGTGAGCAGTAATTATGGGTAATTTCCCTGCCTTTATCCTTCGCTGTCTTGCCAGAGTTTCTTCCCCATCCAGATTGTATTATTTTATAATAAAGAAGCAGAGCTATTTTCATTTTGATAAAAAAAGGAATATCAACTATACTCCTGCTTTTGAAAGGCAAAAAAAAGCAAAGCACAGAGGCCAGGAGGAGACATGCCCAGCGCTAATGGTGATTCTCTGGGAGGGGCTGAGATGATGGAGGACCCTGCCCACCCCCTCTTTGGCACACTGGTGTTGTTCACGTTCTCAGCAGAGCTCACACTCTGCATAATCAAGTAAAGAGTGGAAGGTGTTTTTCAGTAAAGATTCAGCCAAGGGCAGGAAATCAGGGCGGGCCTGGGGGGAGGCAGCTCTGTATGAGGGTGGGTAGCAGGCCAGTGGTGGTACCTGTGTTGTCGGGCATGGAGGCTTGGTCGGTGTTCCGTTCTCTCTTTAGGACGATGTTGCCAAACTGGAGAACGGCCGAGACCATCCGCAGCATGGCTAAGGGGCAGCAGAGAGAGAGGTCACGACACGTGGCAGAGGGTGTGAACTAGCCCCTCAGAAACCCAGCAGAGACAACGAGGACGTGCCGCATAGCCCAGGGACTATACTCAGCCTCTTGTAATAACCTACCATGGAAAAGCATCTGAAAAAGGATATATACACATATAACTGAATCACTGTGCTGTACATGTGAAACTAACACATAATTCATCAGCTATACTTCAATTCCTCAATTACAAAAGTAAAATTTTAAAAATAAATCTAGCTTAAAACCTTATGTCAAATTACACCTCCACCTGACTCCAGGCAGGTCTTAAAATACCTGAATGGATAAATGAATTCTGTATTTTACAGATGTGCGTCCATGCTAAGTCGCTTCAGTCGTGTCTGAGTCCTTGCGATCCTATCAACTATAGCCCGCCAGGCTCCTCTGTCCATGGGATTCTCCAGACAAGAATGCTGGAATGGGTTGCCATTCCCTTCTCCAGGAGATTTTATATACGAGGTTTGCTTTATTGCCATTTGGTGTCTGCTCATATCTGTTTTGGGCTTCCCTGGTGGCCCAGCGGTAAAGAATCCACCTGTAATGCAGGAACCACAGGAAACACAGGTTCAATCCCTAGGTCAGGAATATCCTCTGGAGGAGGGCATGGCAACCCACTCCAGTGTTCTTGCCTGGAGAATCCCATCGACAGAGGAGCCTGGCGGGCTATGCACACTAGTCCATTTTATAAAGTTATGTATATAAGATTTATATATAAAAAACTATATATATATACACACACATATATATATGTATACGTCACTCTGGTGTACAGCAGAAATTAACACAACATTGTGAATCAACTATATTTCAATAAAAAAAAATGTTAAAGACACCTTATCTAATATATATATAGCATTGATCACATTGAACTCACAACCAACATTCACTATAACTGGAACCTGAAGGAAGCTTTTCTTACACACCTATTTTCTCTGTACCCAGCATCACAGTCTTTTTGCTCCTAGCGACACCGGATGGCATTAAGCACTATGCTTGGGGGAGCATTTCAAACAGTGAAATCGCCAACCAAAAGCATCCCCAAAGTGAAAAACGTGGCACTCAGTAGGTTGCAGAAAGGATACTGGTTTGCAGTATGAGCTAGAACAAGAAAGCGGAATGCAGCCCCCGGGACCTCGGTTGGGTGCACCCTGGGCAGCTCAAAACTTTCACTCCTCTATGAATGACCCCAAGGACCACACAAACACCAGGACTGTTGGCTTGGGGGTTACAAATAACTGCCGTGTGTAGCTGATTTCTCCAACTCGGACACTGTAAAAGATGGATTGTATTTGCATGTCTGTGAAGAGGAGCCTGGCTGGCTACGGTCCACGGGGTCGCCAAGAGTCGGACACGACTGAAGCGACTTAGCACGCACGCACCAAAGGGCTTAGACATCTCGCCATAAGTGGGCAATGCTGCCCCCTAGAGGACATCATGGGAACGTGCAGGGGTTGGTTGGCACAGGGATGGGCGCCACCCCAGCAACATATTGGGGTGTTTCTGGACATCACAGAGGCTGCGCGGGTGGGCACCAGACGTGACGCAGAAGCCTGTCTGTTCACAAAGAGATATCCACATCCTGAGTGATTTCGAAACGTCCCAGTGGACATTCGTGTCTATGAATAATGGTTTCAAATGCTCTGAGACTAATCCGAGCTGCTTTACATATACACACGAAAGTGTTTGGTGTTTGGTTTTAATACCCAGTGCATTTTCCAAGAGGGTAGTCACTATGGTCTTTTGTTTTGTTCAGAACTTGATCTAGATTTGGTCAGGACCTCCCTAGTGATCCAGTGGTTGATACTGGTGCTTCCAATGCAAGCGGTCTGGGTTCAACCCCTGTTGGGGAACTACGGTCCATATGCTGCCAAGCAACTGAGCTCTTGCACCACAACTACAGAATCCAGGTGGCATAATGAAAGGTCCACATGACTCAAAGATCCCAAGTGCTTCAACTAAGACCTAATGCAGCCAAATAAGTAATTTTTAAAAAGGAAAGTGCACAGAGTCTGTGGGTCTGCTTGCTCCAAATTCAAGAGCAGGCAGAATAATCTGTTCCAAATTCAAGAGGGCAAGAGGAGAAGGGGGCGACAGAGGATGAGAGGATTGGATGGCATCGCTGACTCAATGGACATGAGTTTGAACAAAGTCATGGAGTCACAAAGAGTCGGACATGACTGAGCAACTGAACAGCAACAACAAAATAACTCCATGCTGTTAGATGCCAGGTTACAGGGGTTTCTGGTGACCGGAAGGAGCTTGCGGGGACTTCAGGTGCTGATCATACAGGGTGTCACTTGCAGAAACTTTCCCAAGCTGGGTGCTTCGGCGCCAAGCTCACTTTTTGGCGTCTGTGCTACATAAGCTCCTGCACAACGTTTACTTAGGAGAAAAGCGTGGTGGGAGGTGGAGAGGGCAGGGAACTCTTCTGGGAGACCCGTGCCAAAAACACATAACCCGAATCTAATCAAGAGAAAGTGCTCCCACACTGAGGAAACAACTAGCCTTTAATCTCCCAAAGTGTCAAGGTCGCAAAAGATAGAGAAAAATTCAGGACCAGTTCCAGATGGATGAAGAGTAAAGTGTGACAGCTAGATGCAACGTGTGTGATCTTGGACTGGGGAAGTGTGCGTGTGCGTAACTTTTTTTTTGTTTTTTTGTTTTGCTATAAAAGACATTACTGGGGAAATTGGCATAAGGTCTGTGAAAAAAAAAATTTTTTTTGCCATAAAGGACATTACTGGGACAGTTGGCATAAGGTCTGTGGATTAGATAAACAGTACCCATACTGCCAATGTTAATTTCCTAATGATGACACTGCTGCGTTTGTGTCAGAGAATGTTCTTGGGCAGTATGCACTGACAGATTCAGGGGGTGGTGAGATGAATAATGTCCCTGCCCCAAATGTCCACGGCCTGAATCCCACGAATGTTACCTTGAAGGGAGAAACAGACTTAACCGACGTGATGAAACTGAGGGTCTCAAAACAGGAGATTAGTCTCGCATTATCCAGGTGGGTCCTGAATGTAACGGGAAGGTCCTTCTAAGAGGGAGGCCAATGGGGCAGGCCACGTGAGCAGCGGTTAGAGTGATGTTCTTTGTTTCTGTTTTCCCTTTTTTGGCCTGGCCAGACAGCTTGAGATATCTTAGTTCCTCGACCAGGGATGGAGCCTGGGCCCCAAAAGTGAAAGCACTAAGTCCTAACCACTAGACTGCCAGGGAATTCCCTAGAGCAACGCATTTTGAAGATGGAAGAAGGGGCCACAAGCTAAGGCATGTGGGTGGCCTCTGGAAGCTGAGAAAGACAAGAAAACAAATCTCCCCAGAGCCTCCAGAAGGGACCGGCTCTGCTGACACCTTGATTTTAACCAGTAAGATTGATTTTCAACTTCTGACCAGGGGAGGGAAGTACTTCTGGTCAGGGAGTAAACGTGTTATTATGAGCTACGACATTTGTGGTCATCTGTGTCAGCGGCCATCAGGAACTAACACGAGGGGTGAAGGGGGCCCTGGGCAACACCCTTACTCTCAAACGACTCAGAACAAGTAATTAGAAAGACAGACGAGCATACAGTAGACGTAGCAAGGTGGTGACACTTGAGAAGTCTGGGAGAAGGCATGCAACGTTTTTGTGGACTCTCCACTACTTTTCTGTAAACCTGAAATTATTCAAAATAAAGAGGGTTTAAAAAAATCCCTAAGGGACTTCCTTGGTGGTCCAGTGGCTAAGACTGATTTCTAGTTGGGGACCTAGATTTCTAGCTGGGGACCTAGACCCCACATGCCACAAGTAAGACCCGGTGCGGCCAAATAAATAAATATTCTTTAAAATCTCTGAAAACAGAAGTGGAGAGGGTGGTGGTCACTGGCTTGACAGCTTCAAGAAGCCTTGCTCTGGAGGACACACAAGAAACTGCTAACCGAGGTGGCCTCCTGGGAGCCCAGGACACTGGAACAATCACATACCTTTAATTTTTTTTTTTTTTTTTAACTTCATACCCTTTCAAATGTAAGACCTAGTCTGGAAAAAAAATCACTGCTGAGAAAAGACTCAGTTTCTGGAATTAGGCAGTGAGATTGCACTGATGATCACACAGCCTTGGGAATACAGTATTAATACAAATACTGAGCTGCGTACTTGACAATGGTGAATTTTACTGGTATGTGAATTCTAGCTCTCAAAGAAAAAAGGAAAAAGGCTTTGGTAGAGTTTGTGGGACACGCCGGGGTGTGCAACAAATATTCATTTTTCCACCGAGGTCATAACTCCTTGTCTATCGGTTCCTTATTCATCTTCTAACTGCTTCTAAGCCCTCCATCAATGTGTTCGTGAATGAACTTCAGCTTGCCACTTTAGGGGGCAAGAATCCCCTCCACAATCATCACTACCTCTGGGATTCAATCTAGTCCGTTGTCAGGATCCTTGGTACACCCTGTCCCCAATCCTCCCACCCGCTCCAGCCCAGGGTCCCCTCACTCCAACCAGCCAAGCCAACCACGCTCTCGACATGCAACACTCTCTTGCCCCCAGGCTTTTGCCCTGGGACTTCCCTCACCCTACAGGCCTTCCAGGCCCATACAGTCCACGGAATTCTCCAGGCTAGGATACTGGAGTGGGTAGCTGTTCCCTTCTCCAGGGGATCTTCCCAACCCAGGGATTGAACCCAGATCTCCCGCATTGCAGGCAGATTCTTTACGAGCTGAGCTATCAGGGAAGCCCAGTAGTACCATTGGCTGCTGCTGCTGCTAAGTCGCTTCAGTCATGTCCGACTCTGTGCAACCCCATAGAAGGCAGCCCACCAGGCTCCCCGTCCCTGGGATCCTCCAGGCAAGAACACTGGAGTGGGTTGCCATTTCCTTCTCCAATGCATGAAAGTGAAAAGTGAAAGTAAAGTCACTCAGTCGTGTCCGACTCTTCGTGACCCCATGGACTGCAGCCCACCAGGCTCCTCCATCCATGGGATTTCCAGGCAACAGTACTGGAGTGGGGTGCCATCACCTTCTCTGAGTAGTACCATCTCAGTTCAGTTCAGTTCAGTCGCTCAGTCGTGTCCGACTCTCTGCAACCCCATGAATCGCAGCACGCCAGGCCACCCTGTCCATCACCAACTCCTGGAGTTCACTCAAACTCATGTCTATCGAGTCAGTGATGCCATCCAGCCATCTCATCCTCTGTCATCCCCTTTTCCTCCTGCCCCGAATCCCTCCCAGCATCAGAGTCTTTTCCAATGAGTCAACTCTTCTCATGAGGTGGCTAAAGTACTGGAGTTTCAGCTTTAGCATCATTCCTTCCAAAGAACACCCAGGGCTGATCTCCTTTAGGATGGACTGGTTGGATCTCCTTGCAGTCCAAGGTACTCTCAAGAGTCTTCTCCAACACCACAGTTCAAAAGCGTCAATTCTTCGGCCCTCAGCTTTCTTCACAGTCCAACTCTCACATCCATACATGACCACTGGAAAAACCATAGCCTTGACTAGACGGACTTTTGTTGGCAAAGTAATGTCTCTGCTTTTCAATATACTATCTAGGTTGGTCATAACTTTTCTTCCAAGGAGTAAGCGTCTTTTAATTTCAGGGCTGCAGTCACCATCTGCAGTGATTTTGGAGCCCCCAAAAATAAAGTCTGACACTGTTTCCACTGTTTCCCCATCTATTTCCCATGAAGTGATGGGACCAGATGCCATGATCTTCGTTTTCTAAATGTTGAGCTTTAAGCCAACTTTTTCACTCTCCTCTTTCACTTTCATCAAGAGGCTTTTTAGTTCCTCTTCACTTTCTGCAATAAGGGTGATGTCATCTGCATATCTGAGGTTATTGATATTTCTCCCTGCAATCTTGATTCTAGCTTGTGCTTCTTCCAGCCCAGCGTTTCTCATGATGTACTCTGCATATAAGTTAAATAAGCAGGGTGACAACATACAGCCTTGACGTACTCCTTTTCCTATTTGGAATCAGTCTGTTGTTCCATGTCCAGTTCTAACTGTTGCTTCCTGACCTGCTTAATTCCTGCGGATCAATGGGGCTCAGCCAAGCGCCGCCCCCTCCGGGGGTTGCCCTGCCCTTTCCAAGACACTACGCCCCCACCTCTCCAGGCCCTTGGCCGCCACAGTCACCGCACCATGCACCTTCCAGGGGTCACTCGTCCATTGGATCAACTTTAATCTATTTGTGTCATTTGATGCTCCCTGGGTCTCAGCGCTCCAGGGGACAGAGGCTTGTTCTGTTTTGGCCACGCTTCCTTTCCCCCAGTGCCTGCAGAGATCTGGCCCGCAGATTCCATCAGGTGTCCAATGAATGAAGAATGAATGAATACACGACAAAGGGTTAACGAGTGGAGGTGTTCTCTGGCTGTGTGATCTTGGGCAAGCCGATGGCCTCCTGGACCTCGGGTTCCATCCCCTCCCCCTGCAGCACAGTGGGCGGGGTGGGGCTGGGATCAGGGGGCTGGCTAGATGGGGACAGCCAAGAATCCCGGAAACACTGGGAGGTTTTGCGGGGCGGGGAGCAGAGAGACACCTCCCAAAAGATAAATACATGAAGACATCTCCTGACGGACAAGGCCACCATCAACTGAATGATCATTCATCCTTAACGTCAGGCCCGACTCAGACTCGCGTTCCCCTGGTGGCCTTTAAATGGCCTTTCACGGTTGGCTTAGCAACCTGCGTAGGTGCGGAATACCTGGTGAACCTGACGCCTGAGGGGTTGGCAGTCAGCGCTCCCTGGTGACTTCAGCCCAGCCGACCGCAAGCAAGCCCCGGCCTGCGAGGGTAGGGGCGTGGGGCTGGCAATGCTCTGACGGCCTCACGTGAGCGCGAGCCCGCCTCTCTGCATGCCAGGCTCCCTGCGCAACCTCCCTGGTGGCACTGACGGCGCCAGTGTGGAAGGGAAGTCGGGGGTGGGGTGGAGGGCTTCCCTCCACCGGCCTCCAGTGCTCTCTGCCCTGGGCCTCCCGAGGGTGACCCAGAGGCACACATCTGCCTCTCTGGGAGCGGATCAGGGGCTGGCTTTGGAGTCAAACTGGGTTCCACCACCTCCTGGTCAAATGTACTGACTAGGACGGACACCCCACTTCCCTGGACCTGTCTCCTTTTTCATTTTTGTCTTTTGGCCGAATTGTGAGGCTTGTAGGATCTTAGTTGCCAGGTCAGAGATAGAACCCAGGGCCATCCCAAACCTACGAGTCCTAACCACTGGACTGCCAGGGTTATGTGTGTCTGTCTCCTCTTTTGTCCAAAGGAGTCTAGAGAAAAAAATAAAACCTCCTGACCCCACTCCTTGGAAGGGAGATACAAAATCACACTGTTATGAGACCCCAGCCACCTGCCACACCAGCAGAAGCGAAAAAGGTGACAACACCGGCTGCCGGCATCCACGTCGGGAACAGGTGCGACAGAGGCAGGGTTTGGAAACTAGCGCCCCCTTATGGGCGGCGGCGAGGTCGATTCAGCAGGATTCTAAAAACAGCGGCTATTTCCCTAGCGGTCCAGTGGTTAGAATCTCGGCTTTCAATGCAGGGGCCGCGGGTTCCATCCGTGGTCGAGGAGATAAGATCCCACATGCCGCGGGGCACCACCAAAAAAAAAAAAAAACAGTCAGGGGAAGAAAAATGGCGGTGACGGGATGGAGATTAGAGCTGAAGACCAAGAAGCCATGAGCAGGTCATTGTTGGTGCCTGGGGATTCATGACCTTCAAGGGTTAGTGGTAGAAACTGGCAGGAAGACTGCAAAGGGGCCCACGTTATCTTCTTGGGTCACTGAAAATGTTCTAAATTGATTTTGGTGATGGCTGAACAACTCTGTGAAGCTAAAAGCCACTGACTCATACACTTTAAATAGGTGAATGTTTTGGTATATGAATGATATTTCAAACAGTCGTTAAATGTCCTGCTAAGCTGGGTAAAATTTTAAAATGGCACTTCTCCTTGGACTCAGAATTTCGTTGCTAAGAACTGATGCTGCAGTTCTGTTCACCTGTGAGCACAGAGACCTACTTCTAAGGATGTTCTTGGGACTTCCCTGGTGGCCCAGGGGTTAAGAATCCATCTGTCAATGCAGGGGACACAGGTTTGATCCCAGGTCCCGGAAGATACCCACATGCTAAGTCGCTTCAGTCGTGTCCGACTCTGTGTGACCCCATAGACGGCAGCCCACCAGGCTCCTCCATCCATGGGATTTTCCAGGCAAGAGTACTGGAGTGGGGTGCCATTGCCTTCTCCATACCCACATACCACGGGGCAACTAAGTCTGGGCGTCACAACTACTGAGCCCAAACCCGAGAGCCCCTGCTGTGCATCGAGAGGCCACCGCAGTGAGAAGCCCATGCACTGTAACTGGAGAGCAGCCGCCCCCAGCCTCGCCACAACTGGGCTCACTAGACCCAAGTAGCAGTGAAGACCCAGCACAGCCAAAAATAAATTTTTTTAATCATAAAAAGAATAGTTTTGGCCCCCTTTTGGGGGTATGTTTCATCCCAACAGCAATGGGATGCATTCACCTTAAGAGTGCGTCTGCAAGGGGCAGACATGTTCCAAGAGTCACAGTTCATCAATAGAGTGAAAGAGTACTGCAGGAGTCGTGGATTTGATCCCTCGGTCGGGATGATCCCCTGGAGGAGGAAATGGCTACCCACTCCAGTATTCTTGCCTGGGAGATTCCACAGACAGAGGAGCCTGGTGTGTTACAGTCCATGGGGTCGAAAAGAATCAGACACGACTGAACACACACACATGCCTGAACCTCAGTCCTGGAACTGGAGAATAATGTGTGTCTTTTCTTTCATGTCTAAGATATTTCTGGCAGGAGATGCAGGAAGCTTAACAGTGGGCAAACTAGGGCTCAGGGGGGCTGGGGGAGACTCGGTTTTCACACCATGACCTTTGATCATATTCAGATTATGTCATTACACACGAAGTCGGTGCTGCAAAATTTCTGTCTCAGGTTTGCAAAAATCGGGGCTGCTGTCCGTGCCCACCACACTGCAGGAGGGTTACTTGAGGTGACCTGTGTCCAGAGGCCAGGAGGGACCTGCGGGGCCCAGGCCCCCACCGTCACTTCCCTCCAGAAATTTGTCAGCTGCTCAGGGAGGAGAGTGGAGACACACAGGCGGGGCAGTTACGCAACCTGCAGTTGGGAAATAGAGCGAGGAGGCCTGGGACCCTGTGTCAATATGCCCGAGGAAGCCCGGCCTGTTTGCAGCCTGGGTGGACAGCCAAGCTGGCACTGGGCCTCCAGCCCTCCCCACTGGCCCTGGAGCCAACAATAGCTCCCGGGGCCTCCTGCAGCGCCGGAGACCAGAGGAGAATGAGACCCAGTCTGGCCCCTGCTCAGTCCTGGAAATCAGGGTCTTTCTCTACTGGACTGGTGAAAGAAATCACAGTTCATCCAAATAATGAAATGCCAGGCAGCCACAAAAAAGACTGAGATTCGCCCTCTATGTATGTGTCATGGGTTGAACCCTATCCCTCTGCTGCTGCTGCTAAGTCGCTTCAGTCGTGTCTGACTCTGTGCGATCCCATAGACGGCAGCCCACCAGGCTTCCCCGTCCCTGGGATTCTCCAGGCAAGAACACTGGAGTGGGTTGCCATTTCCTTCTCCAATGCATGAAAGTGAAAAGTGAAAGTGAAGTCGCCCAGTCGTGTCCGACTCTAGCGACCCCATGGACTGCAGCCCACCAGGCCCCTCCGTCCACGGGATTTTCCAGGCAAAAGTACTGGAGTGGGGTGCCATTGCCTTCTCCGTGTCCCTCTACTCCCTCCAAAAATATATTCAAGTCCTAACGCCTGGGACCTCACAGAATGTGACCTGATTTGGGTATTGGGTCATGGCAGCTGCAATTATTTAAGTGAAGACAGGATTACACTGGAGTCCAGTGACCCCTAATCCAAAATGATGGGCATCCTATAAAAAGGGGAGTCTGCAGACAGACGTGCAGGCAGGGAGGTGTGCCCCGTGAAGCTGAAGGCAGAGATCAGGTGATGCTTCTACCAGCCAGGGGAAGCCAAGCTGTCAGGAAACCACCAGAATCCAAGGGAGAGAAAGGAAGCAGAATCTTCTAGGACCAACCAACCCCGCTGACACCCTGATCTCAGACTTCCCGCCTCCAGAACAGGGAGATGATTGATTTCACGTGTTTAAAGCACTCATTTAGGCTTCCCAGATGGTGTTAGTGGCAAAGAACCCGCCTGCCAATGCAGGAGAAGTAAGAGACCCAGGTTCGATCCCTGGGTCAGGAAGATCCCCTGGAGGAGGGCATAGCAATCCACTCCAGTGTTCTTGCCTGGAGAATCCCATGGACAGAGGAGCCTGGAGGGCTATAGTCCATGGGGTCTCAAAGAGTGGGACACGACTGAGCGACTTAGCACACCAGCAAGGCACTTGTACAGTACTCTATGATGGCAGCCCTGGCAAATGAAAACAGTACTGCAAATGAACTGTTGTCAGAACGTACTGTTGGGTGAGAAAGGGGCGGGCAAAGCAGCAGAGCACGGGCTGATGAGCCCAGTGCTCCAGGGCAGACTCGGGGCCACAGTCAGGGTCTTCCCTGTACCCTCATTTCAGCCTCCTCTAGCCTTCACACAACCCAGAGCTGCTCCTCTGCGGTTCCCAGCCCTCCCATGGCTCCCTAGTGCCCTCAGAAAAAAGTCCCCCGCCCCAACTGCCTCTGCGGCTTCATCTCCCCAACCACCTGGGTCACTGACTAATTGAGGCCATTCGAGAATTAGACAAGTTTCTTTTTTTTTTTTTGGCCATGCTGAGCAGTGTGCAGGATCTTAGTTCCCTGACCACGGCTCGAACCTGTGCCCCTGCGGTGGAAGCATGGAGTCTTAACCAGTGGACCACCAGGGAAGTCCCTCGAGAAGTTTCAATGCCTCAAACACACCATGCCTTTCCTGCCTCAGGGCCTTTGCATACTGTCCCTCCCCTCCGCCGCCTGGTCCGTCCTTCCCTGATAGCACCAACATTCACATGTGAGCTCTCCAGACCTCCGTGCAATCATCACCATCTCACCATGTCCTTCCTGATCCCCTATTTAAAGGTCCCTCCCTTCTCCGTTCCCTGTTGCAGTTTTCAAACCGAGCCATGAACGGCCAGGTGCCCCTCCTTCCCATGCAGCCCACAGCCCCACCCTTTACCAGGCAGGGTCTGGGCTCACTCACAGGTGATCTCCTCATGGGTGAATCCCAGGACCCGCAGGGACTCCAGCGTCTCCTGGAAGAGCTCGCGCTCCTGGCCCGGAGAGGAAGACGGCCCGTTGGTCAGGAAGCGGTAGTGGGAGAAGGGCTCCAGGAGCAGGTCAGCTGTAGGGGTAACGGC
Organism: Bos javanicus; assembly: GCF_032452875.1. Lineage (NCBI taxonomy): Eukaryota > Metazoa > Chordata > Mammalia > Artiodactyla > Bovidae > Bos > Bos javanicus. The sequence continues at coordinate 56,549,441 of NC_083885.1, read as the reverse complement.
AGGGGCCAAGGTCAAGAATGAGCCGTAGCGTCAGACTCGTGTCCTGGCTTCCTAAATGGCCACCCGAGGACATGCATCTCTGCCCCACTAGGGACCTCGGGCTCTTCCTCTGTCAAATGAGTCGAGATCCTTTCTTCACGGGTTTGGTGGGAAGGGCTGGCCTGTGAAGTGGGTACTTAGCACATCTCAGACCTTTCCTCTTCCCTCCTTTCATAGTGATTCTCAAGACGCAGAACTGCCCAGAACAGGTGAGAGGCACCCACCGGCAGAAGCAACAGCGCTGCGGGTGCCCGAGTTAGCAGAAGCCACGGGACAGCAGGGCTCGGGCGGCAGAGCGTGTGTGGGTTCGGAAGCCACCGGGAGCGGGAGGCTGGGTGCGGAGGGATCAAAAGGCGACCCAAGCTACAGGGTGGAAGGAGCCAGAATGCGAGGGAGCCGCAGGGCAGCGGGGCCGCCATAGAAGAGAGAGCCTGGGGCGTTTCCGCAGCCAGAGGGCTGGAGGGGCGCAGAGCAGGAGACAGAAGGGGTCTCAGGCAGGAGACAGGAGGCAGGGGCTCAGAAGCCACGCAAACCACGATCATCATCGGGAACCACGCGGTGGCAAAGCTGGAGTCGTCACAACACGCGGCTGGAGGAAGCAGAGCCCCTTGGAGGTTCAGGAGAGGGTGGGCAGGAGCCATGTCCCCGCGGAGCTGGCGTGAGCAAGACCCAGGAGACAGCAGGAGCCAAAGGATAGCAGAGTCTGGGGGCGGTGGAAGTCGAGAGGCAGCTGGATCCGAGAGGCGAGAGAAGCCGCCACCCAGCAGGAGCCTAACATAGAGCAGGTGCTGGACAAAGGTTAGCGCCTCCCACGTCCTCCTCCCCAGGGGGTCCGCATGCAACTCGCGCCCAGTCCCCCAGAGCCAGTCCCCCGACACTGACCCTTGAGCTGCTCCCCGGCGCCTCCCAGCAGCTGGTAGAAGATGTGGAAGCTACACTCGTCCTTAGCCTGGCGGATGGCCCGCGACTTCTCCAGCAGGTCTGGGCGGGCCGAGTCAAGGTGCCGCAGAGGAGGGGACCCCCTCCTGCTCTCTCATGGAACAGTAGAGGCACTCACAGACCTGGTGGGCAACCTAACTGGACCAGTAACTGTGGATGTGTCACTTCAGCCTCGTGCCTCAGTTTCTTCACCTGTGCAAGGAGCCTCATACTAACACCCATCCATGAGTCCCTGAGGTGCCGTGAGGGTAAATGAGTTATTATGTAGCCAACACCTGAGCAGGTACCTAGTTTGTCGTTTACCATGGATAAGAATACTTCCCATCAGGACTTCCCTGGCGGTCCAATGGTTAAGACTCTGCACTTCCAATGCAAAGGATGCAGGTTTGATCCCTGGTAAGGGAACTAAGATCCCACATGCCATGTGGCATGGCCAAAAAAAAAAAACCTCCTGTCATCATGACCCTCCCAGCCTCAGTTTCCCCGTACTGGGGCTCTCAGCTTCTCCCTTCTGGGAAAGCCAGATGGCTGGTTTACACACTAAAAATTGGCAAGACGCCTTAAAGGAAAATAAAACAATTGATATTTGGTGTAGCCATCTGTGTCCTATGCTCATGGACCACCAGGCACATGATACTTCCCAGGTGGCCCAGTGGCAAAGAATCTGCCTGCCAATGCAGGAGACACAGGAGACACAGGTTCAGTTCCTGGGTCAGGAAGATCCCCTGGAGGACGAAGTGGCAACTCAGTACTCTTGCCTGGGAAATCCCATGGACAGAGGAGCCTGGCGGGCTGTAGTCCATGGGGTGGCAGAGAGTTGGACATGGCAGTCCAATGGTTAACACTTGGCCTTCCAAGTCTTACAAGGGGGTGAAGATTCAATCCCTGATCTGGGAACCAAGATCCCCACATTCGCAGCCAAAAAACCAAAACATAAAACGGAAGCAGTGTTGTAACTAATTAAATAAGGATATTAAAAAAAAAATGGTCCACATTAAAAAAAAAAAAAAAGCCTTAAAAAAAAATAGCATCTGCCTCACAGGGTTACAGATATGAGGGACTGAATTAACAGACAGAGTTCTCAGGGTGGCCCCAGACACAAGGTCAACCCTCCAGAAATGTTGGTCATGAGGGATGCTGGTGTGAAAGGGATCAATCCATCTGTTTGGGGGTGAGAGCATCAGTCCACAGCCTGGTCATTGGCCCTGAGGCAGAGACAGCCAAGCAGGAGAACTGTGCCCAGTGGGAGCAGCCCCAACGGGATGGGGAGTGTGGACAGGAGAAAGTTAGCATTCGGAAGCTGACAGGGAAGACACAGGTGAACAGGAGAGGTTGCTGGAACCCTGGGGTCCACGGAGGCTCAGGGTGGCAGGATGGAGGAGGGAGTGGGGCAGAGAGAGCCCTGGGCTTTAAGAAGCTGTGTGAGCAGGAAGCACCATGAAGTGGGGTGATGGGCTGCAGGAACTGTGGGGATAGGGGCTGGTGGCTGCAGGGGTCACGAGGCCTTGAGCCCAAGGAAGTGCTTACCAGGCAGCAGTAAAGTCTATGGGGCCCAGGGCTTGACAGGGAGGTCCCTGCTTCCTTACTCCCTAAATATCTAGTGGTAATGAATCTGCCTGCCAATGCAGGAGATGCAAGAGACTTGGGTTTGATCCCTGGGTTGGGAAGATCCCCTGGAGAAGGAAATGGCAAGCCACTCCAGTATTCTTGCCTGGGAAATGCCAGGGACAGACGAGCCTGGTGGACTACAGTCCATGGGGTCACAAAGAGTCGGACACGACTGAGCGCACACACACAAGCCCTCTTAGGAGAAACTCTTTGCCAACGCACTGCTTCTCAATCTCTCCCTGGATGACAGGGAGAGGAAGCAGGTATGGGATAGTGAGCTGACACCCCAGGGATGGAAATATGATTTGTTATTAATATGTCCACATTACAATTCATAATTATTAACCAACAATATTAACATATTAACATTATAAGGACAGTGCTAACTTCATCATTCATTTCTAATAATGATAGCTCATTCTTTTTTTTTTTTCTTTTGGCCCATCCTTGCAGCGGCTTGTGGGATTTTAATTCCCAGACCAGGGATTGAACCCAAGCCCTTGACAGTGAAAGCACCAAGTCCTAACCTGGACCACCCACTAGGGAAGTCTCAGGTAGTTCAGTCTTCCTTTTTAAAAATAAACTTAAATATATATATATATATATATTTATTTGGCTGCACCTGGTCTTAGTTGCAGCACGCAGGATCTAGTTCCACTGACCAGGATCGAATCCAGGGCCTCTGCATGGGGAACATGGGAATCCTAACCTCTGGACCATCAGGGAGGAGCTGTGCTAAGAATGTACCTCACATTGTCCTTCAGACCCTTCAAGGGTAGCTTTTATGATTTCCCCCCTTCTACAGATGGGGAAACTGAGGCCCAGAGAGGTCAAATCACAGGCTTAAGGGCCCCCAGCCTCAAAGCCAGGATTCGAACCCAGGGTCAGTGTGATGTTTTCCCTTGTTCTCTTAAGTTTTGCACTCCTGGGCCTTCTGGGTTCTATCTTGTAAGTTTCTGCTGCTGCTGCTGCTAAATCGCTTCAGTCTGTGTCCGACTCTGTGCGACCCCATAGACGGTAGCCCACCAGGCTTCCCCATCCCTGGGATTCTCCAGGCAAGAACACTGGAGTGGGTTGCTATTTCCTTCTCCAATGCATGATAGTGAAAAGTGAAAGTGAAGTCGCTCAGTCATGTCCGACCCTTAGTGACCCCATGGACTGCAGCCTACCAGGCTCCTCCGTCCATGAGAGTTCTAGGGAGCGTTTTTGCCACCGGTGGGGAAAGTTGGACACAGCTTGGCAGGAGTCAGCAGGCTTGCGAGGCCCGTCTTTGGCTGGTGTCTGGGAATCTGAACTTCAGGAGGCTGATAGCACGGGCTCCCTGCACCTCAACTGTGAAACCAAATGCTTTCTGTTGAACATCTGTTTTCCTTCCCGGACTCTGAAATTTGGGTACGCGCTGGGCAGGCGGTGCCTATGTGACCAGCCCCCAATAAAAACTTCCAGTGCGGAGTCTCTGATGCACTCATCACACGTGTTGTAACACCTTGGGATTAAGCACGTCCCACGTGACTCCACGGGGCCAGGGCTCTGGCCCCCACACGCCTTCCGCTTTCGCTGCATCGTTTCTCTGTGCTCCCGTACCCTCCGCCCCGTGGCGAGGTTGGGAGGGCGTTCTCTTAAAGGCTACGAGAGGCCCCGCCATCCTCCCCGCAACGTGGAGACGCTGCGCCTGCCCCTTCCTGAGGTTCTAGCGTCCCTCTCCTTCGGCAGAGCGGGAAACGGAGGCACAGGGTGGGCAGCAGGGAGCCAGGGTTCCGGGCGAGTGTGGACCCCTGTTTCCTATACGCGGTGAGACCCCGAGGGCCGCCCTCTATGGCCGCTACCGCTCTTCCCCGCCCCCGGGCGCCCCCTCTGGACAGTGAGAGGATACAGGTCTCGATGTTGGCGCCCACGATATACCCGGCAACGTCGAAGTTGATGCGGATGAATTTGCCCTGCAAGGGAGGCGGGTGGAGGGGCTTAGCCGAGGGTCCTGCTGGCCTGGGGAGCACCCCCAACCGACACTCACCCCTCCGAGAGTCAGCCTGTCTCTTGACTATCTCCCTCCAATCTGAACCCCTTCCGATCATGAGGTTCCAGCTGGGGCCGGGATGTGGTGGGGAGCGGCGCCTCCCGGGGAGAATTCAAGGTCCACGCACCTCTGACTTCTTTCCTTAGGACCCAGGTCCCCAGTTCCCCTTCATCCTTCAGGCCCAGGAGCCATGGATCCCAGGTACCTCCCCCCTCACGGACCCACACGTCCTGTCTCCCCCCAACCTTTCTTCGCTCCCAGTTCCAGGTTCATTAACTCGAGCCCAGGCCCTGCCCTCCCCCAGCACTCACGAAGCGGGAGGAGTTGTCATTCTTCACCGTCTTGGCGTTGCCAAAGGCCTCCAGGACCGGGTTAGCCTGAAGAAGCTGCCGCTCCAGCTCACCCTGCAGGGCGTCGGGGGATGGCTTGTCAGTGGCGGGGTCGGGGGGGTGAGGGCACTGGCCCCACTGGGGTGGGGGGTCTGGCTGAGTGTCTGTGTGTGAGGGGCCTTTGTGTGTCTATCTGGGCGTGTGCCAGCTTTCCCGGATCTGGGCTCGCCCTTCAGTCTGTTGTGAAGTGAATGAGGAAACTTCTCTAAGATCCATTGTCCAGCGGAAACAAAACCAAAAAAGCAAGTCTCAGGACAACACCTACAATGTGATCCTATTAATAATAATAATAAAAAAAATGAACCGAGAAAACACCACCACAGAACAAGACTCCCATATCTATACGTATAGATACATGTTTGTAGACGTTTAGAGAAAGGTCTGCAAGGATACATACCAAAATATCAACAGAGTAAGCCACTCCAAGGAAAGAGGACTGAGAGAAGGAAAGAGGAATTTCATTTTGCCTGGTTTGTTTGTTGTTGTTGTTGCAGTGAATGCATACTCATGTATCCCCTGTGGACCTAAAGAAAAATCTATACCATCTATGTAGAGTTCCTCAAACTGTTTGACACAGAGTACACATTCAAGAAATGGTAGTTTCCTTCCCCAGTCAGGCTAATCCTTGAGTGGGGAATTTTTTTTTTTAAGACAGCAGTTTTAAAAAATTGAAGTATAGTTGATTTGCAATACTGAGTTAGTTTCAAGCGTACAGCAATGTGATTTGGATATATATATATTCTTTTTTTCTGATTCTTTTCCCTTAAAACTTACAAAATATTGACTACTGTTTCCTATGAAAGTGCTAGTTGTGCAGTTGTGTCCAACTCTGCAACCCTGTGGACTGCAGCTGGCAAGGCTCCTCTGTCCATGGAACTCTCCAGGCAAGAATACTGGAGTGGGTTGCCATTTCCTCAGGGGATCTTTCTGAACCAGGGATTGAAGCCGGATCTCCCACATTGCAGGCAGATTCTTTACTGTCTGAGACTCCAGGGAAATTCAACTGTTTCCCGGGTATATAGTAAATCCCTGTTATTTATTTATTTTATACATGGTAGTACGCATCTGTTAATCACCTACTGCCAATTTATCCCTCCTCGGGCCCCCATGGCTAGAGATCTTATTCTGAGCTTCCCTACAGCCACTTGGGTGTCAGAGCCAGGAACACAGTAGGTGCTCAATACATGACAACCCTCTTCTCCTCTTTCCTAACCAGGTTCTCAAAGATCCCGACTATTTCTTTAAATGCCCTGTGAGCCCTCAGACACCAGCCTGAGCTGGGGGCACAGAGTAGGCCTGCCTACCATGAATGGCCCTGTGGGTCCCTGGGCTGTGTGACAGCGTGTTGTCTGTGGGCTCTGCCTACATACATTTAGCAGATCAACAATAAATGGTAGTTATAGGCTCTGGGTTGCTTCCCCCTGGGATCTGTGGCTGCTCTGCACAGATAGAGTAGGGCTAATATACACAGCTATGTGGTAGGGTCTGCACATGCACCACAGGACCACATGAAATGGCCCTGGCTGTGTGCACACAGTTGTTCAATCGCTAAGTTGTGTCTGACTCTGCAACCCCATGAACTGCAGCACGCCAGGCTTCCCTGTCCTTCACTACACAGTTGGGCTGCCATAAGCAACAGTGGGGGGCCCTGGGTATGTGCCCACTGTAGGGTTGCATGAAATGACAGTATGGCACCTGCTGTGCACATAGTAGGGCCATCAAAAGTGACAATGTGGCCTCCAGGCAGGGGTGACCGTCAGTGCCTTGGGACCTGTCTGCCAGGAAGACTGTGGGTTGGGGTGACCCGGGTGGTATTAGGGGTGGCAGGACTCGAGGTGATTCCCTGCTACTCACATAAGACACGGTGCTGGCGGAGGCCTGAGGAAGTCACAGGACACGAGACACGGACCAGGACACGGCACATGGAACATGGACAGACACACAGGTGAACGAGGTTGGGGGAGGGGGCAGGGGGTGGGATAGAGAGACAAGGGGCTGGGGAAACTGGCCTGTGGAGCGGGGTGCCTGGGGGTGGGGAGCGGGCGGCGGCCCCATCACCTGGGGTTTGAATCTGGGCTAGCCCTTCCTGGGCGTGTAACCTTGGACAGCCGACCCACCCCAGGTGTGACTTTGCTTTCCCATCTTTAAACCACACCCACCTCACTGGGGCGTTACAGTAATATAAGTCAAAGGACTAGGGCTATATATAAACGCTCACTTACAAAGCAAACCTGGGCACTGCAGGAACCTAAACAGGTCAGACACATAGTGGGTGCTCTGGGATGTAAGCTCCTACTATGTGCCAGAGGCACTGTTCCAAGGGTCAATGAGGCGAAGGACTGGCTGTTGCAATTTTTATGTCCATCCTGCCTCGGCTCCCAGCACTATATATATCAGGCACATAGTAGGGATTCGAGGGTGGGGGTGGGGCAGGGGCAGCCAGGAGAAGGCCTGTGACTGTGTTCTTCCATGGGAGAGGCGGGGAGTTACTTAGGAGGGGAAGCAGAGCCTGAGAGGGAGGGAGCATCTGGTGGCAGGCTCCAGAGTACGTCCCAAGGCAGGTCACTTACCGGGACACCAGGCTCCTTCCGGCCCTTTGGTGATGATGCCACGTGGGCAAGGTACTGGATGACTTTCTTGGTGTTTTCTGTCTTCCCGGCCCCGGACTCCCCACTAAGGGGGGCACAAAAGGAAGCAAAAAGGGTCAGCCCAAGTCACCAGGTAAGCCCCATCCATTCCAAGCAGAGCCATGCCCAGCTGGGATCCCACTTCCTCCAGGAAGTCCTTCAGGATTACTCACGTGCAAAGAATGGACTGGTCCTCACGATCTGTAGGGGACAGAGGGGGACGGGTCACCTGGGAGGGTTTTTCCAGCGAGATGCTGGCCACCCTATTTTCAAAATCCTTCCCAAGGGCTAAGGAAAAGCTGGGTTTTTGACATATGATCTTCCTAGATTCTAATACCTGATCCTGACTCAGCCTCTTTTGGCTGTATGGCTCTGGGAAAGCAGCTGTCCCTCCCTGAGCCTCAGTGTGTCCTAACCTGTAAAATGAAGACAACAAACTCCAACCAAACAGAATGTAATTCATTCAACAAACTGCAATTTGAGCCCCTACTATGTGCTGCCTCGGGCTGAATGATGACATTCAAAGATGTGAGAGTGAGATCCTAGACCCCAGGCTCAGCCTGTAATAGCAAACAGGCCACAGAATGTAGTGATGGTGACTGATGGCCCACTGGGGGTCGTCTGCCCTGAGGGCAGAGAGCACAGCTCGGTCCCTACTATCTCCTCCTCCACTCATCCTGGGTCTGACAAGTTGCTGTTAGTCATTCAGCCGTGTCCAACTCTTTGTGACTCCATGGACTATAGCCCCCCCAGGCTCCTCTATCCATGCAATTCTCCAAGCAAGAATACTGGAGTGGGTTGCCATGCCCTCCTCCAGGGGGTCTTTCTGACCCAGGGATTGAACCTGGGTCTCCCTCATTGCAGCCAGATTCTTTACCATCTGAGCCATCCCTTCAATAAATGCACACAGACCAGCTACTAAGTGTTAGACACCAAGGACAGTGGGAAGTGGCAAGGTTCATGGCTCTCCCTAGGCTTTCTGACTCTGCAGGTCAAGAGTAAAGGCTGAGTTGACATTTCAAACAAGTTCCTAAGTGATGCTGAGGCTAATGATGAGAGGACTACACTCTGGGAACCACTGCTTTGAAAATACGGCTTATATGCTGCCTACTATTAATGTCATGATAGAAAGATACAAACTTTAAAATGTTTAATATGTTTTTTAATATATACAAGTATTTATTAAAATAGATGACCTACAATAAATAGATAATGAGTGTATTACATGTACCACATGGAATTATGGAATTTTGCCCCGAGTAATCAATTGTCATGGAGTAAATGGCACCCCTCTGAAGGACATCCTTATACAACGCACAACCTGCCCAGCTGTACACAGCGAGCCCATGCTGCCCATTCTCTAAGGGGTGGCATTCACTCACAACAACGTAGATCGTGTCAGCAACATAAATGTTAAATGAATGAACGCTCTTAAGAGACACTGTTTCAAGAGGAATTTTTATAGAAGCCTGGAACCAATGAGCTTCCAAGTGATGCTTGTTGCAGGGAGGGGTAAACAAGGAGACAGATGAAAAGGGACCTGTCTGGTGGAACTCAGAGCCTTGCCCACTCAGCCCTCCATTTGTGTTCCCTCCTGCCCCACAAAGAAGCCTTGCAGAGTCTGAAATCCTTGAGCTGACATCTAATCCTGACCCCCAGCCCAGTCCCCATTGAAGAGGCACCTCCAGCAGCCCCCACCCCACACTCACCCTGGAGCATGCTTCGGTAGGCTCCCTCGGTCACTGCGTACACGTGGGGCGGCACTTCGTGGCGCTTCTTGCCCCGGTACATCTCCACGATGGCCTCCGTGTAGATGGGCAGCTGCTTGTATGGGTTGATGACCACACAGAAAAGGCCGGAGTACGTCTGCAATGGGCAAGAAGGGAGAGGGCCTCAGCTAGCTACCTGCCTGTGACCCAGGGGCAGCACGGAGTTGCCATGTACAGCTGGGCAGGTTGTGCACTGCACAATGACATCCGGCAAAGGGACTGCCATTCGCACAATGACAATGTAGATTTAAGCATTTGTTATGGTTTCAGGCTGATGGTTGAAAAGAAGCTTTCCAAACTGCACAAAGGTGCTGTATGAATGAGGATTCACAAGGGGAGAGAATGAGGCTTTGTAGCCCTGTCACTGCTTGGACTCACACCATGAAAGGACCAAGTGCAAGTTCATCTGTAGCATCATTCTTTTAAAATAACGAAGGACCGGAAACGATCTGGATGCATGGTCATGCAATGAATTCCTATGAGGTTTCTGGCCTCTACAGACAGAGAACTATCTCCAAAACAACATAAGAAACAAGGTAAGAACTTTGCAAGAAGAACACTTTTCTGAATCTGCTTGAATACACACAGAATATTTCTGGAAGAGTGCTTCCTGTATCTGCAGCCGCTGAAACTTGACGGGAACATGTCTGCGGTTTCTGTTGATAACAGACTCACAGGACCTGCGTACATGACAGTTTTGGTGGTTCCCTCTTATTGGAGGACATGCTAAATTTCAGGTTTGAGATGCGTGAAAATAAAGATGTAATTTTTTTTTTTTTTTGCATCCAAGTTTTATTTTTTTGCATGGATGCCCTGAATTTGTCCACACACCTTTTGGGCCTGAGTTCAGGACCTGGTAATCATTTAAGCACTGTTCCAGCTCTAACGGAGCCTCAGGTAGACGAGAGACAGGAGGGATCAAGGCAGTTAGACCGGCTAGAGAACTAGCTGACCACCTAGCTAACACAATCCAGAGAGCTAACTAGTTAACTTAGCTGGGTCAAGCTAGCTAATAAAGCCAGAGAGTTGCTTAGGGGCTCAGCTGCTGTTTAGTTGCTCAGTCATGTCCGACTCTTTGCGACCTCATGGACTGCCAGGCTCCTCTGTCCACGGGATTTCCCAGGCAAGAATACTGGAGTGGGTTGCCATTTCCTTCTCCAGGGGATCTTCTGGACCCAGGGATCGAATCCATATCTCCTGCACTGGCAGGCAGATTCTTTACTACTGAGCCACTGGGGAAGCCCCAGGGTCTCAGCTAGTTAACTATGAAACCAACTAGCTACTTAGGCAGCTAGTTAGCTACTTAGCGAGTTAAATGACCAGCTGTTTACTTGTCGATTGATAGCAGAACTGCTTTAAGCTCCCAGACAACTTGAGCTTCTCAAGCAGAGTGAGGGTGTGGCCACCGCAGGCTGCCCGGTGCCAAGCTTTTAAGGATGGGAGAGTGGGTGGCCAGCCCTGAGCAGAACAACCGGTTTGCTGGGTGTCTGCCCGCCCTGCCAGCAGCTCCCCAGAGCTCTCAAAGGGCGGGGCAGCCAGACCACATTCCCAGGGAGGGTATCTCATGGCTGCTGGCGCCCTGGCCCCCACTTCTGGCTGGCTGAGGAGCCCACCTCCTGCACCCCATCCCCGTCCCAGCCCCCTCCTGCCAGCCATACCTTATAGCCAGGGCAACACCCTAGAGGGAACCTGAGCTGGCTGCCAAGGCCAGGGGGAAAGGGGCTGAGGCCGGTGCGCCTAGAGAGGGCCGGGGCCACCTGAGTGGCCGGCGCACAGCTGCAGAAGCCTGGCTGGAAGGGCCTGGGGCAGGACTCTGAAGGCGGACCCGCCAGGTCCAACTCCCCGCTGCCACCGCCCCTCCGCAGCCCAGTGACTCTCCCCTCAGTCTCGGTTTCCTCCCTGAGAAACCCTCCCCAGCTCATTACCGAGGCAGTAGGGATTAAGGAAGACAGTGAATAAAAACCAGACAGCCCAAGGCGGGGCGATAAAAGGCGCTCCAGTCGTGGCGCTGAGACACACTCAGGTTCCCAGCCCACCCGGGAGCTAAGACTTCACTCAGACTCGGATGCTGTGTCATCCCACGTATCTAGCCTGTGTGACTGGACTCCAGGTGTTTGCCCTCTCCAAGCCCAAGTTTTCAGCTCTGGAGAAATGGAGCTCTGAACCTCCACCATCTAGAAGGATTCTGAGAGTGACATGATGCCAAGCATCTTCAGGTGCTTCCCGAAGCAGAGGGCACAGCCAGTGTCCAGCAGATGGGGTCCCCTTCTGCCCTGGGCATCTCAGGGAAGGGACCACATCAGGCCAAATAGCCTATGAGCAACAGGATCTGGTTTCTGGAATCCCGGACACCCCTCCTCTCCCTTTCCACTGGAAGGCACTGTCTTTCCCTTTGGCCAGTTAGTATTTACTAAGCACAGCCCAAGGACAAGCCAGGTGGAGCTCGAATCAAATCTTCTAGCTGGGTGGCTTGAGCACACTCCTTAACTTTCCCGGGTCCCCTTTTCATCACACAGACATGGGAACAGTGCTTCTACAGAGGGCTTCAGGGAGCTACCCACAAGTTCATGTTGCGAGTACCGAGCTGAGCGTGAGCCCTGGAACCCTGTGTGTGCTTATTTTTTATTTATTTACTCAATTATGTCACATCTCAAAGCATGCAGGATCTTAGTTCCCTGGACAGGGCTCAAACCCGCACCCCCTGCAGTGGAAGTGTGGAGTCTTAACCACTAGACCACAGGGAAGTCCCTATGCACGCCTAATACATTAGCTGTTAACTACTCCTGGGCCAATGTCTTTTCCTCTCCAAGCCGTGGGCAAAGGAGGTGATGACCCCTACCTCACAGCCTTATGTGGTGAGGGGGTCAACAAGATCATACTGAAATGAAGTTTAGAATAGCACCTCACGGAGAAAGCAGGCACTCCCTGAGTACTAATGATTATTGTTAAGGCCGAATTTCCTTCCTGTCTGGGCTTCCGGAAACTTCCATCTCACTTTCATTTGTCAGGTCCCAATTCTCTGACTCTCAGACCACACACAGCCTTCACTCAGGCCTCACCATTTTCCCCCCTGAACTTTCCCAACAATCTTCCCACTGCTGTGGATAGAATGGGGGGTCTAGAGTCAGAAGGCCTAGGTTCAAATACTGGTTAAGCTGGTTGGTAGCTGGTGGGGCGTGGCCTAAGTCTTGGCCCCTCTCTGAGGCTAAGTGTCCCCACCGACAGAATGGGGATGATAGGAGATACCCTACAACATTGCTGTGAGGGTTCAGAGTGTTTACTAACAGGAAAGGGGTGGCTCAGGGTTTTGGGTGCCTCTCTGATCCCTTGACTTTGATGAGGTCCAGGGCAGTGGCCTGGACAGAGGCTCACAGAGCTCCCATGGCTCACAAAGGCAAATGAGGAATCCTGAGGGCCCAACATAGGCTGCAGAAGGTGTCACCTCAATCCAGGGCCAGATAATCCTGAGGTCAAATCCCACCTCTGCCACCAAAAGCTGAGGGGCCCTGAGCAAGCCACTGGCCCCTCTCACGGCCTCAGTCTCTCCCCCAAACAGGAGTCAGAATTCATAAAAATACCCTTATCTTGTGCTTATGACCCTTAATGGGGTGGACATTGAGGCCAGGTTATTTATTTTTATTTTTATTTTTTTGATACATCTCATCATTTAGTGACGTATTCTTTTATTACTTTCATGAAAGTTTTGCAGTTTTTATAACACATAAAACCAGCACTTTTCCTTTTAGGGTCTTAGGGAGATATTTTGCATCTATTCTTGACGGGCCAGTTTCAATGAGCAAGGCAGTGAGACTCCAGCCCTCTAAGCTGGTATTCAGAGTGTGACTCTGCGGCCAGCTGCCTGGGTTCAAATCCTTCACGTCCATGTGACCTGGGACCCAAGTCACTTAACATTCCTGAAACATCAGGCGATAAGGACAAGTCCCCAGCCCAGAAGTGAGCTGATAACCCACACACAGCACTTAGAACAGTACTTGGCACATCATTAAGTGCTCGATAAATATTTGCTAGCCACCCATGATCATTATTTCTCATTATTATTGTCGACATTCCTTGTCAACATCTCTAATCCTGTTTGCTCTGAACGACACTCTGGCTGCCCATTAGAACCACCCTGGAAGCTTATTAAAAATGCCAGTGTCCATGTCACACCCCCCAGAGAGTCTGATTCAAATGGGGTGGGGCAGGGCTCCAGTGCTGGCATTTTGTAAAAATTCCCCAGCTGACTACAACGAGAAGGCAGAGCTAAGAACCACTGCCCTACTCCACCTGCTTGCTGTTAAGATTAAACAACATGAGACATTGAAAGGTTAACAGTGACTAGGGCACAGTCAATCTCACTGTGACCTGCTGCTGCTGCTAAGTCGCTTCAGTCGTGTCCGACCCTGTGCGACCCCGTGGACGGCAGCCCACCAGGCTCCTCCGTCCATGGGATTTTCCAGGCAAGAGTACTGGAGTGGGTTGCCATTGCCTTCTCCACTATGACCGGTCCTGTCTTAATCCTGCTGCTGCTGCTGCTAAGTCGATTCAGTCGTGTCCGACTCTGTGTGACCCCATAGACGTCAGCCCACCAGGCTCCCCCGCCCCTGGGATTCTCCAGGCAAAAACACTGGAGTGGGTTGTCATTTCCTTCTCCAGGGAAACTTCCCTACCCAGGGATCGAACCCGCTTCTTCTGGGGCTCCTGCATTGCAGGCGGATTCTTTACCACTGAGCCACAGGGGAAGCCCAATAAAGGAGCATCCACCCTACTCCAGTACTTTTGCCTAGAAAATCCCATGGACAGAGGAGCCTGGTAGGCTGCAGTCCATGGGGTCGCGAAGAGTTGGACACGACTGAGCGACTTCCTTTTCACTTTTCACTTTCATGCATTGGAGAAGGAAAGGGCAACCCAGTCCAGTGTTCTTGCCTGGAGAATCTCAGGGACGGGGGAGCCTGGTGGGCTGCGGTCTATGGGGTCGCACAGAGTCGGACACGACTGAAGCGACTTAGCCGCAGCAGCACTGTATAATATGAGACGCCTGCAATGGGGTCTGAGGCAGTCCTGGTAATCCAATAATTTATCACTTGGCAACTAAGGGTGGGCACTGTTATCCGACCTGAGGGGAGAATTAGAAACAGCCTCACGTCGGTTCCAGCTGGGGTGCTGACACCCAGCTGCCCCACCCCCCAGGCAAGGCCCTCCCGGGGAAGGAGGCCACTCACGTAGATGAGGCCAGAGTAGTAGCGCTCGCGGAGGTTGTGCAGCACGGAGGCCTCGTTGAGGCAGGTCAGCTCGGCCATGTCCTCAGCCTTGCTGAACTTGGGCGGGTTCATGCGCTGGATCTGGTCGCGCGGCAGCCGCAGCCGCCGGCCGCTCTCCGCCAGCTCCACCTCGGCCTCCTCGTCGCCCTCGTGCCGCAGTGCCGCCGCCTCGAAGCCGTGTAGCTCCGACGGCACCCACACCAGGCGCCGTGCCGTCCACTCCACCTGCGGGGACGTGCCCGAGCCCCCGGGCCCGCTGCCCACGCCCGGCCCGCGAGGTGCGAACAGGAACGGCTGGGCGGCCTCGGGCACCGGGCCCGGCCTGGGGGGCGCCTTCCGCCCGGGCACCGACACGGTCACTGCTGCCATGGTCTGCAGGGAGAGAGCAGAGGACCGGGGTCAAGGAGGGGTTCCATCCCCACCCCAGATTCCCCTGACAGTCGCCACTGCCTTCCCCACCAAACCTCAATTTACACTTCTGCAAAACGGGTTCACAGACCTCTTTTTACCCATTCTACCATCCACCTCTCTATCCACTCATTCAATAATTCGTGTGTGTGTGTGTGTGTGTGTGTGTGTGTGTGTGTGTGTGTGGCTGGACCACGAGGCTTCTGGGATCTCAATTTCCCCACCAGGGACTGAACAGGGGCCACTGGCACTGAAAGCTGGGAGTCCTAAGCACTAAACCGCCAGCGAATTCCCAATTCAATAATTCTTGAATAACAACCTTGAATGTCCATTGACAGATGAATGGATAAAGATGTGGCACATATATACAATGGAATGCTACTCAGCCATTCAAACAACAGAATGAAGTAATGCTGTTTGCAGCAACATGGATGGACCTAGGGGTTATCATATTAAATGAATTGTCAGAGGAAGACAAATACCATATGATACAACTTACATGTGGAATCTAAAATACGTAACAAATATACTTATCTAGGAATGAGAAACAGACCTACAGACATAGAGAATAGACTTGCGCGGGCCAAGGAGTGGGGGATGAGGGAGACAAGGACTGGAAGTTTGGGATTAGCAGATGCCAACTATTAGAGATAGAATGGATAAACAGCAAGGTCCTACTGTTGAGCCCAGGGAACTCTATTCAATGTACAGTGATAAACCATAATGGAAAAGAATATATATGTATAACTGAATCACTTTGCTATACAGAAGAAATTAACACAACATTGTAGATCAACTATATTTCAATAAAATACATTTTCTAAAAATAATTCTTTAATAAGCCAGTCTATGCTACTGTTCAAGGTGTCAGCCATATGGCAAAGAACAAGCCAGAAAAAGATTCCTGCCTTCCTAAGGTGTTTACATTCTAGCCCTGATCTGGCTATCATAGGAGCCATGGCCATGTGAGGCTACTGGAGAGTTGAAATGGAGAATCCACACTGAGATGGGTTCTGACCATAAGACACACACCCAGTTTCAAAGACAGCACAACAAAAAGCTCATTCGTGTTTCTTACATTTGGTAACATATTGGATTAAAAAAATACATCATCAGCACTTACGTCACTTGTTCCTTTTTATATCTTTATTTTTAATGTGGCTAGAAAAATTTAAATTACACATTTGGCTTGCATTGTGTTTCTGTGAGTTAGTGCTGCTCTAATCCCAGGAGACAGATTCAAAGATAAATAAGTAAATTATACCGTATGTTAAATGATGATACATGCCAAGGGGGAGAATGAAGCAGAGAACAGGGACTGTTAGGGTTGAGGGCCATTGAAGTTTTAATTGGGGTGGCCAAGGAAAGCCTCTCTGATGTGGCATCTGAATAAAGACCTGAGGGAGATGAAGGGAACAGGCCATGGGAATGTCAGACAAAAAAGCATTTCAGGCTGGGAGAACAGCCTGTACAAAGGCCCTGGGGCAGGCATGTGCCTCTATGTCTATGTGGCACTATGAGCTGCCAGTGTAGCTGGAGCCAGGTGATCCAGGGAGAACGGGTGGTAGGTAAGGAAAGATTACGGACAAAGGGGGTCAGACTGGGTCACGCTGAGGACCTTGACCTCATAGACGTAAGCCCTAGAACAGTGTCAACCTGATTTCTGTAACTCAGGTTCCCTGACCACCTCTAGGTTACTCCAGAACAGACCTGAATTTCATCACTTGCTTAGCAGTGGCTTTCTTCCCTGCAACCTGAAATCCTTCTCTTTACCATGGGCTGGCCCCATTCATTAACTTCTGCATTCACTCAACATTCCCTGAAGTTTTCTTAAGTTCTGAGCTCTGCCCAGAGTGAGTCTGGGGATCCAGATATGAGTCAGACGAGGCCCTGCTTCGAGGAGCACCTGATCTGGGGTCTCAGACACGTCTCAAACAGTCACAACCCAAGATGAGCTTTGAGATCTGAGCCAGCCTGTGCTAGACCCCCTTCCTGCCCTTAAAGGGGCTGCAGACCAGCAGGGAACAGAGCTTGGCAATCCCAGAGTAGTTTAAGCACCCTTGAGGAAAACTATGCCCCCTGTCCCTCACCGTGCCCTGCCCCTGAAGAAGCTGGACTCTGTTGTCTCCCACGGCCTCAGATGGCCACATCGCTACCCACACACCAGTCACAGGACCCCCCAGTGCTCTGTCTCCCCCACCTTGGTGCTTCTGCCTCTGCCCTCCAGGACCCCCAGCCCCCACCTCCAACATATCTCTGGAGATGTCCCTCCAAACACCCAGCTCTTCTTGGACATCTCTGGATCTGATCCCAGCAGGCCCTTGTCTTTCCCTTACCTGGACACTCAGCTCCAGGCACACGCCCTTCTTACCCCCAGGCACTCTCCCCACCACCAGCGGCCCCAGGCCCTCACCCTCACCCTATGACATTTGGTCCTGCTGCTCTCTGGCCTCAAACCCAAGGCCCCTGCATTCAAACAGCGGGCGTCTCCCGCCATCCAATGCCATATCTCTCTCCACGTCCCAGGCCCCAGGTCGCCCAGACTGACCAGGCCTCCTAAGTGGCCCTCATCCCTTCAGAGCCAAGTCCCATCCCTGGGACTTTACCCTTACCCTCACCCCACCCACTTCCTCTCCAGCTCACGGCCTTTGACCAGGAAGGGTTTGGGAGTTTTTTGCAATCACCCAGCCCTGTGCCTCCCTTCACTAGAGCCAAGAGTCTGAGCCCCAGGTCCCTCCTCCCTTGGACCCAGGAGTCCAGGCCCCCAGCCCCTCCTCCTCCAGACTCAGGAGTCTGGGCCCCCGGCAGCCTACATTTTCAGGAACCCTCAGACCTCTCCTCCCTTGGACCTGTGAATTCCAGCCCCCTTACCTCACTGCAGCCCGCTAGAGGCGAAGAGGCTAGAGGTAAAGAGGCTAGAGGCAAAGAGGCTAGAGGCGAAGAGGCTAGAGGTGAAGACGCCTGGGACCAACTTCTGAGAGCTGAAAACAGCTCTGATGGGGTGGCCTGGCCCTCTGGCAGCCCTGCCCTCCTTAACCAGCAGGAACACCTCTGCCAGGACTCATTTCTGTCACCAGTGCAGGTGAAAGCACCTGCCTGGGAGGGGCAGGGACTGCTGGCTGGAAAGGAAGGAGCCAGGGATCCGCCCCTGGGGCAGGGGTTGGGGCCCTTGGCATCCAGCCCTCTGACCTCAGTCTAGTGCTAGGATCCAAGGGTCCTCTCTGCCTCCAGACTCAGAAATCTGGGCACTCAACCCCTCCTCCCTCAGACCCAGGAGTCCAGGCTCCCAGCCCCCTCTTCCCTCAAGATGTACACATTCCAGCTCTCAGGGGAGTCCTGGTCCCAGCGCCTTCCTCCCTCGAGACCCATGAGCCCAGCCTCCCAGAGCCGTCCTTAATCAGACCTGGGGTTCCCGGCCCCGGGGCCCCCTCCTCACATCCCGGAATCCCAGCGCGCAACCCCCATCTCCCTAAGACCCAAGTGCCTCACCCCGCGGACCCTGGGGGCTACCTGGAGGGCGCCGGCTGGTACAGGAAGCGGGAAGCTGGGGAGGGGGCCCAGGAATCCCCCGGCCTCTTCAGAGCTCCCAGGTGCGGCTACCTCCGCGGTCCAGCGCGGGGCGGGGCCACGTCGCGTCACCGGGAGGGAGCCCGGCTCTGATGTCACCTAGCACCTGCCCGGCTGGGGAAGGGGGCGGATCCCGGGGTTGCAAGGCCCTAGACAGGGGGATGGGGAGAGGCGGGGATGAGCCTGTTGCCAGGTGGGCGGAGGCGGCGCCAGGGCCCCTCCTCCTTTGGGCGAGCAAAGGTCAAGGACCCGCAGCGGAGAGGGCTGAGGACTCTGGAGGTTCGAATCCCGCTCAAGCTTTCTGGGCTTTGGCTTTCCTCTTCGCGAATGGAGGCCAATGAAATGAATAAACCCATGTGGGAGAAAGTGCCCAGCCCAGCGTTTAAACAAGTAATGCCCGGAGACATCATTTAATCTCGCAGAACTTTAGTTTCCTCAACCCTGGAAACGGGGCCGTACAATTCACAGGGAGCTCGAGACATACCGAAGAAGACGAGAACATGATTTTCTAGAGTCCGGAGCTTCAGTTCTCTGAACTGAGGACTAAATAATGGTAACTAAGTGCACCTACTATGGGCCGAGGGTTTTCCGGCTTTTAGAACAGTTGACCAAACTCATAGAATGATCTCAAAACCAGTGAGATAAGGACAATCAGCATCTCCATTTCCCTGGAGAAACTGAGGCATGGAGACGTGAAGTAAGTAACCGGCTCAAGGTCACACAGCCAGTAAGAAGGAGGGCTGGGGTTCAAGCCCAGGCCATTTTCTAAAGAGGGGATTTGGGTGGAATGCGTAGTAGGTCCTCAAAGATTTCTATTTCCTCTTCCCAAGTGGTAACTCTCAACCTCCTTCCCCATTTACTTCTTAGGAACTACAGCCTTCCTTAGCGGACTTCTGTTGGATTAAAAACGTTAAGGAACCCAGCACACAGTCGGTCTTCGAAGTGTTATTCTCGGCCCTGTCGCCCTGCAGTCACCGCCTCTGTGCGGCCTGTTTTTCTTTCTCTGTTAAATGGGTGCAATATAACCCATCTCGGGTTAATATAAAGTTAATTATTTAGTTATAAAAATAAAAGTGCCCAAGTACATCGCGGGGGCTCAAAGATGTCTTTCCCCACCCCTCTGCTCTGCCAGTCACGATGATCCCTGTCTCCGGTCCGCAATTTTTACACGTGAAGACAGAGACACAGTCATCGAGTGCGGGGAATTGAAGGCAATGACTCAGTATTAAAGCGCCCAATGTCCCAAAGCGAGCCTCAGTTTCCCCATCTGCGAAACAGGCCTGGGGCCTCCAGCGAGGACCCCAACCCGGCCTCTCCTAGAGGAGGAACTCGAGTTGTGGGGGCGAGTGGAGACGCCCCGCCCCACCCCGTCCCCAGGCCCCCAGCTGCCGTCCGGCTGAGCGCAAGGTGAGTGTCCACGTCACCGCCCCTTCCCCGCAGTTCGCGCCGGCCTCCGGAGCCCCGACCGCAACCTCGGAGCTCCAGCCTCCCGGGACCCAGTTCCACTCCCCGCCGCCTCAGGCGGGCAGCGGGCCCCGGGCACTCACCGGCTTCCAGGGCCGTCCCGAGGCTTCGGCCTGGGGAGAAGGAGGGGCGGGTCAGCCAAGAAAGCCCCGCCCACACAAGCGCAACAGGGGCCAATCGGCGCCTGCTGCGACAAGCTATGGACTCGCCCACAGGGTGCGCACCCGCCAATCAAGAGGAGCGGCTGGCGGGAGGGGCCAATCAGAAGTTGCCGGAGTGTGCCAGCCGTGGGAAAAGAACGGCTCTGGAGCGTGGAGCTAGGCGGCACGGCAGCAGGCAAGACCCGAAACCTGACAGGCAGGGGGTCCGACCAATGGCGAGGTACAAGGGGCGGCCAGGGGCGGGAAGCCCAAGGGACCAGGGTGAATGAGCCGCTTTGTGCACCAGACATGAATGAGGGCCTTTGTAAGGGTCGGCGTTGGGGGGGCGGCCGGAGGCCGGAATGCCTGGGTCCCCCGGGAGCCGGCAGGCATGAGAGAAGGGCGAGAGAATTCACTTTTGTCAAACGCCGACCGCGTACCACCAGGCACTCTCCAGGCTCTCACCCACCCAGAGGTGTGGGCATTACTGTCAGTAATAATAATAATGATCATTTATTGAGTGCCTGATGTATGCCAGGAGCTGTGCTAAGCGCTTTACCTGCATGATCTCATTTAATCCTTACAACTACCCCCTTGGAATTAGTGCTGTTAAGATCTTCATCTTCCAGATGAGGTAAACCGAAGCTTAGAAAGAGGATGTCTAACTGCTGGAAGTCATAGAGCTGGCAAGCGGCAGACCAAGGACTCGGATCCTGCCAAATCTGACGCTAGAACTTGCGCTTTTAACCACCAGGCTACACCCAGACGTTGGTTAATGCTTCCCAAATTATAGATGGGAAAACAGAGGCTCAGGAGAGAGGTAGGCACCTTCCCAAGGTCACAAAGTGAAGGCTCCTCTGAACCCTGAGGTGGTGCCCACTTCTGGAGCTAGCATGTTGCTGGTGAGCCGTGCACCACTGGTCTCTGACCTGTGTCCCAATTTTACAGGTGTACACTGAGACTTCAGGAAGGGTGAGCAGCTAGGCTTGAGAAGGGGGAGGGAAGGCTGGACTACACAGGACTCAAGTCCCAGACAGCCTGCCAACCTGTCTCCACTGCTCAACAGCTGTGGGGGCTTGAACCTGTTGCTGGCCTTTTTTTGACATTTTGACATTATTTCTGCGTCCGTCAAATGGAGAGGATGGCCCCTCTGCCCCCACCTTCACCACCCCTCCCCCCACAGCCTATTGCCAATGGGATCCTGTCAAACTTTGTCCAGACTGCACCCCTCCTCATCTCAGAACCTTTCATGGCTCCTTGTCAGAGTAAAAACCAAAGTCCTCATTGTAACCCACAAGACCCTGCATGATGTGGTCCCAGGGGGCCCTTGTGTGAGATCAACTCTCCTTCATTCAGCTCCAGTGATACAGGCTTTCCGGCTGTTCCTCAACTCCTCAAACACTCCCGAGGCATGGTTCTGCCTCAGGGCCTTTGCACTGGCTGTTTCTTCCCACAGATTTTGCATGGCTGCCCCACCTCACATCATCAGGTCAGATCCAATGTCACCTCCTCCAGAAAAGTGTAAGTGATAGTTGCTCAGTCGTGTCTGACTCTTTGCAACCCCATGGACTGTAGCCCACCAGGTTCCTCTGCCTATGGGATTCTCCAGGCAAGAATACTGGAGTGGGTTGCCATTCCTTTTGCCAAGGGATCTTCCCGACCCAGGGATGGAACACGTGGCTCCTGCATTGCAGGAGAATTCTTTACCATCTGAGTCACCATGGAAGCACACACCTCCTCCAGAAGGCCTTTCCCAACCATTCTATAGAAAACATTTCACTTTCTTCCTTTGACTTCCTTGGCTTTTTTCCCCCATAGCACTAGAAGAGGTGTTTTTTGTTTGTTTGTTTACCTTTTTATCTTCTGTCTCTCCACTAGAACGTGAGTCCCACGAGGGCGAGGATCTTTCTTTTGCTCCGAGCTGGATTCTCAGGGTCTGGCACACAGGAGGCACTCCGTAAGTGTTTGTTGAACCAACAGTAACAAGTCTTTGTGTGAATTAAATGAGTTAATACATGCAAAGAGCTGTCCTAGTATGGGGGAAAGATTAAATACACAAATTATGATTGCTATCACTATTTATTGCTCTACAAACAGTCTTCTGATAGCATGCAGGAGAGAAACAAGAGAGAAAGAAAAAGTCTAGAACAAGGGAAAGAAGCCAGAGAAAGGGGAAAGTTGACAGTTAAGAGATGGGGAGTGAGGAGACAGAAGGAAAGAGCTGGAGCTGGGCTGAGGGCAGACACGGGTGGGAGCATCCATCTCCCAACACCTACACTCAGCGATAGCAAAGGTGAGTCCTTATAGGCAAGAAGCTTTGAGATTGCCACAGTCGCTGCCCATTTCTTTGCAGGTGGGCAAACAGTTCCAAGGAGGGGAGGACCTTTGCAAGGACATCCTCAGTGATTATACGGTTCACGTGTACGAAGGCTGAGTGCTGGGAGCATGGTCGTCATCATGTTGATGCCTCCTCGTGCCAGTCCTGTAAGCTGGCACTGTCATTATTCCCACTTTCAGGCCTGCAACGTGCCCAGGGTCTCCTGGCTGCCTTTGAAGGCAGATCTGGGCTCAGACTGCAGTGGGTCTGTGCTCTTAGCCAAGACTCCCAGAGACAGAGGAGAGCACCTGTTACCCTAGCCAGCGTGTCCACCGTGGAGTCCTCTTGCCATGAGGCTAACGGGAGCTGCTGTTGATTGAGTGCCAGCTGTGCGCGGGACACTGTGGCCTTTGTCTGTATCTAACTCATTGGATTCTCTCAACAATCCTAGGAGACTGATACTTTTATTATCTGCGTTTGATTGATAGAAAACTGAGACGCAAATAGGTGATAATCCCATGTGCCCCAGAGAAGAGTGTGGACTGGGACACAACAGAAATTCAAGTGGGAATGAAACCTCTGGCGAGTACATTCTAACCATTTTCTACCTGGTAACTGGTGATGTCATCATTCCCACCCAGGGTCTAAACTGAAGATGTCGTTCTTTCTGCTCAATCTATAGGATAATTGATGACATCACTAAATGATAATAGGATGCCTGTTGCTAAGCACTTTTAATAGTTGCTGATATTTACTGAGTGCCTACTCTGCGCCGGGTGGGCTTCCCTGGTGGCTCAGCGGTAAAGAATCTGCCTTCAGTGTAGGAGATGTGGGTTCGATCCAGGGCTTGGGAAGATCTCCTGGAGAAGGAAATGGCAACCCACTCCAGTATTCTTGCCTGGGAAATCCCATGGACAGAGGAGCCCATGGAGAGAGGAGCCTGGTGGGCTATATATAGTTCATGGGTTCATGAAAGTATGGGACACGACTTAGCGACTAAACAACAACAATTGTGTGCCAGGCACAGTTCCAGGTTCTTTGTATGTATTAATCCCATGATCCTCCCAATAACTCTAAGTGGTAGGTATTAGTCATACCCATTTTACAGTAAGGACACTGAGGGAAACCTACCCAAGACTACATAGTTAGAAAGCATGAGAGCCTCTGGATTTGAACCCAAGCAATCTGGCCCCAGTGTCTAGGGTGTAGATACCTATGTGAAATCACCAGAATGTACACCAGGTCAGAAGGAGGCACCCTGCTCCCTCAGAGCCCTCCATCTGGCCTCCATCCAAGTCTGCCAGAGAGGGTCCTCAGCATAAAACTTCAAACTCATTCCCTTGACAGTCAAGTCATCCCCACCATGGATGGTTGGTGGATGCATCCCAGCGTGCATCCATCTCTTCACCCCCAGCACTGGGACTGTCTCCATTAAACTGTGAGTTCCCAGCTCTCAGGGACTGGCTCTGATTGCTCTGTGGATCCTGAGGGTACAGGACAAACTGCAGTAAAGGAGAAACTTGGAAAGTGAGGACAGATAGAATACTGTGATCGATGTGTGTAAGAAGAAAAGGAAATTGGAGTGTGGGAGCTTTCTCAGTTCCCAGAGATATTCTGCCAGCTGGCACAGCCCCATTATTCTTAACTCATAACTGCCTCATTATGCAGAATCTGAGTAATGGGCATCGGAAGCATGGGAAAAAAAAAAAAAAAACAGCTGGGACCTAAGTCATGTACAAAAACAAAACGTTGGAGTTGACAGGAGAGGAGACAGGAAAGTCAGGGAGGGGGGGCTTCTCTATGGAAGAGGGTTTGGGGGATTTTTTTAAGTGAGAAAAAAATGGGGGGAGCAGTTTCCACGCCTGGCAGGGGTAAAGGAGCCCCGAGTCTTAACGAAGAAAAATAAAAGGACGAAGAGTATGCTGAGTTTCTCTGTGGGTCCTGACTATATTCCTGCCTGAGCAGTTCCTCCGTGGCAGAGATGTGAATGGTTCCAGTATTTTATTTTTGGTCCCTGGGCTGTTGTTTTCCCACATGTGACTGGAACTGGCTCTGAGACAAGAGCAAGCTGGCAGCCTCGTGTGGGTCACAGATGAGAGACCGGCTCAGTTATGTTACAACAAATATTTACTGAGTGCCTACTATGTGCCAGGCCTTGTTCCTGACCAGGGGTCAGCACAGTTTTTCTGTAAAAGGCAAAACAGTAAATATTTTCAGGTTTGAGAGCCAGATGGTCCCTGCTGTAACTATTCTATTTAGCAGGAAAGCAGCCATAGATAATATGTAAACAAATGGGTGTGGGTTTGTTTCAATAAAACTTTATTTATACAAACAGAAAATCCGAGGATTTAGCCTGTGGGCCATAGTTTGCAGACCCTTGTACCAGAAGCCAAGGAGACAGAAGGGACAAAGATGTAGTTCCAGCCCTTAGAGAGCTCACATCGATCTACTCCTACATGGCAGGCAGAGGGAACCAGTTCACACCTAAGTTAGATCTTGTCCCTCCTCTGCTCAGCGTCCACCCCTGGCTCCAGTCTCAAAGTTAAAGCAAGGTCCTACCCCATCTGGCCCCCCTTGTCCCCTCTCTACTCACAGCTTCCTCCCTCTCCCCCTTGATTACTTTGCTCCAGCCACGCTGGCCTCCTCAATGAATCGCCAACACAGCAAGCTCAGCCCTGCCTTAGGACTTCTGTACACATCATTCTCTCTGTCCTGGAATGCAATTCCCTTAGAAAACCACTTGGCTCCCTCATCTCCTTTCAGTCTTTGCTCAGAGACCCACTTCCTCCACGACGACTTATCTGAGCAACCTCTCCTCTGAATCACTAATACCTCTCACTGGTTCTGTGTTTTCTTTGACCACAGCACTCATGGGTGCAGGCTAAGTCGCTTCAGTCATGTCCGACTCTTTGTCACCCCATCAGGCTTCTTTGTCCATGGGATTCTCCAGGCAAGAATAGTGGAGTGGGTTGCCATGCCCTCTTCCAGGGGATCTTCCCGATCCAGGGATCAAACCCTTGTCTCTTACATCTCCTGCATTGGCAGGCAGGTTCTTTACCACTAGTGCCGCCTGGGAAGTCCACAGCACTCAGAATTCTCCAACTTGCCAGTAATTTACTTAGTACACTTATTACCTATTGTCCAATGCCTCCCATTATAACATCAGCTCTGCACAGGTGAGGATTTTTGTCTGTCTTCCCAGTGCCTACAACAGAGCCTGGCACTCAGTCAATCCTCAACAAATACTTGCCGAATGAATGAATGTGTTCTGGTGGTGGACACAGACACCAAACAAACAGACATATAATTAGAGAGCACAGTGACAAGTTGGGGTAAGTGCTACAAAGAAAAAGTACAAAGTGGAGGGTCAAAGAGGGAAGGTCTCGGGGGGTTCTTTAGAAAGAGAGTCAGGGAAGGCTCCCTGAGGAGGTGACATTTGGAGTGAAAAGATCATATGACTTTGGATCTCTGAGATGAGTGAAAGTCATTCAGTCAAGTCCGACTCTTTGTGATCCCATGGGCTATACAGTCCGTAGAATTCTCCAGGCCAGAATACTGGAATGGGTAGCCTTTCCCTTCTCCAGGGGATCTTCCCAACCCAGGGATCGAACCCAGATCTCCCACATTGCAGGCAGATTCTTTACCAGCTGAGCCACCAGGGAAGCCCAAGAATACAGGACTGGGTAGCCTATCCCTTCTCCAGCAGATCTTCCTGACCCAGAAATCAAACCAGGGTCTGCTGCGTTGACTTTGGATACTGATGAATAAATACATGAATGAGTGGATGTGTAACTGCTGGAATAAGTGGATGAATGCGGGCATAGATGACTGAACAGATGGATGGATGGATGGATAGATGGATGGATGGATGAAGAGTATACACAATGAATAAGTGGATAGATGGCTGGAATAATCACTTACTGCATAAATGGAGGAAAAGCTGGACAAATGGAGGCAAGGATGGATGGACGGATGGATAAATGATCTTTCATGCCTCCATACCTTTGCACATGCTGTGCCTCCTACTCGTTACGCCCCTCTATCTCTTCACCCAGGGAACTCCAGATCAACTTCTCAAGGCCCGCTCTGTGCTCAGAGTGTGTTGAGGGCTTCCTGGTCTCACTCCACCCTATGCCCCACAGGAGTTTGCTCGCTCTCCTGTTGATGCTCTGATCACACTGGACTGGAATAATCTGTCTGTGAATAGCTTACAGACAGGCATCCTCCACCTCATTTCCCTAACCAGATGTACCCCCCAGTAATATCTGATGTGTATTCTCCACAAAAAGTTTACTATGTAATATTATGAGGTTCCTGACCCATTGAAACTGTAAAATAATAAATATGTGTTGTTTTGAGTCACTAATTTTTTTTTTCCATTATGCAGCAACAGGCTTGGGTAGTAGGCTCAGAGAGGTAAAGCAACTTGTCCCAGATTACACAGCCAGAAAGTGACAGAGCTGGAAATTGAACCCAGGCAGTCTGACTCCAGAGTCTACGCATTTAGCCATTCTGCCATGCTCCTTTTAAGCCTTGAACTTGCTGGAACATTCTTGGCACCTCCACCTTTACAAATGTCCACAGCATTGTCCTGCTGGGCACTGTATCTGCCTAGAATACTTCTTTTCCCATCACTGTCAGATCACTGTCAGTTCGTGCTCCTACTCTGGGCTCCCATAGCCCTGCCCCTCCTCTAACATACTCTGACCTCCCTGGGTCCTGCCTGTTTGAGCCCGGCATTTCCTTGCCCACCAGACGGAGGTCTCTGAAAGATGAGAAGAGGGTCTAACTTAGCACCTTGTCCCTGTATTCGTCGACATGGGGCCAGGTTCACTGGAGTCTGCAGGAAACCATGACTTCTTGGTGATCAGTTTGGCTCTTCGCCTGGTCTTTATCATCTTTGGAAGAGGGTGCTAATTATAGCTGCCCTTTATTGGGAGCTCGTGTGTGCCAACACCAGTTTAAATATTTTATACACAGGAACTCACTCAAATCATACATCAGCTCTAGGAGGCAGGTGCTGTCACAGTCCCCTCTCACAGATGAAGAAATCTGTGGCTGGGAGATGTCACCCCAGCCTGCACAGCTAGGAAGTGACAGGGCAGGACTCCAATCTGGGAACCCGCTCAGCCAGCCGATGTCCTGTCCCTGAGTGAACCCCCAGAGGGGCCATCATGGTTACCTTGGGGTCTGCAGTCCCCAGCCTTCTCTCGAGGAACTAACTCAAAAAGTGGGTTCCTGCACCCTACCCTAGAGGTGCTGGTTAAGTAGACCTGAGTGGGCCCCAGGCACCTGCATTTCTATAAGTTCCCAGGTGATCTCATGGCACGTGGTTCTTGGTCATACCTGGGTCAAAGAGCCTGGCATCATCCTTGATTCCTATTTGCTCCTTACCTCCAACATCCAACCCACATATTGTCAACTTGACTTTCAAAAAGTCTCCAGGATCTGATCCCATGTTGCCCCAACCCCACTGTGACCACTCAGGTCACATCCACCATGATCTCCTGCTTGGACCATGGCAGTCACCTTCTCTCTGGTCCCCCTGCTTCTGCTCGTTGCCTCTCTCAGCCCATTACCCTCAGTCAGCTCACATCCCTCTGCTCAAAGTCTTCCTATGGTTCCCATCTCACTCAGAATAAAAGCAAAGTCCTCACTGGGGCCCCAAGCCCTTCTGGATCTGACCTGCTGTCTCACCCCCCACCCTTTCCCCATCACCCACTCCATCCGTACCACCCTGCCCACCATTCCTTGAACACACTCGTGCTCCCACCTCAGGGCCTTTGCATGGGCTGCTCCCTCTGCCTGGAAAGCTCTCTCCCAGATAGCACCATGACTCTCTCCCTTTGTTCACTCAGGTCTTTGCTCAAACGTCACCTCGGCAATGAGGCCTTCTCTGACCAATCTCTACCATCGCAACCGGCCCCCAGGCACCCCGACCCCAGTCGCTTGTTCTCCTGTCTGTTTTCCTGTAGCGCTTTGAACTGTCCAGCATATTATGTCATTTACTTATTTACCGTGCTTGGTATTTCCTGTCTGTCTCTCCTTGATCACAGAATATTCAGCCATATAGAGGATGGGGGCTGTGCTTTATTCAAAACTCTCTCCCAGCAAATAGAACAGTTCCTTGTACCTACTCAGTGCTCCATAAATATCTATGGCATGAATGAAATAAATCCTTTAAGAAATTCTGCTTGGCCTTCCCTGGCAGTACAGTGGATAAGAATCCATCTGCAAGTGCGGGAGACACAGGTTCAATCCCTGGTCCAGGAAGATTCTGTATGTCTCCAGGCAGCTAAGCCCATGCACTGCAATTACTGAGCCAGCGCTCTAGAGCCCGAGACTGCAACTACTGAGCTGAGGTGCTGCAACTCCCGAAGCCTGCATGCCCTAGAGCCTGTGCCCCTCAACAAGAGAAGCCTGAGCACTGTGACAAAGAATAGCCCCTGCCCACCACAACTAGAGATAACCAGTGCCCAGCAACCAATTCCCTGGCAACCAAAACCAAAATAAATAAATAAAAAAGAAATTCTGTTCAAGCTGGTGGGATGATGGGGAACTTTTAGTTCCTGGTTATTTTTACAGGCTGCTGCTATTTTGCAAAACGACGACCATTACCTTATAATCCGGGGGGAGGAAAGGTCACCAAGCTACTTTTAAAACATTTCTTCCCTTTCAAATTCAAATTTTTCATTACACAAGGTGGAAAAAATTCAAATAAGAGGGTAATATTTCCTTTGACCAGCACCTTCCTTCTCACTTCCCCTTTTGTACGTACCCATGATAATATCTTGGTGAGGAGTCTTCTAAAAACATGTGCTATTTATTTACATCGGGGGTCTACAGCCTGTGTCTGTAAATAAAGTTTTATTGGCACACATTGGTTTATGTATCATCTATGACTACTTTCACACTACAAGGGCAGAGCTGAATTATGATAGAGATGGTGTGATGTTCAAAGCCGAAAATATTTACTCTTTGAGACTTTACAGAAAAATTTTGCCAACCTCTAATGAATACATAGAAACAAGTATTTAAGGAAATATTCCCACTAATTTCTTATGTTCAGGCAATTGAATTATACTTGATATATTGAACTGTGACTTATTTTTCTAGCTTATAATATGTCTTGCGAGACCTGATGCTCCTACATTTCACCTTAATCTTTTTTGCACCTGCATAGTATTCCACACAGAGAAGGCAATGGCACCCCACTCCAGTACTCTTGCCTGGAAAATCCCATGGATGGAGGAGCCTGGTGGGCCACAGTCCATGGGGTCGCTAAGAGTCAGACAAGACTCAGCGACTTCACTTTCACTTTTCACTTTCCTACATTGGAGAAGGCAATGGCAACCCCACTCCAGTGTTCTTGCCTGGAGAATCCCAGGGACGGGGGAGCCTGGTGGGCTGCCGTCTATGGGGTCGCACAGAGTCGGACACGACTGAAGCAATTTAGCAGCAGCAGCCGTATTCCACAGTCACAGTCTAATTCCTTTGACTTCTCTCCAACTGGTGGAGCTTTCAGTGACTTTCCAGGTTTCATCCTTACAAAAGAAAACCCAGCGAACGCCATTCTTCCTCATTCCTTATGAACATGTAGAGATACTGCTGGGTCAAAGAGTATAATGCAGTTAAGATTTTCATAGAAGTTGTCAAACTGACATCCACAAAAATACTAGTTTCCTTTTTAGGAAAGAAAATGAAAAAGAAACCAATCCGGTCAAGTATTTATTCCCCGGCTGTTCTGTGGGAGTATCTCCCTGTAGGGGAGGTGTTCCCCTATAGTTTCCTGACCCCTGGACATGCTGTGGACTTTCCCAGTCCTGTGCACTGGCTGCTCCCTTGCCCACCCTTCTCTGCCCAGCTTGAAATGCTTCTAGGACCTCCAGATCCACCTTAGATGACTGGACAGAATTTTGTGACATCAGCTAGGTGCTTATCCTCTGTGTAGCAACCCTGTTTCTAAGTAGGTACCCACAGGAAAGCATGCACAGTGACATAATAGGATATATCCAAAGATGCCCAAGGCAGCGAGGTGGATGGGAGTCAGGACAGACAGGACAGTGGGTGGCTGTCAGAACAGATAGCCATGGCGTCTGTTCCTTTGGAATGGGCAGGTAAAAGGGAGTGGATTGCCTCACGGTGTTCAAGAAGCAATAAATCAGAGTTACATATGGAAAGAGGGAGAGATCCTAAGAACATATCGAGTGAAAAGAGTGAGACCCAAAACCGGGTCCATAGCACCATTTAAAAGATATAATTTCTCTTCCATATCAATTTAGAAGATAGAGTTATACCAAGTCAGGCTGCCCAGTGTGCAAGCGCTTATACCTAAAGGATGCATGGATGTTAAATCTGTTGGCTTTGTTAAAAGGATACTGAGGAGGAGACAGGAGTGAGCCGAAGAATTAGAGAGAAAAAGAAAAAACGAAAGCAAAATAGGGTCTAGAGAAATGAGAGAGAGACCAGGACTGAAATTATGATGCAATTCTCTGCATTTAACTCCATCCTCCATCTCAGGAGGTCATCTCTTCTCGGGGTTGGGGTCTCCCCAAACCCTCCACTCCTCTGCCCCTTGGTTCCCACCTCTTACCCCCATTAGAACCCAGGTTCACTAGACTGAGACTCTGTCCATGTCTCCCCAGCCAAAGTAGGGGCATTTGGAAGTGGGGAACCAATTTTGTGCCTCAGTTTTCCTCATCTGTAGAAGGCGGATAATGGTAATGGTCACTATCTTATAGAGTTGTTGGGAGGTTAAATTAACTGATTCCTGTCCTGTGCTTGGCACAGTGAATTTGGCACATTTCAAACATCAAGGTTGGGGGCTGTTATCATATTATTAGTATCAATATTTGGATTGAGATTGGCCTCAGGACATTGGGAAAGGCCTCTCCCTTAAGGAAGTCTTCCATGATTTCTAGCAGGGAGCTCTGCCAGTGCCTGGGGTCCTTTCAGTATAGCCTCTTCCCCAGGTAGGGGCACTCACCTGTCGCTCTCCCGCACTGGGCAGGGAACTCCTCAAGGGCGGGGACCAGGGTTGGCTCCCCTTGGGTTCCTCAGAGCCCAACATAGTGGCCGGTGTCCCTCCGGCCTCCAGGACTGTCTTCCCACCTATATGAAGTGCAGGCTGGGAGGGCAGATAAGGCAGGTGTATCATTAACGAATATACAGCAGGCTGTACATGATAATAGCCTGGTGACAAGGTAGAAGCCATATATGGCAAGAGTCCCTATCTGGTTTCTACCTGCCTCCTCTCCTCCCCACTCCCCTGGATCATCCCTGTGTTCCATCCTCCTGGGCGCACCTGGCCTGAGACCCAGCTCTGAGCCCCAGCCTGAGCCCATGCAAGGACCTCTCCTTGGAATGCCCTTCCTTTCCCTTCTTTCATTCTCACTGTGACAGGTGATTCAGACAATGCCCACAATTCACCCATGTGAACTCACCTTTCCACTCCGGATGATCCTTGCCTTTGTCATGAATCCCTTCAGCATCTGATAAAGCCTACAGACTCTTTCTCAGAATAGTCACGTTGGGTTCATGGAGGTATAATTTGTAGACGAACAGATAATCACATCATCAATATGAGCTTTCCTGGTGGCTTAGACAGTAAAGAATCTGCCTACAGTGCAGGCTTCCCTCATAGCTCTCAGTTGGTAAAGAATCCACCTGTGATGCAGGAGACCCCAGTTTGATTCCCCGGTTGGGAAGATCCCCTGGAGAAGGGATAGGCTACCCACTCCAGTATTCTTGGGCTTCCCTTGTGGCTCAGCTTGTAAAGAATCCGCCTGCAATATGGGAGACCTGGGTTGGATCCCTGGGTTGGGAAGATCCCCTGGAGGAGGGAAAGGTTACCCACTCCTATAGTCCATGGGGTTGCAAAGAGTCAGACACGACTGAACGACTTTCACTTCCACTTTTCACAATGCCAGAGGCCCCAGGTTCGATTCCTGGGTGGGGAAGATCCCCCGGAGAAGGAAATGGGAACCCACCCGGGTATTCTTGCCTGGAGAATCTCATGGACAGGGGAGCCTGGTGGGCTACAGTTCATGGTCGCAAAGAGCTGGACATGACTGAGCACACAGCACACACACAGCATCAGTATGTGCACAAGTTTCCGAGGTAGAATTCATTCTTTCTAGTGTGCAGTCCTGTGGGTTTGGACAAAGGCTGACAGCTGTGCAGCCACCACCAAGATCAGGATACAGGGCAGATCCATCACTCCCGCAGTCCCCTTGTCCGGATCTACAAGCAGTGCCGCACTCAGTCGACTATATAGCCTCAAGATTTCTTTGTGTTATACATTCATGTCTTTCTCATTAAAAAAAAAAAAAAAAGGCAGCACAGAATTCCATAGCATAAACGCACCACAGTTTATTTTAGACAATCCCCAGTTGATAGGGGTGGATGGTCATTTAGATTAACAGACCGCCTGAGATTGTTTCCAGTGTTTCACTATTATAAACAAGGAAGTGGGGAGAACGTGGAGGTCCTAATAGGTGCCTTTCTGTGAACAAGGACCAGTTGTTTCTCTCTGTTGTTGTTTAAGCGCTAAGTGGTGTCCGACTATTTTGGGGTGGATTCTACTAAATGGTACTGCCGGATGGTAGGGCACGTGTATTGTTCTCTATGCTTGTGAAACATATCAAGCATATGCAAACATTGGGGGGAAAGTATGCGATGAACACACAGTAACACTAATTAGATCCTATAGATGTTACCCTTTTACTGTATTTGCTTTATTACACTTCCTTCCTTCTTTCTCAGTGGTTCTGAACCAGGAACCAATTTGCCCCCAGGGAAGACATTTGGCCACCTCTGGAAGCATTTTTTGATTGTCACAACCTGTGTGTGTGGGAGAGACTCTCATTAGTATACTGAAACCCACAGGACTGGCCCCTCATCGTCTGGCCCCAAATGCTAATGGCGCTGAAGTTGAGAAACATTGTCGTCTGTCCACTCACTTAAATAATCAGTCCAGTTCATCCTACACACTTCATCACACACATGATCAGCTGGAGTTTGCTGTTTCTTCAGTGGATCTTTCTATGAGCAAATTTCTTTATATACAGCAAAATGCCCAAGTCCTAAGAACACCATTCAATGCGTTTTGACAAATACACACCCAACTATAAAAATACAGAGAACGATGGCATGCCCCAGAAAGTCACCTCATGTTCCCTCCCAGTCAATCCCGGTCTCCACCCCACCCCAGGCAACTACTGTTCTGATTTTTATCACCTTAGATTAAGTTTTATCTGTTCTAGACCTTTTTATAAACAGAAACCTACAGTAGGTGTTATTTTGTATCTGCTTGCCTTCACTCCATGTCAAGCTTTTGATATTCATCCATGATGTTGTATGAATGGGTAGTCTCTTCCTTTTTTTAAAAATTTATTTTTATTATTTATTTGGCATCATTGCATCATGTGGGAACTTTCTGTGTGGCACCAGAGCTTAGTTGCAATGCAGCGTGTGGGATCTCAGTTCCCTGACCAGGAATCGGACTCAGGTCCCCTGTATTGCAAGGCAGATCCCTAACCACTGTGCCACCAGGGAGGTCCCTGTAGTTGCTTCCTTTTTACCACTGTTTGGTAAAGCATAAGCTGGAATCAAGATTGCCGGGAGAAATATCAATAACCTCAGATATGCAGATGACACCACCCTTATGGCCGAAAGTGAAGAGGAACTAAAAAGCCTCTTGATGAAAGTGAAAGAGGAGAGTGAAAAGGTTGGGTTAAAGCTCAACATTCAGAAAACTAAGATCATGGCATCTGGTCCCATCACTTCATGGCAAATAGACGGGGAAACAGTGGAAACAGTGTCAGATTTTTATTTTGGGGGGGCTCCAAAATCACTGCAGATGGTGGCTGCAGCCATGAAATTAAAAGACGCTTGCTCCTTGGAAGGAAAGTTATGACCAACCTAGACAGCATATTGAAAAGCGGAGACATTACTTGGCCAACAAAAGTCCGTCTAGTCAAGGCTATGGTTTTTCCAGTGGTCATGTATGGATGTGAGAGTTGGACTGTGAAGAAAGCTGAGCACCAAAGAATTGACACTTTTGAACTGTGGTGTTGGAGAAGACTCTTGAGAGTCCCTTGGACTGCAAGGAGATCCAACCAGTCCATCCTAAAGGAGATCAGTCCTGGGTGTTCTTTGGAAGGAATGATGCTAAAGCTGAAACTCCAGTACTTTGGCCACCTCATGCGAAGAGTTGACTCATTGAAAAAGACTCTGATGCTGGGAGGGATTAGGGGCAGGAGGAAAAGGGGATGACAGAGGATGAGATGGCTGGATGGCATCACCGACTCGATGGACGTGAGTTTGAGTGAACTCCAGGAGATGGTGATGGACAGGGAGGCCTGGCGTGCTGTGATTCATGGGGTTGCAGAGTTGGACATGACTGAGCGACTGCATTGAACTGAACTGAACTGAACTGTATGCATATACCCATTTGCTCATCCCTTTCCTTATGGATGGACACATATTTACAGTTTTGGGTTATTATGAATAAAGCTGCTGTCAATATTCTTCTACTGGTCTTTTCCATGGATACAAGTTTTTATTTCTCTAGAGTGGAATTTCTTGGTCACAGAGTAGATATGAATTTAATGTCTAAGAAAATGCCACACCTTTTCCGGAGGTGACTGTACTAGCTTCCTATTGCTCCTATAAAAAAAATTGCCTATAAAAAAACCTGCATTGCAGGCAGTTTCTTTACCACTGAGGTACCAAGGAAGCCCATAGCCCTTGAGGAAGAACTAAAGACCCTTGACTATGCTTAATGACTACATTATTACTATTTAGTCTCCTTTGACTGTTTTCCTTTGCTTCTGCATTTCTTATTTCTCTCATTAAACTTATTCTTTGACTAAAGCTTTCCAGAGACAAAAGGCAGGCACAAGACATGGGGCTGGGGAGGTGAGTGAGGGGCAGTGGGCAGGGATCGTAGGGGTTCTGCCCCATGTCAAACCCAGAAGAATCCGCCCAACTCAAGATCCTGAATCTAACCATATCTGCCGAGTCTCTTTTGTCACACAAGGTAATAGTCACAGGTTCTGGGGATTAGGACATGGACATCTTTAGGGGATATTACTCTGCCTAACATTTACCTTCCTTCCAGCAATAAATGGGTGTTCATGCCGCTCCACCTCTTCATCCACATTTATCACTGTCAGTCATGTTAATATTAACCATCATGGTTGCCACTAGTCACATAATTCTAAGTTGAAATGAATTAAAGTTAAATAAGATTGAATATCTGGTTCCATAGTCCTGCTAGCCATATTTCAAATGCTCAATAGCTACTGTGTTGGCAGCACAGACGTGCAACAGTTCCCTTTCCAGAAAGTTCTAGAAGTATCTACCAGGGAAATCAACCTGTCTCTTGCAGAACTGACTGCCTTTCTTAAGATTACACAAATGTGTTATTATGCCAGACAACTGCCTTCCCACTAGGGTGAGAAGAGGAAGAAATAAAGAAGAGGTGAGAATGAGAAAAAAATCCAACCATAATAATAATTGTCTGGCACTTTATAAGCATTCATTACATTAAAAAAAATACACACTCAATTACCATCTAATGAGTATTTACTGAGTGCCAGGTACTTTCTTGACTAAGTTATCTGATGTGTGTTTATTCCCAGAGACATAAAGGAAAAGAGAGAAAGACACTTTTGTTGTTGTTCAGTCACTGAGTCGTGTCCTACTCTTTGCAACCCCATGGGCTGCAGCACTGCGAGGCTTCCCTGTCCTTCACTAGCTTCCTAAGTCTGCTCAAACTCATGTCCACTGAGCCGGTGATGTTATCCAACCATCTCCTCCTCTGCTACGCCCTCTCTCCTTCTGCCTTCAATCTTGCCCAGCCTCAGGTTCTTTTCCAATGAGTCTGCTCTTGCCATTGGGTGGCCAAAGTATTGGAACTTCAG
Organism: Bos javanicus; assembly: GCF_032452875.1. NCBI lineage: Eukaryota > Metazoa > Chordata > Mammalia > Artiodactyla > Bovidae > Bos > Bos javanicus. Next base: position 56,512,971 of record NC_083885.1, on the reverse strand, counting down.
CTTCAGCAACAGTCTTTCCAATGAATATTCAGGGTTGATTTCCTTTAGGATTGACTGGTTTCATCTCCTTGCTGTCCAAGGGATTCTCAAGAGTCTTCTCTTCGAGAAGCATCAGTTCTTCAATGCTCAGCCCTCTTTATGATCCAGCTCTCACATCTGTACATGACTACTGGAAAAACCATGAAAGTGAAAAGTGAAAGTTGCTCAGTCTTATCCAACTATTTGCGGTCCCATGGACTGTATAGCTCGACCCCATGAATTCTCCAGGCCAGAATCCTGGAATGGGTAGCCATTCCCTTCTCCAGGGGATCTTCCCAACCCAGGGATCAAACCCAGGTCTCCCACATTGCAGGTGGATTCTTTACTAGCTGAGCCACCAGGGAAGCCCAAGAATACTAGAGTGGGTAGCCTATTCCTTCTCCAGGGGATCTTCCCATCCCAGGAATCAAACCCAGGTCTCCTGCATCACAGGCAGATTCTTTACCAGCTGAGCTACTAGGGAAGCCCACAGCTACTAGGTAAACCATAGCTTCACATGGAAAAACCATAGCTTCCATGTGGAAAAACCATGGCTTTGACTATACCAGCCTTTAAACAAGCCCTTTCTTTTCCAAATAGCAGAGGAATTAACTCTTTAAATTCCACATTACTTGGGGCCAGTCATCCTGGAAGAAATTCTCTCATGGGTGTGCCTTGCACTTACCCTAAAACAGGGCTCATTATCTTCCCTGCCAAACCTGCTCTAATACCTCTACTTTCTCTCCTGGTAAATGGCCTCTCCACACATCCAGTCATCTAGGTTGGCTAACAGGGACACCATCATCACTGCCTCTCATTGCCTACCCCCCCACAACTGGACCATCTTGTCCCTGTCTGTGCCCAAGCCCATCTCTCCATCCCCAGGGCCACAGCCTCAATTCAGACCCTTACCTTATCCTCCTTCCAGGCCTCCAGGTTTCCCCTGTGGCCTGTCCCCCATATGGTTCCAGGTCTTTCTACTCCCAGAATTCATCCCTTGCTCAGTCCTCCCAGGGCTCCCAGTGCTTCTAGAACAATACGTCAGCCCTTCAGTTTTCATCTCTGCACAAGCACTGCCCCCTTTCCCAGAATTCCCTCCCCCTCTCTCTTTGGTGAACTCCTATTCATCCTTCAACACCCAACTCAAATATCCTCTCTGCCTGGGACTGAGAAGGAGGTTAAGTGTCCTAGGGATGCAGGGTTAAGATGCCTGGGTTAAGTGTCCTAGAGATAAAGCAGCCTGTAATACAGCCTGGAACAGTCTCATCAAACTAACCTGCTCTTTCTCCTCTGTGTACGCCCAGGGGGTTCCTGCCTCCTTACCTTTACCGAGTTTGTTCCCTCAACTTGAATGCCCAACCTCTCTCTTCCACTTATCTGAATTTTGCCCATCTTGGTAGTTTACTAGGACTGTCATAACCAAGTTCTGCAAAAATGGGTGCCTTAAACAACAGATGTATCATCCCACAGTTTTGGAATGTAGAAGTTCAGAATCAAGGTGTAGCTTCGGTTGGTTCCTTGTGAGGGCTGTGAGAATCTTCCCAGGATCCTTGGAGATCAGGACTCCAACATCTTTGGAGGGTTGGGGACATAATTCAACTTGTCAAAGCTCAGCTCAAACCCAGATTCCTCCTTAAATGTTCCCTCATTGCCCAACCCACACTAATCTATTTCCTAAGACTTCAGAGCCTTGTCCTCCAAAACCACTTCCTTTTTTCTTTTTAAATATTTATCTATTTGGCTCTTCTGGGTCTTAGTTTTGGTAAGTAAGGTCTTAGCTGCAGCATGTGGGATCTAGTTCCCTGACCGGGGATGGAACCTGGGTGCCCTGCATTGGGAGCCCAGGGTCTTAGCCCCTGGACCTACAGGGAAGTCCTCCGACCCATTTTGTATAGATTTGTCCAGTTGTTTTGTCTGTATTCTGTAACTGTCCCCTTAGGATGGGAGATCACCGGGGGCAGTTTCAATGCCAAGACCAGACTCTCTGTCCACACAGGGCACTGATGTATTAATACAAAGAAAGTGCTTGTACATTTTCAGGAATAATAAATTAATTCAACACACATATATTGAGGACCTATTAATGACAAGCTCTGCGTTAGTCCCTGGTGCTGCAGCAGTGGACAAGAAAGACACACTATCCTTAATTTCATGGGTTTTGCATCCCAGTGGGACGAGAATAAACAAGGTAAATAAGCCAGAAGGTGATACACACTATATCTGTTTCCTAGAGTGGCCATTAAAAAAGTACCACAGGGGACTTCCCTGGCGGTCCAGTGGTTAAGCCTCTGCACTCCCAGTGCAGGGGATATGGGTTCGATCCCTGGCCAGGGAACTAAGATGGCCCACGCTGAGTGGGGCAGCTGGATGGCTAAGAACAAAAGAAATTTTCTGTCTCAAGGTTCTAAAGGCTAGAAGCCTGAGATCAAAGTGTCTGCAAGGACGTGTTCCCTCTAAAACCTGTAGGAAGGAATTCTTCCTTGCCTTTTCCTAGCCGCTGGTGGCTGTCAGCAATCTTTAGCTTTCCTCAGCTTGCAGCCGCCCCCTCCAATCTCCACTTCTGTTGTTACATGGCATTCTCCCTGTGCTGTATCTTCACAAGGTGTTCTTTTTATAAGGGCACCAATCACATTGGATTAGGGGTCCACCCTGCTCCGGTATGGGCTCATTTTAACTAAATATATGGGCAATGACTCTATTTCCAAATAAGGTCATGTTCTGAGCTATTGGAGGCTAAGATTTCAACATATCCTTTTGGAATATGTTGATGTTAGCCCCTCACACACACTAAGATAAATCACAAACAGAGAAGGGGGACAGGAAGTGGTGGGGTGAGGGGCTGCTCCCTCAGATAGAGCGGCCTGGGAAGGTCTCTCGGCCACTCAAGTCACAGCCCGAAGGAGAGGAGTTGACAGCGTTCTCCTATGAGAAACATATAAATTTCATCACCTGGTGTTTATGACATTCCCCTTGGTATCTTGAATGTGTTTAATTTGTTGGGTTTTTTTTTTTTCCCCCTGCTCATTTCCTGGTTTGAAACCAGTGAGATTAAGAGGCAGTAGACTCATTGGGGGTGTGGTTCCTGTAAGAATCTGAGAATGTTTCCACCATGTCGAATTCACTCCCATCAGTTGTGAGAAGCCCCAACAGCTGTGAGGCTGCAAAATCCTCAGATCCTGATTCCAGCGAGAGGTCAGGGGGCCAGCTGCTGTAGTCCAGCCAACGCCCCTACCAGCTTTATATAGACTAACAAGCACACAAAAGAAGGGCTCATACCATAGGTGCACAGCTCAATGAATTATCACAAAGCCAGTGCATCCTTGGACAGGGAGGCCTGGCGTGCTGCGATTTATGGGGTCGCAAAGAGTCGGACACGACTGAGCGACTGAACTGAACTGAACTGAACTGAACCAGTGTATCCAGGAAGCCAGATTAAAAAAGCAGGACACCCCCTCCCAAAGCCCTCCTTGTCTTCCTTCCCCCAAGGCTCACCTTTGTCCTCCCTTCTAAAGCCATAGACTAGTTCTTCCTGTTCTTCTTTTTATTCTTTTGCTCTCTTTTCTTTCAGTTCTTGTTCTTGAATTTCATATAAATGCAATAGGACAGCCTGTTCTTTCACTTAACATAATGTATCCAAGTTCTGAGGGTTGGACCACAAAGCAGGTTGAGTGCCAAAGAATTGAGGCTTTCAAATTGTGGTGCTGGAGAAGACTCTGGACAGCAAAGGGATCAATCTAGTAAATCCTAAAGGAAATCAACCCTGAATATTCATTGGAAGGACTGATGCTGAAACTGAAGCTCCGGTACTTTGTCCACCTGCTGCAAAGAGCCAATTCATTGGAAAAGATTCTGATTCTGGAAAAGATTGAAGGCAGGAAGAGACGGGGATGATAGAGGATGAGATGGTTGGATGGCATCATCGACTCAACGGACATGAGTCTGAGCAAGCTCTGGGAGATAGTGAAGGACAGGGAAGCCTTCGTGCTGTACTCCATGGGGTTGAAAAGAGTAAGACACGGCTGAGTGACGGAACAACAAGGACAATAATCCAGGTTCTATATTGTGGATTTTTTTGTATGTCTGTATTTATTTATTTGGCAGCATTGGCACTGGCGATCTTCCTCACATCAGGTGGGATCTTTCACTGTGGTGCACGGATCTCTAGCTGTGGAATGGGGGCTCAGGGATAACCATCTCTCCCATTTAGTTGCTCTGTGGCATGTGGGATCCTAGTTTGCTGACCAGAGATCAAATTCGTGTCCCCTGCATTCCAGGGCTTATCTTAACCACTGGACCACCAGGGAAGTCACTGTTGCGGATTGCTCATTCTCATTGTTGTATGGTGGGTGTTGGCAAACTAACTACAGCTTGGAGGCCAGACCCAGTCTGTTGCCTGTTTGTTTAAATAAAGTTTTATTGGAACACAGCCACACCCATTCATCTACTATTGTCCATAGCCACTCACATGGCACAGTGGCTGAGGCAGAGATGGAAAGCTGAAAATATTTACTATCTGGTCCTTAACAGAAAAAGCTTGTCAGCCCCCACTGGATGACATTCCATTGTAGGAAGACAACACTGTTTATTCATCCAACTGTGAATGGATATTTGTGTAGTTTCCAGTGGGGGGGGGTATTACAATCGGGCTCCTAAGAAACATTCTAGCAGGGGTTGTCAAACTTTTTCTAATCTTTTTCTAATTAGATCAGTGATTCTCTGCGGGGAGCAATTGTGTCACTCAGGGGAAGCATGACAATGTCTGGAGAGCATTTGATTGTTGCTAAGGTCTGAATGTTTATGTCCCTTAGAGATTCAACTGTTGGAATCCTCATACCAAGGTGATGGTATCAGGAGGTGGGACCTTAGAGTGGTGATTAAGTCATGAAGATGGAGCCCTCACTACTGGGATTAGTCTCCTTATAAAAGGGGCCTCAAGGGACTTCTCTGGTGGTCCAGTGGCTAAGAAGTTGAACGCCAAATGCAGGGGGCATGCCACAACAAAGGTTGACCATCTCGCCTGCCGCAACGAAGACCTGGTGCAGCCAAATAAATAAAAAGAAATATTTTTAAAAGTAAAACTTAAAAAAAGGGGGGCCCACCCCTACAAGCACGTTTAGATACAATGAGAAGCCTGTGACCCTCACTCAACCAGGCTGGTACCCTGGTCCTCAACTTTCAGCCTCCAGAATTGTGAGAATAAGCGTCTATTGCTTATAAGCTACCTGTCTATGGCATTTTGTTAAAGACAGACTAAGACAGTGGTCATGACTGGGGAGGAGGGGTAGGTGGAGCCCAGGGATGGAACTCAACATCCTACAGTACATAGGAAGTCAGCCCCAAATGTCAGGAGTGCCGGGGTTGAGAAACCCCTGGGCAATTCACGGAGCAGCAGGTCAGCAGCATAGCTAATCTGAGAAGCTTGTTAGAAATGTAGAATCAGGGACTTCCCTGGGAGTCCAGTGGCTAGGACTCTGTGTTCCCAATCCAAGGGGCTCAGATTCAATCCCAGGTCCCAGAACTAGATCCCACATTCTACAAAAAAAGATGGAAGTTCCTGGGTGCCACTAAGACCCAGCACAACCAAAAACAAATTTTAAATTTAAAAAGTAAAGTTTTTTTTTAAGGAGCCTTTTAGAAATGTAGAACTTCAGGCTCCACCCCAAACCTTGATCAAAATCTGCATTCAGGGGAAAAAAAGGTAATTTAGAATCTGCACTTGAACACCTCCACCCCCAGAGGAGTTAACACATTGCCAGGCTACATAAAGAAGCTGCCAGGGCTTGTATGCATAACAGTCAACATGAAAGCAACAGTTACCAACCCAGCCTGACGAGGGGACAAGTATGAAGTCAAAAACCAGGAGATGCTTTACTATTAGATGTGGGATTTTTTTTTCCCCCAAAGGGCAGTCAACTCTTGCTAATGTTCCCAGGACGGTGCAAAATCTCTCAGTACACGTACCAGCCACACCCCTGGAACAGTTGGTATAAACCCAAACTGAAAAAGAGGTAATTCAAGTTTATAGGCAAAACAGAGTTATGTTCCAGGCTCAGGTCATTATAAACAGGTTTTACATTTACCCAATTCTCTTCCCCTTGCCTGCCAGTACCCAAGAGGCTGATGTTCCTTGATTAAGACCATACAGGCAGGATTCTAACCCTCTATTCTTATCTTCAAAAGACAAGCACACTTCCTGCTTACTCCATTCCTGTATTTACTCAATCTTTTACACATTCATTCATCACTCATCCTATATATCCCTCCAGACTCATCTATTGCCTCCTCAATGGGCTCCCTGCTTCCATCCACAGCCTATTCCCTCCCTGGAAGCCAGAAGGATCCTGTTAAAACTTCAAACACCCTGCTCAAAATTCTCCCAAAATGGACTGAATGCTTGTGTCCCTCCCAAATGCATCTGTTGGGACTTCCCTGGTGGTCCAGTGACTTAGACTCCCTGCTCCCAAGGCAGGGGGCCCAGGTTCAATCCCTGATCAGGGAACGAGATCCAAGCTGCTACAACTCAGACCTGCCACAGTTAAATAAATAAATAAAGATATTTTTAAAGCTTCTGTTGAAGCCTTAACCCACATTGTGACAATATTAGGAGGTGGGGTCTTTGGAGGTAATTGGGTTTAGCTAAGGTCATGAGGCTGAAGCCCCCAGGATGGGATTGTTATCCCCATAAGAACAGGAAGAGAAACCAGAGCTCAAGTTCTCTCTGCTGTAGGACAGAGGGAGAAACTGTCATCTGCATGCCGGGAAAACAGCTCCTACTGGGGAAAGTATCTGCTGACACCTTGATCTTGGACTTTGCAGCCTCCAGACTGTGAGAAATAAATTCCTGTTGTCTGAGCCACCCAGCCTGTGGTATTTTTTTATGGCAGCCTGAGCCAGCCAAAACACCGCCCCTGGCTCCTACCTCACTCAGAGGAAAGGCAAAGTGCTCACCATAAGGTCTATAAGGCATGCGTGACCCACCCCTTCTCCCCTCTCACCCTGTTTCGGATCTTCCACTCTTTCCTGCACACACTCAGCTGTTGTCACACTGATTTCTTAGCTGTTCATTGAAAACCCCAAGCATGTTCCCAACCCAGGGCCTTTGCACATGCTGTGCCCGCTGCCCAGAAAGCCGTCCCCTGGAATACCCTCCTGCCTCACTTCCTCATTTCCATCTAGATGTCTCCTTCATCACTGAGGCCTCCTCTGGCAAAATGATGGAAATTATCAGCAGCCCCCTTTGGTCTCATTCTCTTTTCCACTTTATTTACTTCTCCTTGGTGCATAAGACCATCTAACAGTTTACATGTTTTTGTTTGGCTGGTTGGTTTTATTTTGACTGCACTGGGTGTTCATTGCAGGACACGGGCTTCTCTAGCTGTAGTGCATCGGCTCAGGTGCCCCACAGTATGTATCTGGGATCTTAATTCCCCAACCAGGGAAAGAAATTGCATCCCTTGCACTGGAAGGCAGATTTTTTTTTTTCTTTTCAAGAGGTAAAATCCCAGTGTATTATGCCAAGAAAATAAGACCAACAAGAATAGATACAAATGAAATGACAGGTAATGGCAAAAATAAAATGGAAATTGAGAATATAGTGAATTGTGCTTTAAGCGTACAGATAAATGATAGTGAAGGCTTAAATATGATACCAAATTTATACTTTAAAAAAGATTTTTAATTATTGCCTGTAACTCCCAAATCAGTGTTGCTAGTCCTCAGCCCTCCCCTAACCACCGCACTTAGGTCCAACTAGCTGGTAGACATTTCAATCTACATGTCCCAAATATACCTCAAAGTCCTCTCCTCCCCACCGCCAAGTCCACTTCCCTTCTAATTCTCTTGATGACATCATCATGTTCTCTGTCATTCAAGTCAGAAACCTGACAATCCCAAGTCCTAATGTTTTCTCATTTCCAGTGTTCAAACTATCACAAAATTCAGAATATTCTAGTTGTTCAAACGGAGAAGGCAATGGCACCCCACTCCAGTACTCTTGCCTGGAAAATCCCATGGATGGAGGAGCCTGGTAGGCTGCAGTCCATGGGGTCGCTAAGAGTCGGACACGACTGAGCGACTTCACTTTCACTTTTCACTTTCATGCATTGGAGAAGGAAATGGCAACCCACTCCAGTGTTCTTGCCTGGAGAATCTCAGGGACAGGGGAGCCTGGTGGGCTGCGGTCTATGGGGTCGCACAGAGTCGGACACGACTGAAGCGACTTAGCAGCAGCAGCAGCAGTTGTTCAAAATTTCTCTCTTTATTCCTGAATCTGGAAGGCAGATTCTTAAAGTTACACGTTTAAAGTGTTCATTTGCTTTATGGTCTGTCTCTCCCTTCGGAACATAAGCTCCAGGGGTTTGAGTCTGTGTTGGTCACTGTTATAGCCTCAGTGTCTAGAACAGTGCCTGCGTGTGTTGTCTCTGTGAATCAATGTATGAAAGAATGAATTCAACCAATATTTCTGCTGTGCTCCTAGGACAGGGGTGTAGGCTGGGTTCTGGAGACCCACAGAGCTCAGATAAGGCTCGTGATTAGAGAGTTCAAGGTCTGGGCGTGGGGAGGGCTGGACCCCTAAAGGGAAAGAGAAACTGATATCATAATGCAGTCTGATAAAACCTGCGGGAAATGAGTTTGGCGGTTGGAGGGGCATAGAAAACCTTTTAAAATAAAGTTACCTCTTCTTCAATGCTAAAACAGATTTCAACTATGACCCATGGGCCAGCTGTCTGTTATGTTAAATAAAGTTTTACTGGAACACAGTCTCGTCTATTCTTTGATGCATTATCTGTGCTTCTGCCCAATAACAACAGTATTGAGTCATTGCAACAAAGACCATATAGCCAGCAAAGCAAAAAATGTTTACTAACTGACCCTTTACAGAAAAAGTTTGCCAACTTCTGCCTTAAAAACTCACATTTAATATGTATATGCGTGGTTCCCTTCTCACGATTTGTTAGTAATCTTCACCTCAGTCTTTATGATGGATATCCCATTTTATAGACAAGGAAATGGGGGTTCAGAGAGGTGAGGTGATTTTCCCAAGCTCACACAGCAGATGAGGAAAGGGCAGAGCACAGAGTCCACTTGATTTTGCACCTTGGTTTTCCCCTTAATAACATATCTTGAAGAAGTTTCCATCTGCAATTGTGAGCATCTATAAACTTTGTTTATTTTACAGTCTCCTCCTGAGGTTTTCCTGGCAGTCCCCTCCTGATGAACGTTTAGGGCATTTCCCCTCTAATCTGCTAGGATGCATAGGGCTATGGTGAATATTCACATGCTTAGTTCTTCAAGCTCATGCGTGAGTGTTATCTGAAGGCTGAATTCAAAGATTGGAGTCCCTGGTCAAAGGACACATGCCAGGTTGTGTCTTGGGCGTGGAGTTGAGTCCACTGGGCAAAGTGGGGAAGGAAAGAATGGGGCAGACATTCTGCGCAGAGGGACCTGCCCAGACAAGGGTCTGAAAGTGTGAGTCTAGCTATTCTTGAGCGCTTGAATCTACACAGTAAAGGGCAGGAGATGCCGGGTGTCTCCAATGAAGGGCTGGGCTTCATCCTGGGGGCACTGGGGAGCCATGGGAGGGCAGAGAGCAAAGGCGGGACTGGATTAACTCTGCGGCCCTGGAACGGGCTAGATGGTGAGACTGGGGCAGGGAGGCCAGGGAGGGGGCTAGGGGAGAGGACAGAGGCTGAGTCTTGCCAATCAGAATTTCTGAATGGATCAATGGGACACCTCTCCTGCTGCTTCCAGCTCATGTTTATGGGGGTGGCACTTGCATCCAGGAGTCACGTACAGCTGTGAGAGTTGGACCATAAAGAAGGCTGAGTGCCGAAGAAATGATGCTTTCAAACTGTGGTGCTGGAGGAGACTTTTGAGAGTCCCTTGAGCATCAGGGAGATCAAACCAATCAATCCTAAAGGAAATCAACCCTGTACATTCATTGGAAGGACTGGTGCTGAAGCCGAAGCTCCAATACTTTGGCCACCTAATTCAAAGAGCTGACACATTGGAAAAGACTCTGATGCTGGGAAAGATTGAGGGCAGGAGGAGAAGGGGACGACAGAGGAGGAGATGGTTGAGTGACATCACAGAATCAATTGTCATGAGTTTGAGCAAACTCTGGGAGATAGTGAAGGCTAGGGAAGCCTGACATGCTGCCATTCATGGGATTGCAGAGAATCAGACACAACTTAGTAACTGAAAAACAACAAATTGCATCTCAAGGGCAGAAGCCAGAGATGAGGCTAAATATCTTACGGTGCATGGGACGGCTCCCACAGAAGAATCATCCAGACTCAAAAGTCAGCAGGACCTCAGAAATTCTGATATTTATTAATAAACATAAGTTAACACTATAGAAGCCTCATAGCTCAGGGTGAGAGGTGGGGCCAGGGCCAGGTGATCTGAGTTCAATTTCTGATCCCATTACTTACTTGTTTGATTCTTGGGCAAGTCTAACCTGTAAACCCAAGTCTCTTTATCTGAAAACTGGGGGCAATGCCTTACCTCCTTCACCGGGATGCTGTGAGGGGTAAATGAGTCATCATGTCTGTAATCTTAGCCCAGGGCCAGGGGCAGAGTCACCAATGTTGGTTGTGGTCTTGATTGAGCCCCAGCTGTATACCAGGTGCCCTGAGGATATGTGGCAACTCCTTTCAGCTTCAAAGCAGCCCTGTGAGTGCCACAGTACAGATGGGAAATTAAGGCGGAGAGAGGCAAAGGCTCCTGCCCAAGGTCGCACACCGATTATGCGGCTCCCCGAACAGAGAGGAAAGGATGGGGCAGGAAGGAAGGAAGGAAAAGAAAAAGTAAACCGAGAGAAAGGAGAGCCATGGGAAGATGGAGATCCAGAGATGAAGGACAGAGACCCAGAGAGAGGGAAAGACAAAAAAGAGAGAAAAACAGAGTGAGGGGCCAAGCTTGAAGAAGAGGAGGGACCTGGGGAGGGTGTGGGCTGCCCTGGCCCCAGGAGCAGCCTCGGAGCCAAAGTCTGAACAGAAACAGGGTAGCCGCCCCGCAGCCCAGGACGGGTGACAGAGCTGAGAGGAAGCTGGCTGGAGGGTGTGACAGTATTTGGAGCCTGGAGTTTGTGGGTGTGAGGGTGCCCCACCCCATGGGTGTGAGAGTCACTGAACCGGGGGAGAAGTGCCCCAGGAGATGCCCCAGATGACAGGCGCTAGCTCTGCCTCGGGGTAACACCCAGGCACAGGTCAGGGTGTGCGTGTGTGTGTGTGTGTGTACTATTAATTCAGCAAACGGCATTGTGCATTATTTATTTTTGTTTTTTAACTGAAGCATAGTTGATTTACAAATAATAAATAAAGCTCCTCTGTCCATGGAATTCTCCAGGCATGAATACTAGAGTGGGTAACCATTCCCTTCTCCAGGGAATCTTCCTGACCCAGGAGTCGAACCTAGCTTTCCTGCATTGCAGGTGGATTCTTTACCATATGAGCCGCCAGGTAAGCCCACTGTCTACTGTACTGCAAAGTAATTCAGTTTTGGACTATACAGTCCATGGAATTCTCCAGGCCAGAGTACTAGAGTGGGTAGCCGTTCCCTTCTCCAGGGGATCTTCCCAACCCAGGAATTGAACCCAGGTCTCCCGCATTGCCCAACGTTTCTCATGATGTACTCTGTATACAAGTTAAATAAGCAGGGTGACAATATACAGCCTTGATGTACTCCTTTTCCTATTTGGACCAGTCTACTGTGTGCTCCAAAATCACTGCAGATGGTGACTGCAGCCATGAAATTAAAAGACGCTTACTCCTTGGAAGGAAAGTTATGACCAACCTAGATAGCATATTCAAAAGCAGAGACGTTACTTTGCCAAGAAGGGTCCATCTAGTCAAGGCTATGGTTTTTCCTGTGGTCATGTATGGATGTGAGAGTTGGACTGTGAAGAAGGCTGAGCACCGAAGAATTGATGCTTTTGAACTGTGGTGTTGGAGAAGACTCTTGAGAGTCCCTTGGACTGCTAGGAGATTCAACCAGTCCATTCTGAAGGAGATCAGTCCTGGGTGTTCTTTAGAAGGAATGATGCTAAAGCTGAAACTCCAGTACTTTGGCTACCTCATGCGAAGAGTTGACTCATTGGAAAAGACTCTGATGCTGGGAGGGTTTGGGGGCAGGAGGAGAAGGGACAACAGAGGATGAGATAGCTGGATGGCATCACTGACTCGATGGCTCCTCCTCCAAGGAATTCTCCCAACAAGAATACTAGAGTGGGTTGCCATGCCCTCCTCCAGGGAATCTTCCCCACCCATGGATCGAACCCAGGTCTCCTTCATTGCAGGCGATTCTTTACCATCTGAGCATTAGCAAAAACTCAATGTAAAAAGACCCCACATTTCTGCACCTGCCAATTAAAAAAATTGTGTTCTAACGGTTGAAAGGTCCAACCTTGTATTCTTGCTAATGAAGAAGTGGTAGGGAGCTTTGCTGGCAGCAGCAGCAGGGGGTTGACACCAGAGGCCCAAATGAACATCATTAGGCAAAGTGTAGGTCCACGTGGGGCTTGTGAGGAGGAGGGTCAGTAACAGTCCAAATACAGAGTTGGCAATGGGGCAACACAGAGATGTTAGCAAGGTTCATAGTTTAAAAATATTTTAAATATTTAAAAGACAATGTCAGTGAAAAAATTATAAAAATTAAAAATTTTCATTAAAAACCAAAAAAATATTTTCAAAAACCATAAAGCTGCAACACTTGTTTATTATACCTGGGTACCTGCTAAGTCGCTTCAGTCGCGTCAGACTCTTTGCCACCCATGTAGACTGTAGCTGGCCAGGCTCCTCTGTCCATGGGATTCTCCAGACAGGAATACTGGAGCTTGTTGCTATGCCTGCCTTCAGGGGATCTTCCCCACCAAGGGATCGAACCTGCTTCTCCTGCATTGGCAGGCGGGTTCTTTACCAGGAGGCCACCTGGGAAACCCCTTTTAACACCCAGTTACTGAAAAGGGAAGGAAAGCCCTGATTGGTTTAAAATGGGAAAAGGAATGCATTTTTACTAATCCACACAAGAACACAGTGGGTTTATCCAGTGAGTCTCTTGTTGATAGACATTGGGCTGGTTTGGGGATCCTTACAGAGAATGGGGGCTGGGGGCATCCCTGCCTCCTTGGCGGCCGCGTGCACCCATTTCTCACCCGCACACGCCGAGGAGGGGACGTGCAGACTGCCAGCCCTCCCGGATCCTGCCAAACTGTCTTCCAAAGGGCTTGTCCCAATTTCTCCTCCCACGGCAGTGGGAACAGGCCACTGTTTTCTGCCACCGCACGGTGTGGACTGGGGCGTGGGGGCGGGGCACGGGCTACAGACGGTGGGAAAACAGCTCCCTGCCCCACCCCCACCCCGGGCGCTGGCACGGCCATCTCTCATTCCTCCTCCCCTCCCCACCCCCGGCCTCCCCGGCTCAAAGCCAGATCCTTTCCCTGGCATTCTTTCCCGCCTGCCTCGCGCCAACGCCAAACCGGGCCACTGGTGTTGCCCAGGGGAGCGGCTCATGGCCGGGACCGCGTCCTTGGCTGCCGGTCCCCAACCTGCTTCTGTCTCTATTTACTCGACCCAGCGCAAGTGGCTTGACCCTGCTAATCCTGAGTTTCCACCACTATCCCATGGAGATTTTTTTTAAAAGTGGCACGACCGTTAAACGTACTAAATCATGCCTTCATTCAGGCAATACACCGTTTCATGTCAATTACTTTACAAGGTTCAGAGAGCACAGTAAATCCTCTGAAAATAATGGAGCAGCGGGCACCGCTTTTTACGATCACAATGGGTGCGTGGAGCATAACGTCTTTTCTTTATCATACAGTGTTCCAGAGCCTGGATGCTGGAACCCGACTGCCTGGGTTCAAATCCCAGCCCTCCCACTCTTTTTATTGTTAGCTGTGCCTCCTTAGAAGAGTTTACTTAGCCTCTCCACTCCGAAGTTTTCCTGCTTGTCAATGGAGGTCAAACTGTACCTGCCTGATCCAGTCGGTGTTGAGATTAAATGTAAAGCACTTAGGACTGTGCCTGATGCTTAGCAAGGACTCAGTAACCGTAAGGTGTTGTTCTGTGATCGAGTGATTGTCATGAGGATGACTTGAATTGAACACATGCTCAAGGGGAAATCAGATTTTGGTGGCAACTAGCAGGCTTCCCTAGTGGCTCAGTAGTAAAGAATCCACCTGCCACTGCAGGAGACACTGGTTTGATCCCTAGTTCAGGAAAATTCCCTGGAGAAGGACGTGGCAACCCACTCCAGTATTCTTGCCTGGAAAATCCCACAGACAGAGGAGCCTGGAGGGCTACAGTCCATGGGGTTGCAAAAGAGTCGGACACGACTTAGCGACTAAACAACCAGCAGTTTCGACCCCCATTTCCCTTGTGCCCCTGAGCCTATAGAAGTTTACGGCAACTTCTGATGTCCAGACACACACCCATTTCACCATATGGCTGCCAGAGGTGGTTTTAGAACATACTCACACATTCTTTGACCCTCCTCCCTTCAAAAGGTGGAGACTAATTCCCCTTCCTTTGAATGTGAGCCAGACTCACTGGCTTGCTTCTAGCAGATAGAATATGCTAGAAGCCATGGTGTGTGCCTTCAGAGACGAGGTCACGAAAGACATGGCTGCTTCCTCCTGGCTTTTTTTGGAATGTTCACTCTGGGGAAAGCCAGCTGCTATACATTGTGGACCCTTGACAAGCCTGTGGAGAGACCCACACAGCAAGGACACAACACTTTCTGCCAAGAGCCAGTGCCAGCTTGCCAGTGAGCCATTCTGGAAGCAGACTCTCCAGCCCCAGTCGGGCCTTCGGATGACTGCAGCCCAGGCTGAACGTCGCAAGACCCAGTGACAGAACTATCCACCTCCTAACACCTGACCCATAGAAACTGTGAGATAACAAGCATTTATTGTTGTTTTCAGGCAGTGTGTTTGGGGGGTACTTTTTTTTAAATTGGAAGATAATTGTTTTACAATGTCGTGTTGGTTCTATAAGTACACAAGTGTCCCTTTCCTCTTGAACCTCCCTTCCACCCCTCACCCCATCCCAGCCCTCCAGGTTGTCACAGAGCACTAGGCTGAGCTCCCGGTGACATGTAGCAACTTCCCATTGGCTATTTTGTACATGGTAACGTATGTTTCCGTGCTACTCTCTCAGTTCGTCCCATCCTCTCCTTCTGGGGGGTACTTTGTTACACAGCGGTAGGTGACTATTACACTACCCCACCATAATGGCATGAGAGAACTTTTCTGACAGGCTTGTCTTCTCTCTAAGCCAGCCCTCGACTTTCAGGGTAAGTTTTGTCAGCTCTCAGGTCCCTAAGTTTAAAGAAGGTTTCAAGCCGATCATTCAAGCTGCTCACACATATCCCAACCCTCAATCCTTCTGGACCCCTGAAAGATCATTCTTCCTCCCTCTGGTAAAGTGTGATGTGGCCTTGTGACTCATTTGGCCAACAAGCAGGTGTCATTTGAGAGTGAAAGCATTTAAGAACTGTGGGTTCTCTTCTTTTTTCCCCTCTGCCAGAGTTCTGACCAGCCAACCAAAATGGCATCACAAAAAAATAAGTTTGTGGTTTTAAGCCACTGAGATATTCAGCCTATTTGTTACGGAAGCATAATCCAGCCCACTCTAACTAATACAAGCATCTTACATGCCCCTTCACCCCTGCCATACTCAGAAGTCTCCATGCTCACATGCAAATCTTGTTTTCTCTCTCTCACAACTCTCTCCCCTGCCCCAGCTCAAAAGGCCTCCCTTTCCTTTCCATTTCTAATAACTTCAGGTGTAGAAGATTAAGTAAATAATCTTCAGTTCCTAAAATGTATAAAAACTACTAGCTGTTAGATAGCACTTGCTATGCACTATTGTAAACTCTCTATATTGTTGTAGCTCAGTTGCTAAGTTGTGTCCGATTCTTTGGACCCCATGAACTGTAGCCTGCCAGGCTCCTCTGTCCTCCACTATCTCCCCGAGTTTGCTCAAATTCATGTCCATTGAGTCAGTGAAGCTCTCTAACCATCTCGTCCTCTGTCACCTCCTTCTCCTTTTGCCTTCAATCTTTCCCAACATCAGGGTCTTTTTCAATGAGTCTGCTCTTCACACCAGGTGGTCAGAGTATTGGAGCTTCAGTTTCCTCATCAGTCCTTCCAATGAATATTCAGGGTTGATTTCCTTTAGGATGGACTGGTTTGATCTCCTTGCAGTCCAAGGGACTCTGAAGAGTCTTCTCCAGCACAATTCAAAGGCATCAATTCTTCGACATTCAGCTTTCTCATATTTTATGTTTTTCATTCTTGGGAGAACCCTATAACTTCAGGACTCTTGTTATCCCATTTTATGGATGAGGCAGTTGAGGCACAGAGAGAATTACCTAATTTCATGGAGGGCTCCCAATGATTAAGTGGCAGAGCTTAATTTTAACTAATTAATTAAAACGGGCAGTCTGACCCCAGAAGGACCCTTAACTGCCTGGTTCACACAAAAGCCAGTGTTTTATTTATTTCTTATTCATTTATTCCAGTTTGTCCTCACCACCTGCTCTCTTTTCCTTCCCAGCCAGAGTCACTATTTCATCATGTTTATTGCGGTTCTTTTCTTTGCAGGTGCTCTTACGCATTGTGTATTTTTGCTTAGGACACATGCATTTTACATTTATATAAACAGCACTGGGTTGTTAACTATTTTTCACTCAGATGTATTCCTGGTGTGTGAGCACAGCCTAGTCGGTTGCTTCCCACCCACAGAACCCTCCGTTCTGGACACCCATAGACACCTCCTCCTCCCCAGTGATGAACACCAACTTGCCTTTGACCCCCCCCTCCCCCGACCACTAGAAACACCGCTGGGTTGAACATCTTTTTCCCTGATGGACGAGTGTGAGAACTACTTCAGCCTCTTCTCTAAAACCAGTGGGATTGCCAGACTGTGACACCTGCAGATAATCAATTTAACCAAGTTCTACCAAATGGCGCTTTAGCGTGGCTACATCATCAGAGAAACCAAACCGGTTCTGCTCCCTGATTCTTCCTGCCTCCCACCTGGACCTGAGGCTTTGGGGCTTAGAAGCAGAGGAATTTGCAGTTGTTTCCCCACCTTTGTTTTCCGTCCCCTTCTGATAACTCCTTTTCTTAGGGCAAATAGCCCCTTGCTTCCCTGCCTGCCTGAGGCATGGTAATAGGGAAAAAGGAAAGGACGGGGAAGAGCATATCTCGATTCATGTCTCAAAGTTTGATCTGCACAGCATTAGCTGTAATTTTAAGTGGCTAATTCTGGGAAAGGTAGGCGAGGGCGGCAGGAAGCCAAGAGTTGAGATTTCTCAGGTGGAAAAGAGAATTTCACTGGGGTGAGAGCACCCCCTTGTGGTCCAATCTCCCCATTACACCTTGAGTCATTATTTTTCTTCCCATTCAGTTCAGTTCAGTCACTCAGTCGTGTCCGACTCTTTGCGACCCCATGGACCGCAGGACCTGTCCATCACCAACTCCCAGAGTTTACTCAGTCTCGTGTCCATTGAGTCGGTGATGCCATCCAACCATCTCATTCTCTGTCATCCCCTTCTCCTCCTGCCTTCAGTCTTTCCCAACATCAAGGTCTTTTCAAATGAGTCAGCTCTTCGCATCGGGTGGCCAAACTATTGGAGTTTCAGCTTCAAATCAGTCCTTCCAATGAACACCCAGGACTGATTTCCTTTAGGATGGACTGGTTGGATCTCCTTGCAGTCCAAGGGACTCTCAAGAGTCTTCTCCAACACCACAGTTCAAAAACATCAATTCTTCGGCGCTCAGTTTTCTTTATAGTCCAACTCTCACACCCATGCATGACCACTGGAAAAACCATAGCTTTGACTAGATGGACCTTTATTGGCAAAATAATGTCTCTGCTTTTTATATGCTGCCTAGGTTGGTCATAACTTTCCTTCCAAGGAGCAAGTGTCTTTTAATTTCATGACTACAGTCACCATCTGCAGTGATTTTGGAGCCCAAAAAATTAGTCTGTCACTGTTTCCACTGTTTCCCCATCTATTTGCCATGAAGTGATGGGCCCAGATGCCATGATCTTAGTTTTCTGAATGTTGGAGCTTTAAGCCAACTTTTTCACTCTCCTCTTTCACTTTCATCAAGAGCCTCTTTAGTTCTTCTTCACTTTCTGCCATAAGGGTGGTGTCATCAGCATATCTTGATTCCAGCTTGTGCTTCATCCAGCCCAGCATTTCTCATGATGTACTCTGCATATAAGTTAAAGAAGCAGGGTGACGATATATAGCCTTGATGTACTCCTTTTTCTATTTGGAACCAGTCTATTGTTCCATGTCCAGTTCTAACTGTTGCTTCCTGACCTGCATACAGATTTCTCAAGAGGCAGGTCAGGTGGTCTGGTATTCCCATCTCTTTCAGAATTTTCCACAGTTTATTGTGATCCACACAGTCAAATGCTTTGGCATAGTCAATAAATCAGAAATAGATGTTTTTCTGGAACTCTCTTGCTTTTTCGATGATCCAGCAGATGTTGGCAATTTGATCTCTGGTTCCTCTGCCTTTTCTAAATCCAGCTTGAACATCTGGAAGTTCATGGTTCACATACTGCTGAAGCCTGGCTTGGAGAATTCTTCCCATTAACCCCAGATAATTCAGTTAGAATTAGAATCACATCTAATTCAATTCAAATGATACCTATTGGCACCATCTATGTGCTAGACCAGCGATGTCTAATTCAAACATAATTCAAGCCCCACATGTGATTTCAAACTTTCTGCTGGCCAAAATAAAAGGTAAAAAGAAACAGGTGACACTAATTATAGTGTTTTCTTTAACTCAATAGATCCAAAATATTATCACTTCAACTTGCAACCAATATAAAAATTATTGAACTAGTTTACCTATTATTGTACTGAGCCTTTAAAGTGTTCTCAGGACAGCCCAGGTTAATGTGGACACTAGTTTTTTCATTAAAAACACTTGAGCTCTATTTAGACTTCATTACATTTACAGTTGAAGAGGTAGATTCCCATACTGAAATATTTTTCCAAACACATTTAAAAGGTTTAGATAACTGAATTAAGGTTCCATTTTTTAAAAATCTAAGTTTGAATAGATTACAGGTTCCCTCCTAGGGGTTGGGGACATGCTGGTAAAGAAGATACACATGGTTCTTGGCCTCAAGGGGCTCATCAGATGATATAAAAGAAAGACAAAAAATAATGATAATTAATGTTATGGCAGAAACTAACAGGATAATGAGTTAGAGTTAATGGCAAACCACCATGACTCTTCAGCTAAAAATAGTTTTTACATCTCTAAAGGTTAGTCATGTATGGATGTGAGAGTTGGACTATAAAGAAAGCTGAGCACAGAAGAATTGATGCTTTTGAACTGTGGTGTTGGAGAAGACTCTTGAGAGTCCCTCAGACTGCAAGGAGATCCAACCAGTCCATTCTAAAGGAAATCAGTCCTGAATATTAATTGGAAGGATTGATGTTGAAGCTGAAACTCCAATAGTTTGGCCACCCGATGCGAAAAGTTGACTCATTGGAAAAAGACCCTGATGCTGGGAAAGATTGAGGGCAGGAGGAGAAGGGGATGACAGAGGATGAGATGGTTGGATGGCATCACCGACTCAATGGACAAGAGTGTGAGTAAACTCTGGGAGTTCGTGATGGACAGGGAGGTCTGGTGTGCTGCGGTCCATGGGGTCACAAAGAGTTGGACACGACTGAGCAACTGAACTGAACTGAAAGGTTTAAAAAGTCTGAATAATATTTTGTGACATGTGAAAACCATGCAATTCGAATTTCAGTGTCTATAAATAAAGTTTTATTGGCACACACCTTTTCATTTCCATATTGTCTGTGGCTGCTTTCCTATTACAGTAGCAAGAGAACTATGGATCACAAATCCTAAAATATTTACAACCTGGCCCTTTCAGGGTGTAGGCTGATCCCGAAAATAGAGGAGAACAGAAGGAGACATGCTTTACAGGCAGGAGTAATGTGGGAGGACTTCTCAGAGGAGGTGAAGCAGCAAAGCGTCACGAGGCATTTAGGAAAGTCCAAATATGGTTAAACCAATCAAACCAATGTTAAATATCCTGAGTGTGAATTTCCTCTAGGTATTCTAGGTACCTTGTATAAGCAGATTTATGCAGTATGTGTCTTTTGTGACCGGCTTTTTTCCACTTAGCATAGTGACCACCAAGGTTTATCTGTGCGGTCACATATATCAGAATTTCCTTCCTTTTTGACTGAATAATATCCCGTTGCATGTGTATACCGCATTTTGTTTACCCATTTGTTAGTCGATGGGTTGCTTCCACATTTCAGTTTTTGTGAATAATGGTGCTATGAAGATGGGTGTACAAAGATCTTTTTCAGTCTCTTTTCAATTCTTTTGGATAAATACCCAGAAATCGAATTTCTGGGTCATATAGTAATTTTATTTTTAATTATTTGAGAAACATCCATACTGTTTTCCGTTGCAGTGGTGCCATTTTACATTCCCAATGACAGTCCACAAGGCTTCCATTTCTCCACATCTTTACCAAGACTTGTCATTTTCTGTTTTTTAGATGGTAGCCATCTTAATTGGTGTGAGGTGGTAGCTCATTGTGTTTTTTTATTTTATTTTTTAATTATTTCTTTTATTTATTTATGCTTGGCTGTGCTAGGTCTTTGCTGCCATACTCGGGCTTTCTTTAGTTCTGGAGAGTGGGGGCTACTCTGTAGTTGTGGTACCTGGGCTTCTCATTCTGGCGGCTTCTCTTGTTGCAGATCAGAGGCTCTAGAAGTACACGGGCTTCAGTAGTTGCAACACGTGGGCTCAGCAGTTGCAGTTCACAGGCTCCAGAACACAGGATCAGTGGTTGTGGTGCACAAGCTTAGCTGCTCCTTGGCACGCGGGATCTTCCTGGACCAGGGACCGAACCCGCGTCCCCTGCATTGGCAGGAGGATTCTTATCCACTGCACCACCAGGAAGGTCCTCTCACTGTGGTTTTGATTTGCATTCTCCTAATGCTCAGTGACGTTGAGCATCTTTTCAAGTGCTTATTTGCCATTCTTATATCTTCTTTGGAGAAATATCTATTCAAATCCTTTGTCCATTTTTAATTGAAACTAACACTTAATTAATCTCTACATGTTATATTTTCTTGAACAGATCTCTAGTCTTTCCTATTCTATTGTTTTCCTCTATTTCTTTGCATTGATCACTGAGGAAGGCTTTCTTATCTCTCCTTGCTGTTCTTTGGGACTCTGCATTCAGATGGGTATATCTTTCCTTTTCTCCTTTGCTTTTAGCGCCTCTTCTTTTCTCAGCTATTTGTAAGGCCTCCTCAGACAACCATTTTGCCTTTTTGCATTTCTTTTTCTTGGGGATGATCTTGGTCACTGCCTCCTGTACAATGTCATGAACACTATAATGTTAGTAGTTCTTCAGGCACTCTATCATATGTAATCCCTTGAATCTATTTGTCACTTCCACTGTATAATTGTAAGGGGTTTGATTTAGGTCATACCTGAATGGTCTAGTGGTTTTCCCTACTTTCTTCAATTTAAGTCAGAATTTTGCAATAAGGAGTTCATGATCTAAGCCACAGTCAGCTCCCAGTCTTGTTTTTGCTGACTGTATACAGCTTCTCTATCTTCAGCTGCAAAGAATACAATCCCTCTGATTTCAGTATTTACCATCTGGTAATGTCCATGTGTAGAGTTGTCTCTTGTGTTGTTGGAAGATGGTGTTTACTATGACCCTCTTAAAGTTTGCAAAACTGTTAGCCTTTGCCCTACTTCATTTTGGAGAGAGAGACATACAGTGGATGTGAGTGTTAATAAGGTATATTCGAGTATTTATTGTGCTGCTCCTACAAATTTTCTCTAGGTTTGAAGATAAAAAAAAAAAAAAACCCAGGGCAAAAACAAACTACATTTTCCTCTTCTGTGGCGTCACTGAATTTGTTAAATATTTATCAAGCACCTAGGGCGTGCCAGACATTAGACAAGAGCAGTGAACACAACCCTGACCTCGGGGCACTAGCATACCAGGAGCTCATCATATATCACAGGGTTTATTTGCTTCTCAGCACTTAATGCTGTGTCAGGATCTTATTTACTAATCTGTTTACTAGGTTTTACATTTCTTTTTCCAGCCGCACCTCCTTCCACCTCTGCTAGAAGAAACCCCGTGAACAGGAACTGTGTCCATCTCCTTCAGTGTGTCTCCAGCGCCCAGTACATAGTGGGCTTTCCACTGACATTTCTTTAACGGTAAACTATGTGAGTAGAGACTATCTCTGTCTCCGAGCTCCATCAGGAGCCTAGAACTGGGCCGGGCACATAGTAGGTGTTCAATAAATATCTGTTGAATTAAAGAATGTAAGTGCTGAAGAGAACAAGGAGCTCCTGCTTTTCTCAGCTCTAATCCTAATTTCTGGAGGAGCACCTGGCATATAGTAGGTGCTCAGTACACATAAGTTGAAAGAATGAATGTTAGATCCAAGAGCACAGGACAGAGACTTCTGGGTTTTGAAGACTGTCTCCTTAGCTCCCAGCTCCACGCCTGGCACACAGTAGGTGCTCAGCCAACCCGCCCCAGCGCGCACTCCCCCGGGCCTCCCTGACTGCTCCTCGGCCTGAGGGGCGGGGCCGACCGGGGTGCCCTCTGTGACGTCACAAAGGCCCCGCCATGCCTCTAGCCTGGGCCCTTCTGCTGCTCTTGGGCCTGAGCGCCCGCCGAGACTGGGGCTGCCTGCAGTGTGACAACTCGGTGCGGGAGGCCCTGAAGCAGCTGCGCCTCGCCCTCATCCCCAGCCGGTTCCAACAAGGGCAGCTGCAGGCCCGCGCTCAGGTCGTGCTGCGGGGCATGGAAGGGCCTTTCTTCCGGGACTACGCGCTAAACGCCTTTGTGGGCAGAGTGGGTGCGTGCTGGGGCGGGGAGAGGGCCCTGGACCTTGGAGAAAGGGACCAGTGGGCGAGCCCGAGGCTGGGCGGGGAGGCCACGCCCTCGAGAGGGGGGACGGGGCCGTCCCGAAGGGAGATGGAGTCGGTGATCCCTTGGCTTTCCCAGGGACCCACGGGAATTTCCTCCCCTCTCGTCCCCAGGGATAGACCGTCTGGACCTAGTGGCGTCCTTTGTCAAGAATCAAACAAGCAACTTAATGGCTAATTCTCTGAGAGGTAGGAGCTAAGAGGGAAAACCTTTTCCCAGCTCCCTTGCCCCTCCTCCCTTTCCACCGGTCCACTAGGCCTTCTCTTCATATAAAAATAAAAGCAATCGCATGTATAGCCCTTACTGTGTGTCTGACAGCGTTCTAGAAAAGCCTAGGACAGTTCATCAAGGTAGGCGTTGTTGTGACCTGCCCTTTACGGAGGGGAAGACTGACTCAGAGCGGTTAGGCAACATGCCAGCCCCATTGTTTTTTTCTTTTTGGCAAATAAAGTTTTATTGAAACACAGCCACACCCATTTATGTAGGTATTGTTTATGTTGCTTCTGCTCACCAAGGCAGAGCTGAGTAGGGACAATGACCATATGGCCCTTAACGCTGAAAATATTGACTGTCTGGACGGACCTTCACAAAAAAGCTTATAGCCGCAGGTTTCAACTCAGGCTGTAGGCTGGAATCCCCTAGGAAACTTTTAAAACAGTCTAGGAGCCCAGGCCAATTAAATCAGAATATAGGGGATGGGGCTTGAACATCAGTCATTTTTAAAGCTCTCACCTTAAAAAAAAAAATGATTTTTATATTTCAAAGAACTTCTAATAGAAAAGTTGTATGAATAATACAATAAGCACCTATACACCGTTCTTTTTAAATATTTTTAATTTGGCTGTGCCAGGTCTTAGTTGCAGCATGTGGAATCTAGTTCCCCAACCCAAGGATCAAACCAGGGCCCC
The DNA here is from genome assembly GCF_032452875.1 of Bos javanicus. Classification (NCBI taxonomy): domain Eukaryota; kingdom Metazoa; phylum Chordata; class Mammalia; order Artiodactyla; family Bovidae; genus Bos; species Bos javanicus. Next base: position 56,489,066 of record NC_083885.1, on the reverse strand, counting down.
CTGCTTTGGGAGCAGGAAGTCTTAGCCACTGGAAAGTGAAAGTAAAGTCACTCATTCGTGTCCAACTCTTTGTGACCCCATGGACTGGAGCCTATCAGGCTCCTCCTCCATGGGATTTTCCAGGCAAGAGTACTGGAATGGGTTGCCATTTCCTTCTCCAGAGGATCTTCCTGACGCAGGGATCAAACCTGGGTCTCCCACATTGTAGGCAGACACTTTACTGTCTGAGCCACCAGGGAAGTCACCATTCTTAACATTTCACTACATGGTAGCCTATTGCCACATTTGGTCTGTGTGTGTGTGTGTAACCATTTCAGAGTTAGTGACACTTTAAATTCTTCAGCAGGCAATCTTCTAAAAACAAAGAAAGACATTCTCTTGCACAATGAATGTAACTTGGAATTTATATTACAGTGTATACAGATTTATATTACAATTCCATACTATTATCTAGTAAGTAATCTTCATTCAAATGTTCCCAATTGTCTGAATCATGCCATTCATCGCTAGTTTTCTTTCAACTCTGGATCTGTTCTGATTCAGCTATCTTTTATAACAATGACATTTTTGAAGAGCCTGGGTCAATGATTCTACCAACTAATATTACTGGAGGTCGGCTCCATAGGCATGGAGCACCCAAGTGGCTGATCTTAGTTATTCTGTCTCCAGCTCCCCCAGAGATCGACCTGCTACCTTGTGGCCCACAGCCACCACCAAGAATCACATCGTTAGCACAGACTACATGGTGTGGCCCAAGGCTCCCAAGTAAAGAAAGATACACTTGACAGGCAGGATATTCCAAAGGACTTAGAGGTTACCTCCCAGGAGGCAGGGAGTCAGATGAGAGCCAAAGCTTTTGTGGAATGTGCACATTTGGACAACTCAGGCCTTCTGAGTTAACCCTTTACTAGACAATATGTCAAATGGGGCCAAATGCCATGGAGAAAAGAATAAAGCAGGGACCGGGGATAGGGCGTGCTGGGAATAGGGGCGCGGCTTGCAGGTGAAAACAGGGCAGCCAGGGGACTTCCCTGGTGGTCCAGTGGTTAAGACTCCGCACTTCCACTGCAGGGGGCATGGGTTCAATCCCTGGTCTGGGAATTAAGATCCCACATGCAGCATGGTGCAGCCAAAAATAAAAAAATAAATACATAAAAGGATGGTTTTTTTAAAAATAAGGCAGCCAAGAAGGATGTCACTGAAAGATTAGCATGTGAGAAAAGATGTAGAGGAGAGGGGGAAGCAACCATGAAGGGGTAGAAGTCTAGGGTAGAAGGCTGAAGGCAGAAAGAATAACCACGGTAATACCTGAGATGGGTCAATGATTGGCGTATTCACAGAACCTCGAGGAGGCCAGGGAGGCTGGAGTGGAGAGAAGAGAGAGCAAGGGAGAACTGTAGAAGATGAGATTCTAGAGGTAACGGGGTGGGCATGCATTGATTGGTACCCATTAATTAGTAGGGGCTTATAATGGTAAGGACTTTTGACTTCTACTCTGGGTCACATAGGAGGATTCTGAGCAGAAGCGTGATGCTAGTGAACTGCCTGAGCTTTTAATGGGGTCCCTCTGTCTGCAGAGAACAGATTTAGCAGGGCAATGGGGAAGGCTGGGGGACCAGTGGGAAGGTTGTAGCAATCAATGGCCCAGACAAGAGACGATGATGGCTGGCACCAGGATGGCAGCGGTGGAGGGGGTAAGAAATGTTGGATTTCTGGACCTGTCTTGAATATTCACAGACAAGATTTGCTCACATGCATGTTGACAAATTGCATATGAAATGTAAGAAAAAAAGAGTCAAAGCACCAAGGATTTTGGCTTGGGTAACTAGAAACATGATGGCTCCCTCAAAGAAGATGGAAAAGACATCGTCTTCATAGATGGAGTTGCAAGTGGGTTTGGAGGAGGATGTCAAGATTCAGTCTTAGATTCATTGAGTTTAAGATGCCTGTTAGACATTGAAGGTGGAGATCCTGAATGGGTAGTTGGAGATATGCCCCTGGATATCAGTGAGTGGTCTAGGTTAGTGACACCAGCTCAGGAGGCCTCAGTGTATATAGAACAGTGCTGTCCAATGGAGATATGTGAGGCACAAATAGTCACACGGGTAATTTAAAAATTTAAGTAAAATAAACTTTAATAGATTTTATTTAACCTAATACCTAAATATTACCGTTTGAACATGAGAGCAACACAAAAACTATTGAGACATCATAGTTATTTTTTTCATACCGTCTTTGAAATCCAGCATATGTTTTATACTAACATCATCTCTCAATTCAGACTAGCCCATTTCAAGTGCTCAATCCTAATGTGTGTCTAGTGACTGCCATATTGGACAGTGCGTGTCCAGGTAATATACAAAACTATTCAGCTGGATGAAATCGTGAAGGTGTGAGTGTAGACAGGATAGAAAAAAAGAGGAGAGCAGGTCAGGGAAAAGGAGAGGAGAGGTGCTCGAGTCCACCCTTCTATTACTTACCAGATGAGGAAACTGAGGCCAAGGCAGGATGGTTTAGCCTGGGTCCCCGCAGTGGATCAGAAGGTAGACGTAGGTTCTCCAGGCCATAGATTTGCCCAGCGGATCCAGAGGAATAGACAGTCTTGCTTAGAAAAGGAGTTTCCTCATCCCTCCTCTCTTCTTTCAAATGTTTGTTTCGGCTGCATCTCAACTGGGGATAATCCTGCCCTCGGCAGTGAAAGTTCAGAGTCCTAACCAATGGACCAGCAGGGAATTCCCATCACCTGTTCTCTTTGAAGCTGCAGGTGAGGCGGCTTGCTGAGTGCCTCCCATCATATAAGGATCTGCTTCTTTCCTCAGATGAGCCTCTGCTGGATGAGCTGGTGACTCTTAGGGAGAGGGTAATCAAGGAACTCAAGAAAGTGTTAAGATCATATGAATTAAAAGGTGTGGCATCTCTCTCCACTAAGCCCTCTTCTCCCCTTCCTCATCATCACTTGATTCCCTTCTCCCACCTTGTCTTCCAGACTCCTCTCTTTACCTCCCCTATGACTCAGCCTTCTCTGCCTCTCCCCCAAATTCCCTTCTCTCCTTTTCCAATCTCACTCCTTCCTCCCTCTCCCAGTCCTTTCCCATTAAATTCTTAAATTGCTGGCCCAATCTAAGTCACCTCTGTTCTTTTCTCTTGCAGCCTGTGATCCCAAAATTTGCCGTAAGTCCTGGGTTTATTGTCTGTTCTTCCCTTTGCTACCCTCCTACCCTTTGAGGCTTCCCTGGTGGCTCAGCTGGTAAAGAATCCACCTGCAATGTGGGAGACCTGGGTTCAATCCCTGGGTTGGGAAGATCCCCTGAAGAAGGGAAAGGCTACCCACTCCAGTATTCTGGCCTGGAGAATTCCATGGACTGTATAGTTCATTGGGTTACAAAGAGTTGGACACGACTGAGCAACTTTCACTTCACTTTACCCCCTTTTGACCTTGTCCCCCCCAAATCAAGCCCTGCTATCATACCTACTCCATCTGGTATTTCCTCCACCCCAAAGCTATGGCACGAAGGGGTATCTAACTTTTGAGGGCTTATGAAAGTCATTGCAACCTGCAAAAAAGGATTTGTGGGGGAGATTTTAGGCTAGGATAGGCTATGTTGTAGTGAAAAATAAACCCCCACATCTCAGTGGTTTAACGGAAAAAGGGTTTATTTCTCTTTTGCCAAAATTCCATTGAAAGTTGAACAGATATTCCAAGTAGCTCAAGGATCCAGGCTGCACCTACATCATGGATACTAAGCTAGCTCCAGAAGGGAGAGTAAATAGAGAATCCCACAGGGCCTTTTATAACTAGGTCTGGGAGTGACATACATCCCTCTGCCCACCTTCCATTGGCCAGAACTCAGTCACATGGGTGCAACCTACTGCAAAGGAGCTTGGGAAATGTAGTCTTCCTGTGTGTCAGGAAGCAGGGAAGACAGATGAGTGAGCAGGCAGCCAATCTATGCCTCTGGGGGCAGCAGAATGGGAACAGAGAAGAAAGCACATTCTTTTGGTAGGCATTTAATTTAAAATTAATTTAACATAATCACATGTCTACCAACTGAATGTTAAGTCAACTACACAACTAATTCCACCCTTCAGTGCTGCTGCTAAGTCACTTCAGTCCTGTCCGACTCTGTGCAACCCCAGAGATGGCAGCCCACCAGGCTCCCCCATCCCTGGGAGTCTCCAGGCAAGAACACTGGAGTGGGTTGCCATTTCCTTCTCCAATGCATAAAAGTGAAAGTGAAGTCGCTCAGTCGTGTCTGACTCTTAGCAACCCCATGGACTGCAGCCCACCAGGCTCCTTCGTCCATGGGATTTTCCAGGCAAGAGTACTGGAGTAATTATGTACAAATTATTTTTAATGTGACTCATCAGTGCATTGAGCAAAATGGGACCTCCAAATTCAGGAAGGCCAAGGGACTCCCTGTCTTCTTTCCCCTTCTGCCTTCCTACCCTTTGCCAGTCCTCTGGTATCTCCCCTCATCCCACTTCTCCCTTTCCTCTTGCTCAGGCTTGCTGAAAGAAGAAGTCCTGGATTGTTTACATTGTCAGATGATCAGTCCCAAATGCATCAGAGAAAAGTACTGTTTCAGTAAGCTCCTGGAGTAGGGGAAGGCATGGGACAGGTGCATGAGAGGTGAAGTCAGCCACATCCCAGTAATACGGCTTTTTAAAAAGATGTTTATTTATTTATTTGGCTATACCAGGTCTTAGTTGCTGCATGTGGGATCTAATTCTCTGATCAGGGATGGAACACACCGCCCCCTGTATTGGGAGTGCAGGCAGAGTCTTAGCCACCCAACCATGAGAGAACACCTGAATATGGCTTTTGAGGTCTCCCACATACAACCGTGAACCCTTCCCTTGCCATTTGATTACTGTATGGCCCAGAAGTTGCTTCCATATTCTGAAATTCACTTTCCTCCTACTAATTGGAAGACCCCTCTGTAACTTTACAATGCTTCTAAGGCCAAAATGGCAGGTACTAGAAAAGCATTTTATTTATAGCCAGTGCCATACTTGGGGAGTATGGCAGGACGTGCTGAATTCACTCATTCAGAGGCTTTAAAAATATGTATCTTTATAGTACAAAGCGTAATACAGTGAACTGCTATAAATCCATCAAGGTTGAATAGTTATGTTCAACCTTTTCACATGCTGTTCCCACTCTCTCACTGCTCCTCTTTCTCCCTTACTTCAATAAAGTCTCAGAATTCCCCTCCTCAGAGAGAACTCCCTGATCACAAACTAAAGGATCACTTCCCTGGGAGTTGTGGGTTTCCCTGGTGGCTCAGATGGTAAAGAATCTGCCTGCAATGCAGGAGACCTGGTTTAATCCCTGGGTCAAGAAGATCCCCTGAAGAAGGGAATGGCAGCCCACTCCAGTATTCTTGCCTGGAGAATTCCTTGGACAGAGGAGCCTGACAGACTACAGTCCATGGGGTTGCAAAGAGTCAGAACTGAGGGACTAACATTTTCACCAAGTCCTCTCCGCCACCTCCACCTCCCATCCAATGAGATGCATTTGGTGCTGTGCTATGTTGACTGCTCCATGAGAGCAAGGATTTTGCCAAAGGAATTTCCAGCAGTATCCCAAAAGCCTAGAAAGGTGCCTGGGACACAGAATATGTGGAATGGATAAATGAAAAAGTCAGACCCAGGAAAGGGCAGGGACTAAGCAGGGAGAAGGGAGAGAGAGGCCCGACCCTAGCCAGGTTGCGGAGTGAGCAGGTGGGTGTGGGTGCATGCCCAAGGAAGGGTGATGACTTGGAGGTCGGGCTGTTTCCCCTCCCTCTCGACCGCCCACCCCTCCACCCCAGTCGACGGGCAGCCCCGCATGGACCTGCAGTATCATAAGAAAAATGAATTCCAATGGAGTCCTGGCCTGACTGGCAGCATCATTTCCGTGTGTCTTGCTGTCTTGGCCTTCGGTATCATCGTGGCTTCGTGAGTCATCCCTGCCCTCTCCTGAGGTCGCCAAATGCCCCCACTGGGCCCCTCAAGGAATGGCACTGCCCTGGATCAGTCACTGTGTCATTTGGGAATCTCCTCCGCAGTCACTTTATGCCTCTGTCTCTGTTTCCCTGTCTCTCTGCACCTCTCACTATCTCTTTTTTCTTTCTTTCATATCTCTCTGTCCATTTCTTTCTCTCCTCTCTGGGCCCAGGAGAGAGCTGGTGGGTGTGGCCCCATGCTCTCCCCCACCCCTGGGCCCCATTTTGTCTTTTCTGGGTCCTCAATCCAGAGCCTCCTGTCTTTTTCCCTTCTTTCTGTTTTCACATTTCATACCCTCTCTCCCAGTCCCAACTTTTCTCTCCTCCCTCCTCATGTAACTGATTGGCTGAGAACCCTGGAAATCTGCCCAGAGACTCATGATGTCACTGGCTGAGCCAAATAAAGCCAATGATTGGAGGGAAAGTTTTGGGTGGTCAGTAGACCTGGTGGGGTCTGAAGTTCTTTTTCTAACCGGTGGGCTTTGTCTCTCTGACCAGGGCTATTACATACAGGCGAAACCGAAAACTCCTGCTTCAGTAGGGCGCTGGTTTTGAGGTTTGTAAGGGGAAAGGAAAAGAAGTTTATTAAAGTCTGTGACAAATTCCTCAATGTCTCCATCAGTATCTGGAGGACTCTGCCTCAGCTGGTGTAGCTCTGCACACCTGACTGAGTGCATCTCAAGGTTGGGACCATGTCTCACTCATCTGTCGATTCCAATTACCCTAATTCAAAGTGGAAGTTATTTAGATTTTCAAGAGTGATCGATAACCTACGATGAGGACTTGAAGGGGGCAACCATTCCTACTTTGGGGGGAAAAAATGCATCCAAAAGGAGAAGTACTGTGGTGTGACCATAAAGGTCAAAAGCTTGCCACCTGTTGCCAAGATACCAGTTTTAATACCTGCACAGTAGAGCTCACTTTGACTGGGGCGGTTTTGAAGAGAGATAACAGAGGAGGTGACCTTTGAAACAGAACCATCTCCAATTGAGAGGGTTTTAGAGTTGTTTCCAGCCTCTCCAAGCATAGGCATACTTCTCAGGAGGCCGCAGATGCTGGTTCCCTTGGCTACATTGCTCCTGACGCACTCGCCATCTCCTTCACCTGCACCGCTGGCCTGTGCTTTGGGGGTACTGCAGCCCCTTCGGAGATGCTCACTTCTTAAGCTGGTGGGCAGACCAGTGCCTACCCCGGGAAAGGTTTTAGCTTGGGGGGATGAGGAGAGCCTCAGCTGGTGGCTTCAAAATGCTTTTTGCTTGGGTAGTAGTGTTGTTTTGGTTTTTAGAAATATCTTCACACTACAGGTCCAGCCACTGCCTAAGTTCCTGGGAATTTCATGGAGCAATGCACAATAGATGGGTACTTAAATTGCTCATAAATTATAGCATGATAAAAAAATTATAGTGTGATGAGAGCTCCAGGAGAGCTCAGTCTGGGGTGGGAGAGACAGTTACCTAATAATTACATTACAGCAATTATTATACTATCAAGTTAGTGGGAACCCAAGGGTGGGAGTTGCCAATTCTGGCTAGGCCAAATGGTAATGAAATGGAGCAGGACTCCATGGTCCTTCCCCCCATGTCCTCAGCCAGCCTTTCCCCACCCCAGCCCTGTGGAAAAACTTCAACCAAAGAATAAACATCATCAGAAAAATGAGAAAATGCAGAAGAAGAAAAAAAAACAATCCAACAAGACTAAATAAGAGTTTAGTATTTAAGCATGGTTAAGGAACTTTAGTTCCTTCTCAGGGGTTATAGCTAATATTCTGAGCCACATCCAATGAGTTGTCTTGTAGATATTTAAATACCACCCCCATCACATGGCAGAAGTTATCTACATGATGGCCAGACTGTAGCTGTGACATAAACTGCCACAATTCTGAGAACTGGGCTCAAGGAAATAGTAACAAATCAATTTTGGAACTGAAGGTTAATTGTACTTAAAATAATCAAGATGACACTAGTCAGACGACCGATGACCAACTTCAAGATGACTGTCAGAGCTGACTGTTCTGTTTCTGCATGTAGCCCCCTCTCTCAGCCTATAAAAGCTTTGTTCACTGGTTGTGTGTTGGGGGGTGACCACTATCTCCCCAATTTCAGTTCAGTTCAGTTCAGTCTCTCAGTCACGTCCGACTCTGCAACCCCATGAACCGCAGCACTGTAGGCCTCCCTGTCCATCACCAACTCCCAGAGTTTATCCAAACTGATGTCCATTGAGTCAGTGATGCCATCCAACCATCTCATCCTCTGTCGTCACCTTCTCATCCTGCCCTCAGTCTTTCCCAGCATCAGGGTCTTTTCCAGTGAGTCAGCTCTTCACATCAGGTGGCCAAAGTATTGGAGTTTCAGCTTCAGCATCAGTCCTTCCAATGAACACCCAGGACTGATCTCCTTTAGGATGGACTGGTTGGATCTCCTTGCAGTCCAAGGGACTCTCAAGAGCCTTCTCCAACACCACAGTTCAAAAGCATCAATTCTTCAGTGCTCAGCTTTCTTTATAGTCCAACTCTCACATCCATACATGACTACTGGAAAAATCATAGCCTTGACTAGACGGACCTTTGTTGGCAAAGTAATGTCTCTACTTTTTAATATGCTGTCTAGGTTGGTCATAAATTTCCTTTCAAGGAGTAAGCATCTTTTAATTTGATGGCTGCAATCACCATCTGCAGTGATTTTGGAGCCCCAAAAGATAAAGTCAGCCACTGTTTCCACTGTCTCCCCATCTATTTGCCATGAAGAGCAATATTGCATAGGAATCTGGAATGTTAGGTCCATGAATCAAGGCAAATTGGAAGTGGTCAAACAGGAGATGACAGGAGTGAACATCGACATTCTAGGAATCAGTGAACTAAGATGGACTGGAATGGGTGAATTTAACTCAGATGGCCATTATATCTACTACTGTGGGCAGGAATCCCTTAGAAGGAATGGAGTAGCCATCATAGTCAACAAAAGTATCCGAAATGCGGTGCTTGGATGCAATCTCAACAACAGAATGATCTCTGTTCATTTCCAAGCCAAACCATTAAATATCACGGTTATCCAAGTCTATGCTCTGACCAGTAACGCTGAAGAAGCTGAACAGTTCTATGAAGACCTACAAGACCTTTTAGAACTAACACTCAAAAAAGATGTCCTTTTCATTATAGGGGACTGGAATGCAAAAGTAGGAAGTCAAGAAACATCTGGAGTAACAGGCAAATTTTATCTTGGAGTACAGAATGAAGCAGGGCAAAGGCTAATAGATTTTGCCAAGAGAACTCACTGGTCATAGCAAATACCCTCTTCCAACAACACAGAAGATTCTACACGTGGACATCACCAGATGACAAACACCAAAATCAGATTGATTATATTCTTTGCAGCCAAAGATGGAGAAGCTCTATACCATCAGCAAAAACAAGACCAGGAACTGACTGTGGCTCAGATCATGAACTCCTTATTGTCAAATTCAGACTTAAATTGAAGAAAGTGGGGGAAACCACTAGACCATTCATGTATGACCTAAATCAAATCCCTTATGATTATACAGTGGAAGTGAGAAATAGATTTAAGGGACTAGATCTGATAGAGTGCCTGATGAACTATGGATGGAAGTTAGTGACATTGTACAGGAGGCAGGGATCAAGACCATCCCCAAGAAAAAGAAATGCAAAAAAAGCAAAATGGCTGTTTGAGGAGGCCTTACAAATAGCTTTGAAAAAAAGAGAAGTGAAAAGCAAAGGAGGAAAGGAAATATATACCCCCATTTGAATGCAGAGTTCCCCCCAAGTTGCCAGCATCCAAAATAAAGCACATTTTCGTCTCCACCAGCCTAGTCTCTTTATTGGCTTTTGAGAAGCAAGCAGTGTGATCCCACTTTCACTTATAGAAATAGAGGAAAGTTTCCTACAGGAGGTTGTAAGAGCTTTTCCTGCAAGAAAAGTAGGAATTTTCCAAAAGTAGAAGAGAAAGGATATTGTGGGCAGAGGGAACAGAAAATACAAAGATCAAGAGATGGGAACTATTAATAACTTGACATAGATGGTGTTTTCCATCTACATCACATATTCTACTGGCATTACTTATATCAACCTATTCAAACCTCACAACCCAACGCAGAGGATATTTTTTAATCTCCCATCTGCAGTGATACTGAATCAAACAGGAAGGCAGTTGCCCAGGAAAATTGAACAATTAAGTAACAGGCTCGATTCATTCACCAGCAGTGTTAGTTGGTGTCTTGAAGACTTTTGCTTTAGTAGGAGATATTTCAGTTAGATGGGTTAACTTGCCTATGACGTCGCCTTCTGTGGAGGACAGTGAAAGACTCTGGCTATAATAGGAACACTCACTGTGCCAGCAGAGCCATGCATTTCCCAAATGCCATGATTTCACGAGCTGCAAAGCAGCTATTTACACCTGTTCTCTCTCCCGACGTTCTATTTCTGGACTCCATTTCCCAGCATTCCCGCGCTCTCAGAGACCCGAGGCCTGGAGGAGCGTGAGCCGCAATGGTTTCCGGGAAATGTGGTCCAGTTTGCGAAACCGAGTTTAAAGTACCGGGACTTGTGGTACCGCGCAGGCGCTCTCCGGGGCTCGAAGGAGGGCGGGAAGGCCTGGCCGCCGTGCACCACCCAGGGGCGCCCAGGTGAGTTCCGACCTGGCGGATCCGAGAGGTAGCAGCTGGGTGTGGGCTGGCCCAAGCAGGCAGGCTAGCACGTAGGGGGCGGGCCAGAGTCCGCTTGGGTGGGAAGGGAAGGGCGCTGTAGGCAACGCCCCGCCCCCTCCTGCCGCTCGCGAGGCGGCCCCAGAGCCGACAGCCTTCCACTCAGCGCGCAGCAATTGGGCGCCTGCTGTTTTCGAGCAGTCTATCCGAGTGCGGAAATGTTGCGATTTCTTAAAAAGGACAATGTACCAGTTCTTCACTTGGCAGGTGAAGAAAGAAGCCAAGGAGATTCCGTGGCTTCTCCCAGAACCCAGTGCTGATGAGTGGTCAACCTGGGCTCACGCCCAGGGATGTCTAGCCCCAAAGCCCTAGCCTACTCTGCACGGTCACGCCCTCGGTGCCTGTCCTGATACTGAGCGTCTGTTGCCCTCTCTTTGGGTCTCATCTTCCCTCTCTAATCTCCCACCATCACCCTAATCCCCATTCTGTCCCCCTCTCTCCCTAGGTCTCTGCTTCTTTATCTCTGAGTCTGCCCCCTTCTCTCTGTCTCTGTGTGCCCCCGGCCCCATAAGTCTCTGTGTTTTTTCTAAAAACAAAGTTTCAGTTTACTCCAAAACCATTGCATCACGATCACACGAGGAGTGAACATCCATACAATACTATTGATTAGCTACTCTGCAAGCTTTCCTTAGATTTTGATAATTGTCCTAATGTCCTAAACGGCAAAAGAAAAATCCCATATCATGCACTGCATTCGTGCTCCTGTTTAGTCTCCGTTAACCTGTAACAGTTCAGTCTTTTTTTGACCTTCATTCATCTCGGCAATCCTGAATATATAACAGACTGTGTGCTTCTCCTATGGTCCCTCAGTTTAGACATGTTGAAGTTCCCTCGTGATTAGATTTAGGTCACATGCTTTTGGCAGGAATACCTTAGGAATGATGCTGTGTCCTTAACAGACCAGCAGCCTGTGATGTCAGCTTGGCCATCATCAGTCACATTGGTCTTGATCATTTGGCTAATGTGGTGTCTGCCAAGTTTCTCCGCTTAAAAATTATCTTCATTTTATAATTACAGTAGATCCCCTTCCCCTTGGAGGATACATTCCAAGATCCCCAATGGATGGCTGAAATCTCGGAAAGTACTGAACCCTCTATATGCCATTGTTAACTAAAGAATAAAACAACCAGTTATTTTACCAGCAAAATGGGCTTATTCAGGAATAACAGAGAATTCTAATTCTGGAAAAGAAGGTTAGAGCAAAAGCCATGGGAAGTCCAACAAATGAGAGAGGAACTTTATTTTATAAAGAAAAAACAAAACAAGGAATTCGGGAAGAGTTGTTTCTAACAAAAGTCCATTGGAGAAAAGTGAGAGTTCCAGGCGATTATGGTTTCTCATTGGCCTAGTTGCTGCGGTAATTTCTTGAAGGAGGAGATGCAGTGTACATCTTTTCCAGTTTTATGCATGTCAGTCGCTAAGTCATGTCCAATTCTTTGCAACTGTAGCCTATCAGTCTCCTCTGTCCTTGGAATTCTCCAGGCAAGAAAACTGGAGTGGGTAGCCATTCCCTTCTCCAGGGGATCTTCCTGACCCAGAGAATGAACCTGCGTCTCCTGCATTACCAGCAGATTCTTTACCATCTGAACCTCCAGGGAAGCCCCACTTTAAATGAGGTTCCCCTTTATTAATTTTCACACCATGTTTTCTTCTAAGCATTTGTACCTATGATAAAGTTTTATTGATAAATTAGGCACAGTAAGAAATTAAAAATAATAAAATAGTATATTATGACAATACACTGTAATAAAAATTTTATGAATGTCATCTCTCAAAAAATATCATTGTACAAATTTAATGCCTCTTGCATCTTAACTAAGCACTTAGGCACTGTGACTAACTTTGCAGGTTGAATTTTTTTTTTTTTCGGCTGTGCCACGCGACTTGCAAGATAATCCCTGACTAGGGATTGAACCCAGGGCCATGGCAGTGAATTGTCCTAACTACTGGATGCCAAAGAAGTCCTGAATTTCTTTTTCTTTCTTCACAATTTCACGGTTAGAAGATTAATTCTTACTGTAGGTCTTAGCAACCGCAGCATGATTTTTTCTTCTTTCCTTATTAAGTTGAAAACTTTCACCTTTTCACTTCAAGCTTCTTTTTGGCGTATTCAAGTGGCCAGCATCAGCATGACTACTCTTCAGCTTTGGGGCCATTATTAAGGAAAATAAGGGCTACTTGAACACAGGCAGTGTGATACTTCAAGAGTCAATCAAGACAACTAAGTGGCTATCACACGGGATGGAGCTTCCCAGGTGGCTCAGTGGTAAAGAATCCACCTGCTAGCACAGGAGACATGGGTTCGATCCCTGGGTCAGAAAGATCTCCTGGAGTAGGAAGTAGAAACCCATTCCAATACTTTTGCTTGGAGAATCCCATGGACAGAGGAGGCTGGTGGGCTATAGTCCATGCAGTCGCAAAAGAGTTAAGACATGACTGAGTGACTGAACATCTGACAGGATGCACTGGACAAGGAGATGATTCACACCAGGTGGGACAAAGCAGGACTGCACAATACTCAGAATGGTGTGTGATTTAAGACTGATGAATTGTTTCTTTATGGAATATTCCACTCTGTTTTTGGACCACACTTGACCTCAGGTAACTGAAATCACAGAAAGCGAAATTGTGGGTAAGGGGAAACTCTGCAGTAATGAGTGACTTGTGAGGAGAGAGTTAAGACTGTGTAAGACCTTCATGAAAATTCCACCCACTGGTTTCAGCCCTCAGGTGCATGCGTTCCTGTGGAGCCAAGTGTGTACGTGTGGCTGTTCGCCACCTGTGAGGCTCTGAGTCTGTTTCTGGACTGTGTTAGTTTCCCATTTCTGCTGTAACAAATTACCAGAAACTTACTGGCTTAAAACAACAGAGCTGTAGTGTTCTCCTACAGTTCTGGAGGCCAGAAGTCTGAACTCGGTTTCAGTGGGCTTCTATCAAGATGTCAGCAGAGCCATGCCTCCCCCCGCCCGAGTCTCCAGGGGAGAATCCATCTCCTTGCCTTTTCCAGCTTCCGGGGGCTGCCTGCATCCCTCGGCTAGTGGCCCCTTCCTCCAGCTTCAAAGCATGGTGCCTTGTCTCTCTGACTCCACTCCTCTTTACATCTGTCCCACCGCCTTCTCCTCCATGTCAGATCGACCTCTGCCTCCCTCCTATAGGAACCCTTGTGATCATGCTTAGGGTCCAACCAGATAATCCAGGATGGCCTTCCCTTCTCAAGATGCGTGACTTACTCACATCAAAAGTTCATCCTGGGGGACTTTCCTGACGGTCCGGTGGTTGAGACTTCATCTTCCAATGTGGGAGATGTGGGTTTGATCAACCTGGTCAGGCAGCTAAGATCCCACATGTCTCGTAGCCAAAAGACCAAAACATGAAACAGAAACAGTATTATGGCAAATTCCATAAAGACTTTTTAAAATGGTCCACATAAAAAAAAATCTTTAAAATCTTATTTAAAAAAAAAGAAGTTTATCTTAGGTCTTCTCTGGTGGTCTAGTGGCTAAGACTCTGATCTTCCAACGCAGGGGGCCCAAGTTTGATCCCTGGTTGGGGAACTAGATCTCACATACTGCAACTAAGGGTCCACATGCCGCAACTGAGACCCAGTGCAGCCAAATAAATAAATATTTTTTAAAAGTTCATCCTGGAGATATGTTTGGAGACCATTATTCAGCCCACCACCTGGTCTATTGCTCACACCTATTTTCCCCACAGGCAGAAAGTCCCTCCAGGGCAGAATCACAGCTTACTCATCTCTCTGCCCTTAAAACCCTAAGTGGATCCTGTTACTCACATGGGGCACAGAGCATGTTTGATCAATGAATGAAGGGGACCACAGTCTGAGCACCAGCTTCTCTGTCTCTCTTTCTTTTTTCTTTTGGCCGTGCCACGCAACATATGGGATCCTAGTTCCCTGATTAGGGATCAGATCCATACCCCATGCAGTGGAAGTGTCAAGTCCTAACAACTGAACCACCAAGAAAGTCCCTGAACACCAACTTCTCTATGTAGAGGATTCTTTAACTTGGTTTCAGTAGCTGCAGTCTTTCTTTAAATGACATCTTAAGCAGGAGTCCAGGATCCTGAAGCAGGATTTTGGGACAGGTAAAAGGAGCTCTGCAAAATGTGGTCCATCCATACAATGGAATATTACTCAGCCATTAAAAGGAATGAGGAGGGACTTCCCAGGCAGTCTAGTGGTTAGGACTTCACCTTCCGATGCAGGAGGCGTGGGTTCAATCCAGGGGTCTGGGAGCTGAGATCCCACATGCCTCGGGGCCAGAAACCAAGTATAAAACAGAAGCGATACTGTAATAAATTCAATAAAGACTTTAAAAATGGTCCAAATGCAAAAAATTTTTAAAAGGGAAACCATCACAATATTGTAATTAGCCTCCAATTAAAAATGAAATAGGAATGAGGCACTGATTGTGTGCTGTAACATGGATGAGGCTTGAACACACTGTGCTGAGTGAAAGAAGCCAGACACAAAAGGTCATATGTGGATGGCTCCATTTATGTGACATGTCCAGAATAGGCAAATGCATTGAGACAGAAAGATGAGCGATTATGGGGGGTGGGGGAGGCTGGCACGGGAGAAGAGAGAGTCAAGGGCGACTGGTTAATAGCACAAGGTTTCCCTGCAGGGCGATGATGAACGTGTCCTGGAACTAGATAGCGCTGACGGTGGCACACCATTGTGACTGCATTAAATGCCACCAAGTTGTATATATTCAAATGGTTAAAATGGTATATTTTCTATGTGTTTTACTACAATTTAAAAATTATAAGACACTTCTATGTATAAGATAGATAACCAACAAGGACCTACAGTAGAGCACAAAGAAGTCTACTCAATATTCTGGGATAACCTGTAAGAGAAAATAACCTAAAAAAAAAAAGAATGGACATATATATGTGTGTGTAACTGAATCACTTTGCTGTACACCTGAAACGGACACAGCACTGCAAATCAACTCTACTCCAATATTAAAAATTTTTTTAAATATAAATAAAAATTGTAAGACAAAAAGGAGGGGTTGTTGGGATTTCCCTGGTGGTCCAGAGGTTAAGAATCCGCCTTGCAGTGGAGGGGACACGGGTTTGATCCCTGGTCTGGGAACTAAGATCTCACATGCCGTGGAGGAACTAAGCCCGCACGCCACAACTACTGAGCTGTTGGGCCACAACTAAAGAGTCCGTGTGCCACAGTGAAAGATCTCACAAGATGCCACTAAGACCCAACACAGCAAATCTGTAAAAAAGAATTAGCTCTGCGAGCAGACTTCTGGATTTGATTCTCCCTCCAACACTTGATCTTTCTGTGACCTTGAGCAATGACCTTGGCCTCTTGGGCTCGGATTTCCTCACCTGGGGATAACTGTAGCTACTTCTCTGAGAGCTGTTGTTTGGGTGCAGTGGGCTGAACCCCTTGATTGTGAATGGTGATGGTTACAGAATGGAGGCCTCAGGCAGCCTGTCCTGAGCCTCTGCTTTGGCTCTCAGGAGAGCAGGGGCCCCTCTATCACGAGGCGTCTTTGACAAAGTGTCTGTCCAAGCCAGAACTGACACCCTCTCTGTTCTGTCTTCCTCTAGTAGCTTTGTGGACTCAGGCCTGGTCCTTCCTTTTGGAGATGCATTCCTGGGACCCTGCAATGGCCATCAGGACCCTGACGAGCAAGGGCCAGGTGAGTCTGGGCTCCCTCTTCCCGGAGATAACTTTGTGGGCCCTAGAGGGCCTCCCCACCTGTGTGTGTGCCCTCAAGACCTGCCTCTCTGAGTACTGGGAGAGATACAATGATGGGATTTCTCTGAAACTGGGAGGTGCGGGGTGGGTCACAGGATGCTCTGAACTGGGTAGGGTGTTAGATGAGGTCTAAAAATCAGTCATCTAACGCTCAGCAGTCTTTTGGTTACCAGGTAAAGTGGGTAGTGATGGCTTTGCTTCACCCCTGAGCCTTATTATTGGAGTCAGGAGTGAGGGTTGGGATCCGAGTAGGAGTCTAGGATGGAGTGTGACTTAGGAATAGCTCTGGCACACAATGACTTCGTAGTTTTTTAAGTGTTTCTCAGGGTTGTCATGTACAGGTGTGCAGGTTACGCACTACACAAGGGCACCTCCTCTCAATGGCATGATTTGCATATCCTCCCTCATACATCGGTATATTTATTATAGCAATTTACACGCAGATGGCAGTCAACTGTCATATGCTAGAAATAATTGGTGTAGTATAACAACTTTCCACCAGATGGCGGTAAAGACGGGGGGGGCACCGTGTTCTATACGGTTGGCCAAAAAGTTCGTTCGGGTTTCTGCCACCCTAATCTGCCGAGTCAGAATTTCAGGCCAGAGAGCAAGTGGTAGGCTCTTGACCCATGACTTGTCCCACCCCAGGATTCTAGAAAGACATGCCCCTCTGTGATGTAATATTGGCCCTGGCAGGAATCAGTGACCTTCAAAGACGTGGCCGTGGACTTCACCCTGGAGGAGTGGGGCCGCCTGGGGCCTGGCCAGAGGGAGCTGTATTGGGAGGTGATGCTGGAGAACTACCAGAACCTTCTCTCTTTGGGTGAGGCTCTGCCTCCTGCCGTCCTCTCATGGCCTCTATGCCCACCCACTGCTTAACTGTGGGCATTCCTTCACTGGGGTCCTCTCTGCTCCTCTCCCGGGCCCTTGCTGGGTGGCCCATTCATCTGTCTCTCCAATGGCTTCTCCCAGAATCCCAGCATACCCAGGCCCCGAGTCTTCTGCCTGTCCCACCGACCCTTCAGCCAGTGCCCCTGCCTTCTGCTGCTTTTTAAAAAAATTTTATTTTAATATAGTTGATTTACAATGTTAATTTCTGCTATGCACCAAAGTGACTCAGTTATACATATATATATCCTTTTTCACATTCTTTTCCATTTTGGTTTGTCAAAGGATGTTGAATAGAGTTCCCTGTGCTATACAATAGGACCTTGTTGTTTATCCATTCTATATGTAATAGTTTGCATCTGCTAATCCCAAACTCCCATTCCTTCCCTCCCGCCCCCCCTCAACCCTTGGCAACCACAAATCTGTTCTCTATGTCTATGAGTCTGTTTGTTTCATAGAATGAAACATCTGTTTCATTTGCCCTGTACCCGCATTACCCCAATCTCTGCCTCTATCTTCACCTGGCCTTTTTCCCTCCCAATGTGTCTGTGTGTCTCTATTCTTATAAGGACCGCAGTCACTAGAATTAGGGTCCACCCTAATCCATTAGGACCTCATCTTAATTAGTTACATCTGCAAAGCCCCTTGTTCCAAATCAGGTCACGTGCTGAGGTCCCTGGGGACTCACTTCCCCCCGCTGCAGGAAGAGAGGAATTGTTTGTTTAGTTGCTAAGTCATGTTCAACTCTTTGTGACTCCATGGACTATAGCCCACCAGGCTCCTCTGTCCATGGGATTATCCAGGCAAGAATACTGGAGTGGTGTGCCATTTCCTTCTCCAGGAATGTCCCTACTCAGGAATCAAACCAGCACCTCCTGCATTGGCAGGAAGATTCTTTACAACTGAGCCACCTGGGAAACCCAAAGACAGCAGGTCTGAAAAAAAAAAAAAATCAGATGAGATGAATTTTAGTTATCTGTTTTGTGGCACCCAATCTAGCCAAAGTATGATCATGTGGGCATATGCTGACATCATAATACCCAATTAATTATTAATGAGACCATTTTCTTTTTTCTCCATGTCAAGTCTTCAGAATGTGGTGTGTATTTTGCATTCAACTTGAACACAGAGCTGGAAGCTTAAACAGTGACGTCGGGGCTCAGGCTCTCTCTGGAATGGATAGGCACTCAGTAATCAAGTTTTGTGTTGGCCATTAGATCATCCAATCATTAGGCACCCAACGTATGCATCTCCTCTGTAGACCCAGGGCCTGGAGCCCAGCCCTGAGGCCTCCCTGTAACCATGGCCTCCATGGCCAAGTCTTGTGTCTTTTCCAGGGGCAGGGTTTCCTGGGGCCAAACCCGATGTGATCTCCCACCTGGAGCGAGGGGAAGAGCCCAGGACGGAGAGGAGAGAAACCCAGCAAGTTACCTGTCCAGGTGGGTAAGTGTGTCTAGCAGGTGTGAGACATCTTCCCACCCCATCTGTTGTGATCAGTGATGGTTATTCAAGAGTGAGGGAATGTAATATACAGGCTGTCACTGCGGGCCCTGGATTTGAATCCAAACTCCACTACTTCCTGGCTCTGTGACCTTCAGGCAAGTCATTTAGCCCTTGTGTACCTCAGTTTCCTCATCTGCAAAATGGGATCAATGATAGTACCTGGAATTGGGAAGAATAAGTGAGTTAACATGTAGAGGGCAGCCTGGTGCTTCTCACCCAGGAAACCCCATGCTCAGACTAGGCTCCAGTGGTTATCATTGTGGTACCCAGAAGTGGTGCCTGGCCTGACAAGTTAGGAGACAGGAAGAAGCCAGATTTCTGCCCCTACTAGCCCACAACCTCATCAGAGGAGGGGACAGAAGCATCTCTGTTTCCATCACTGTCCGTCCTGTTGTGGGACCAGGACTTGCCCCCTCCCTCCCCTTCAATCATCACATCAGGCTCCAGTCCTGTCCCTCCTGCCCCTTCTCTTTGCCCAGTTCTGCTCCCCCTCTCCCACAGCACTGGCTCAAGGCCTCGGCGACCCTTACCTGGACCCTCACCCCAGCCTCCTCCCTGGCCTCCCAGCTTCTGGTCTTACACCCTATGGTTCATCTCACAAACAGCCCCAGAGCCCATCCCTCCCCTGCCCACAGCCCTCCTGTGACTCCCCAGTGCCCTGAGTCAGAGTCCTAGCCCAAACCTGGTACTCGAGGCCCTACATGGTCCAGCCTGTTCTGTCTCTGGCCTCATCTCTCATCACCATCCACCTGTGGTGATACCCTACACCCTACCTCACTCACCAAAGCCCCTGTCCCTCCCTGAACTTGAACATGTGTTCCCACTTTGGGTCTTCGCATATGTTGTTCCCTCTGCCTGGAACACCCTTCCCTGCTTTGTCTGCCTGGCAAACCCCTTTCATGTTCCTCAAGGATACAGGTCTCCTCTTCCAGGAGGCCTTCCCTGACTTCCAGGCTGAGTGACCTGCCCCTTCTTGGTGCTTTCACGGCTGCTTGCTTGAGCTACTATTACTGCACTGGTTCATGCGGCAGTGAGACTGTGGGCCCTAGAGCCAGACTCTCTGAGTTCGAATCTGAGCTCTGCCACTGACAGGCCATGTGACTGTGGGCAAGTGACTTAAGCTCTGGGTGCTTATATGTAAAGTGGGACACTAATAGTACCCACTTCACTGAGTTTCTTATGAGGACTAAGAGAACTCTGGACTCTTGAGACTCAAGTGGGTTTCCATGGATGAGATCATCTCCCATATGTCTTTGAAGTTCACATCAGTAGAGAAAAGCACATTCACGTGACTCTTGCAGAGAGGATGACTCAGAAGCCCACATGTGATCTCTCTAGCCTTTGCATGCTAAGTCACTTCAGTTATGTCTGACTCTTTGCAACCCCATGGACTCTAGCCTACCTGGCTCCTGTAGGAGAATCCATGGGATTCTCCAGGAAAGAATACTGGCATGGATTGCCGTGCCCTCCTCCAGGGGATCTTCCTGGCCCAGGGGTCAAACCCATGTCTCTAAGGTCTCCTGCATTAGCAGGCAGGTTCTTTACCATTAGTGCCACCTGGGAAGCCCTTTACCCATACACATATTTGTTATATACTTTGCTGTAGAAACTTTAACTGGGCGTTCAACTTGTTGAGTCATGTAAATTCTTCCAGAAAAATCACCAAATGGGTGGATGGTGGTGGGATCACCTCCAGAGATACAACAACTAAATGCAGTGTGGGATTTTGAAAATAATCATGATGTCATTGGATTAGGCATTGGTTTCTTAGATATGACATCAAAGGAACAAGCGGCGAAAGAAAAAATAAATCAGATGACATCAAAATTTAAATTTTTTTGCTTCAAAGACACTGCAAAGAAAAGGCAACCCACAGAACACAAGACAAATTTTGTAAATTATATGTCTGGCAAGCAGCTGATAATTCATACAACTCAATAATAAAAAGACAATCTCGTTAAAAATAGGATGGCTTCCCTGGCGGTCCAGTGGCTAAGACACCACACTCCCAGTGCATGGGCTAGCTTCCCTCCTTGATCAGGAAACTAGATCTCACGTGCCACAACTAAGAGTTTGCATGCTGCAGTTAAAGATCCTGAGCGCTGCAGCTAAGACCCGGTGCAGCCAAATAAATAAATACAAGGAAAAAAGTGGGCCAAGGATCTCAATAGCCATTTTCTTCAAAGACACACAAATGCTCAACAAACACATGAAAAGATGCTCTAACATTAGCCTATGTGTGTGCATGCTAAGTTGCTTCAGCCCACGTCTGACTCTTTGCAACTCTATGGACTGTAGCCCAGCAGTCTCCTCTGTCCATGGGATTCTCCAGGCAAGGGTACTGGAGTGGGTTGCTGTGCCCTCCTCCAGGGAATCTTCCCAACCCAGGGATCAAACCTGTGTCTCTTACATCTCTTGCATTGGCAGGTGTGTTCTTTACCACTGGCACCACCTGGGAAGCCCAACATTAGCATATGCCTGCTACACAACCAGCCATGGTGAGGTTGAGGTCCACAAACCAGGCGCCAGGTGGACATCATGAATCCTCCACGTACAGTGAACAGTGCTGACAGCCTAGCACATCTTGACCCATGGTTTCGAGCACACCAAATTTTGAAAGGTATTTTTTACCTTTCAAAAAAGATAATTAATTTGTAGCTATGTAAACATCCCAGGAGTTCAGTGCTCAGAGCTTAGCCAAGTGTCATTGCCATGGTTACAGAGATAGATAAAAACTGAGTACAGTGGACCTTCTGTGTTAACTCTTTACAGCGATGGTATGAGAATGCTCCTACCATCCTCATTTGCCAGCACTGAATATTTTTTAATATTTTCCAATCTAAAAAGTATCAAATGGCATCTGAGTAACTTGACTTTTTCGTAGAAGGCAATGGCAACCCACTCCAGTACTCTTGCCTGGAAAATCCCATGGACGGACGAGCCTGGTAGGCTGTAGTCCAAGGGGTCGCTAAGAGTCGGACACAACCAAGCGACTTAACTTTCACTTTTCACTTTCATGCATTGGAGAAGGAAATGGCAACCCACTCCAGTGTTCTTGCCTGGAGAATCCCAGGGACGGCAGAGCCTGGTGGGCTGCCATCTATGGGGTTGCACAGAGTCAGACACGACTAAAGTGACTTACCAGCAGCAGCAGCAGCAGCAGCAACTTGACTTTTTAGACTACCACTAATGTTGAGCATCTTTTTACAATATATCAGCCACTTGTTTTTCTGTAGAATGCCTGTTCACATTCCTGCTTCACTATTTCATTAGACTATTTCTCTTTTTCTTATTGATTTGTGAAAATGTGTTAAATATTATGGCTAAGAAACGACTATGCACATAAACTGCTTTGCCACTCAATTTTTTGTGTGTTTAGAGTATACTGAGTCCATCCTTCTGTGTCACAACATGAGTCTACCTTATGCCTTTTGAACTAGCAATATGAACTTGGAAGTCTTTTTGAGATTACAATGCCATATCTAAATAATCAGCTTCTTTTGTCCTGGGACAGATGAAGTTGATATTTTCCATTTCTTTCAGACTTGGAGACAAGCTCTGCAACTAATCAGGAGATGCTTCTAAAAAAGAATATTTCTGAAGAGGTGGCTTCCCCAATGGCAAAGATGGAGGGAATTTTAAGGGCAGTGCTTGGAGACGCCAAGCTGGGGGAGTCCTGGACGCGTGGCTGTCAGCTGGAAGACCAGGGCAAGCAGGAGAGGTGTTTGAGATGGTTGTTCGCCACTCCCAAGGAAGATACCCATGGGGAGAGGGGCCTTGGCTGCAATGAGCTTAGGAGAAGCTTCAAGAGGACCTCAGCCTTCATCAGGAAGCAAAGAGCGCCTGGGGGAGAGAGGCCTCAGAAGTGGACTGGGTCAAGAAAGAGCCTCAAATGCCAAAGGACCCTTGTAGAGAAGAAACCATTTAACTGCATGGAATGTGGGAAAGCCTTCGTCTACCATTCTGACTGCATTCTACACCAGAGAATTCACACTGGAGAGAAGCCCTACAAGTGTAATGATTGCGGAAAGGCATTCAGCAACAGCTCGTATTTCATCCAGCACCACATGATCCACACAGGAGAGAAGCCCTACGCCTGCAACGAGTGCGGCAAGACCTTTACCCAGAGCTCATCACTCACCGAGCACCAGAGGATCCACACTGGAGAAAAACCCTACAAATGCAAGGAGTGCGGGAAAGCCTTCACCCAGAGTTCCTCCCTCATCAAGCACCAGCGATGCCACACAGGGGAGAAGCCCTATAAATGCCACCAGTGTGGGAAGTTCTACTCCCAGGTGTCCCACCTCACCCGCCACCAGAAAATCCACACAGGAGAGAAGCCCTACAAGTGCAACGAGTGTGGCAAGGCTTTCTGTCACACCTCCTCCCTGACTCAGCACCAGACAATCCACACCGGAGAGAAACCCTACAAGTGTAACGAGTGCGGGAAGACTTTCAGCCACAACTCATCTCTGACGCAGCACCAGCGAGTTCACACTGGAGAGAAACCTTATGAGTGCCCTGAGTGTGGCAAAGCCTTCAGCCACAGTTCATCGCTGATTCAGCATCAGAGAATTCATACTGGTGAGAAGCCCTATGAGTGTCACGATTGCGGGAAGGCTTACACCCAGATCTCCCACCTCATGAGGCACCAGAGTATTCACATAGGGGAGAAACCCTATGTATGTAATGAGTGTGGAAAGGCTTTTGGTCACACCTCCTCCTTTACTCAACACCAGACAATTCACACTGGTGAAAAGCCCTACAGGTGTAACAAATGCGGGAAAACCTTCAGCCAGAACTCCTCGCTTACACGCCACCAGCGAATTCACACTGGGGAGAAGCCCTATGAGTGTAAAGTTTGCAGGAAGGCATACACCCAGATCTCCCATCTCATTCAGCACCAGAGGATTCACACTGGAGAGAAACCTTATGAGTGCTGTGAGTGTGGGAAAGCGTTTAGCCGGAGCACCCATCTTATCGAGCATCAGAAGATCCACACGGGCGAGAAACCCTATAAGTGTAAGGAGTGTGAGAAAATGTTCAGTCACAGCTCATCCCTCACTCAACACCAGAGGATTCACACTGGTGAGAAGCCCTATGCCTGTAAGGAATGCAGGAAAGCCTTCAACCAGAGCATCCACCTTATTCAACACCAGAGGATTCACACTGGGGAGAAGCCCTACAAGTGTAAGAACTGTGGGAAAACGTATACCCAGATCTCACACCTCATTTAACACCAGAAAGTTCACAGGGGTGGCAAGCACTCTGCATGTAACAAATGTGGAGAGGATTTCAACTGGGGATCACACCTGGCAGAACACCAGAGACTTCATGCTATGCATGGCGTCTATGTCTGAGGTGATTTTGAAAAAGCCGTTTCTTGGAGCATGCAGCTCGCTGATCAGAGAACTCATGCTGACTAGAGAGCCTGCGAGTGAAACAGATTGGTGATTCTGCTGTTGGATTCCATTCAGCCTTCATCAGCAGTTGTAACTTCCTCCCAGAGAGGAGCCCTAACACTATGTATTGAGAGAGTTGGTTCCTTTATTTTCCTAGGAGGAGGATGGCACCATTTATCACCAGCTGGGACAGCTTCTGATCATTTAAAGGGCTTCACCCTAAAACCCTGGCTTCCCCTCTATTTCTCAGCCTTTCAGGGTCTCCAGGTGGTGGTAGGTATGGGGTGGTCTAAATGAGATGCATCTTCATCTGGGATCTTTATTAAGGTCTCTCAGTTTTCTGCTGTTTCTCCCTTTCTGTTCTTATGAAGTATATGAAAACTGAAAATGTTAGTCATTCATGTCCAAGTCATCAGTCATGTCAAGAGTCAAGAGTCATGTCCAACTCTTTGCAACTTCTTGGACTATAGGCCACCAGGCTCCTCTGATGGAATTTTCCAGGCAATACTGGAGTGGGTTCCTGGGTTGGGAAGATCCCTTGGAGGAGGGCATAGCAGCCCACTCCAGTATTCTTGCTGGGAAAATCCCATGGACAGAGGAGCCTGCTGGGCTTCAGTCCATGGAATGGCAAAGAGATACAACTGAAGTGATGAGCATGGTATGGCACGCCTAAAATATTTATTGGTATAATCACAGATATGTGATTTTATAAACAACTTTTTAACTTGATATAATGTGAATATTTTCCCATGACAATGCAAAAAAATATATAGTACATATTGTACAAAATTAATATATATACGTGTATATATCTGTGTCATCATTTGCCATTTTTAACAGCTGCATAATATTTCATGCTAGAGTTTCTTGAATTTATTTAACCAACCGCTGTTAATGGATATTTGTTTTACTTTTTTTTTTTTAATCACTGGACATACATTATTTAACACTTGTGCAAATTATCCCCATAAGATGAATTCCTAGAAGCTTATGGGATCACAGAATGTCCATATTTAAAATTTTGATAGTTATTGCTAAATAATCCTCAGAAAAGGATGAACCAATTTATATGACTCCTGAAAGTGTATGTGAGTGCCTATTTCTTTGTTCCTCCATGTTGTTCATAAATACTATTAGTCTCATTATTTCTAACATTTCTAATCTAATAAGTAAAATATCCTGATAGGGAAATTAACCTTTTTATACATTTATTGATATTTTGTCTTCAAATTGCTTACTTGTGTATTTTGCCCATTTTTAATTAGGCTGCATTTTTTTATCGATTTACAGGAACAAGTCTATGTATTATACATATTAATTCTTTGGTATTTTGTTAGTTTGTTATTTCTCTTAGTTTTGCTTATAGTATATTTGGCTATATAGAATTTTAAAATTTCTATGTATTCAATTCTATTTTCTTTCCTATTTCTTGGATAAACTGTCATGCTAAGAAAGACCTTCCTCAGGCCCAAGATTATGAAAAAAGTTCTCCTGTATTTTATTCTAGCACTTTTATGATTTTTTTTTGACAGAAATGTCTTTGTTTATTTGAAATTTGTTTTTCTTTTCTTTCTTTTTTTTTTTAAACACTGATGAGGGCCCGAACTTCGACTTCTGGATGTTAGAAATTTTTTACAACTTAATGAGGAACTAACAATTGTGCTGTCACTGTTTTCCAAGTTGTCATTAAGATCTTAAGGCTTTTAGTGATTTCTGTGATGTACTTTTAGTCAGATGTTTACCATCATTACCTTTTATCCTTACATGGGCTTTGGAGAAAGACAGACATGAGTTTGAATCCTATGCTGCTGCTGCTAAGTCGCTTCAGTCGTGTCCGACTCTGTGCGACCCCATAGACGGCAGCCCACCAGGCTCCCCCGTCCCTGGGATTCTCCAGGCAAGAACACTGGAGTGGGTTGCCATTTCCTCCTCCTACTTTTATGATTTTTAACAATTAAATTTTTATTCCTTCTGCATTTATTATGTCTTATGGTATAAAGTTTCAATTTCTAGAAATCACTGGCACTGATTCCTTGGCCGGTGGCCCCTTCGTCCTTAAAGTCCGCAGCGTGGCATCTTTAAATAACTCATCAGAATATACTCCACAACATATGGAACTTTCTCAGCACTTTCGGTCCACTCCCTTCTCAAAGACTCACCCCTCCTTTACTAACATACTGGTGCAGAATAATTGCATTTTAGGTCTAAGAGAACCTGATTTTGAATCTTGCCTTTGCCATTGTCTTGCTGACTGATCCAGTTTCTTTGTACTTAAAATGAGATAGTAAGCCATATTACAAATATGTCTGGGTTTCAGGTAACAGAAAACTCAAAACTACCCAAACAAGAAAGACAGTTTAGGGCTTCCCTGGTGATTCAGTGGTTTAAAAAACATCAATCTGCCCCTCAGTGTAGGAGAGACGAGTTTGATCCCTAGTCTGGGAAGATTCTACATGCCACAGAGCAACTAAGTCCATGTGCAGCAACTATTGAGCCTGTGCTCTAGGGCCTGGGAGTTGCAACTGCTGAAGCCCATGTGCCTTAGATCCTGTGCTCTACAACCAGAGAAGCCACTACAGAAAACCTGCACACTGCAAACAGAGAGTAATGCATGCAACAATGAAGACCCAGCACAACCAGAAATGAAGCTGACCTACATATAGGTTTCTAAAGAGGCAGGTCAGGTGGTCTGGTATTCCCGTCTCTTTCAGATTTTTCCACAGTTTATTGTGATCCACACAGTCAATAATACAAAACTGAAGCTTGTGTTACTTTTTATCTCACTCTTCATCGTAAGGGGGCTTCCCTGGAGGCTCAGACAGTAAAGAATCCTCCTGCAATTCAGGAGACCTGAATTTGACCCCTAGGTGGGGAAGATCCCCTGGAAAAGGGAATGGCTACCCTCTCCAGTATTCTTGCCTGGAGAATTCTATGGACAGAGGAGCCTGGTGGGCTACAGTCCATGGGGTTTCAGAGTTGGACACCACTGAGTGACTAACAAAAAAGTCTGAAATGCAGTACTTGGATGCAATCTCAAAAACAACAGAATGATCTCTGTTCATTTCCAAGGCAAACCATTCAATATCATGGTAATCCAAGTCTATGCCCCAACCAGTAATGCTGAAGAAGCTGAAGTTGAGCGGTTCTATGAAGACCTACAAGACCTTCTAGCACTAACATCCCAAAAAGATGTCCTTTTCATTACAGGGGACTGGAATGCAAAAGTAGGAAGTCAAGAAACACCTGGAGTAACAGGCAAATTTGGTCTTGGAGTACAGAATGAAGCAGGGCAAAGGCTAATAAGAGTTTTGCCAACAGAATGCACTATGGCTCAGATCATGAACTCCTTATTGCCAAATTCAGACTTAAATTGAAGAAAGTAGGGAAAACCACTAGACCATTCAAGTATGACCTAAATCAAATCCATAATGATTATACAGTGGAAGTGAGAAATAGATTTAAGGGACTAGATCTGATAGAGTGCCTGATGAACTATGGATGGAGGTTTGTGACATTGTACAGGAGGCAGGGAGCAAGACCATCCCCAAGAAAAAGAAATGCAAAAAAGCAAAATGGCTGTTTGAGGAGGCCTTACAAATAGCTGTGAAAAGAAGAGAAGCAAAGAGCAAAGGAGAAAAGGAAAGATATACCCATCTGAATGCAGAGTTCCAAAGAATAGCAAAGAGAGATAAGAAAGCCTTCCTCAGTGATCAACATGGAACAAAGCCTTCCTCAGTGCAAAGAAATAGAGGAAAACAATAGGATGGGAAAGACTAGAGATCTCTTCAAGAAAATTAGAAATACCAAGGGAACATTTCATGCAAAGATGGGCTCAATAAAGGGCAAAAATGGTATGGACCTAACAGAAGCAGAAGATATTAAGAAGAGATAGCAAGAATACACAGAACAACTGTATAAAAAAGATCTTCATGACCCAGATAATCATGATGGTGTGCTCACACACCTAGAGCCAGACATCCTGGAACATGAAGTCAAGTGGGCCTTAGGAAGCACCACTATGAACAAAGCTAGTGGGAGGAATGGAATTCCAGCTGAGCTATTTCAAATCCTAAAAGATGATGCTGTGAAAGTGCTGCACTCAATATGCCAGCAAATTTGGAAAACTCAGCAGTGGCCACAGGACTGGAAAAGGTCAGTTTTCATTCCAATCCTAAAGAAAGGCAATGTTAAAGAGTGCTCAAACTACAGTACAGTTGTACTCATCTCATACATTAGCAAAGTAATGCTCAAAATTCTCCAAGCCAGGCTTCAACAGTACGTGAACTGTGAACTTCCAGATGTTCAAGCTGGATTTAGAAAAGGCAGAGGAACCAGAGATCAAATTGCCAACATCCATTGGATCATAGAAAAAGCAAGGGACTTCCAGAAAAACATCCATTTCTCCTTTATTGACTACGCCAAAGCCTTTGACTGTGTGGATCTCAATAAACTGTGGAAAATTCTTAAACAGATGGGAATACCAGACCACCTGACCTGCCTCTTGAGAAATCTGTATGCAGGTTAGGAAGCAACAGTTAGAACTGGACATGGAGCAACAGACTGGTTCCAAATTGGGAAAGGAGTACATCAAGGCTGTATATTGTCACCCTGCTTATTTAACTTATATATATGCAGAGTACATCATGAGAAACGCTGGGCTGGAAGAAGCACAAGCTGGAATCAAGATTGCTGGGAGAAATATCAATAATCTCAGATATGCTGATGACACCACCGTTATGGCAGAAAATGAAGAACTTGAGGCTCTTGATGAAAGTGAAAGAGGAGAGTGAAAAAGTTGGCTTAAAGCTCAACATTCAGAAAACGAAGATCATGGCATCTGGTCCCATCACTTCATGGGAGATAGATGGAGAAACAGTGAAAACAGTGGCAGACTTTATTTGAGGGGGCTCCAAAATCCCTGTAGATGGTGATTGCAGCCATGAAATTAAAAGACGCTTACTCCTTGGGAGAAAAGTTATGCCCAACCTAGACAGCATATTAAAAAGCAGAGACATTACTTTACCCCTAAATGTCCATCTAGTCAAGGCTATGGTTTTTCCAATAGTCATGTATGGATGTGAGAGTTGGACTTCAAAGAAAGCTGAGCACCAAAGAATTGATGCTTTTGAACTGTGGTGTTGGAGAAGACTCTTGAGAGTCCCTTGGACTGCAGAGATCTAACCAGTCCATCCTAAAGGAAATCAGTCCTGAATATTCATTGGAAGGACAGATGTTGAAACTGAAACTCCAATATTTTGGCCACCTGATTCGAAGAGCTGACTCATTGGGAAAGACCCTGATGCTGGGAAAGATTGAAGGCAGGAGAAGGGGACGACAGAGGATGAGATGGTTGGATGGCATCACTGACTCAGTGGATATGAGTTTGCGTAACTTGAGTAACTCATGTTACTCCGGGAGTTGCTGATGGACAGAGAAGCCTGGTGTGCTGCAGTCCATGGGGTCGCAAGGAGTCGGACCCGACTGAGTGACTGAACTGAACTGAGTGACTAACGCTTTCACTTTGTCATACCAGGTGTAAATAATCTCTCAGGAATGGAATGGCCCAAGCCTTGTGATGCTATTTTCCTGGTGAGTTTATCAGTTCTTTTCTGTTTCTCTGTAACAGCTGATATTTACCAAACAAGGATGTCTTCTGACTCAGCAGGGATTTGCTTTTATACAGCTTCTGATACAAAGGGAACAATTCGTTTCTATCTTGTTGGGACTTTCTTTACCAACAGAGAGGTAAGTCTACCCATAAGTTTCAAAACCAAGCAATTAAATGCTGTAAGCCGCCCCCCCTCCAAAAAAAAGGAAATCTTCATGTAATAATCGCTTTTTTTTTTTTAACTGTACCACTCGGCTTTTGAGATCTTAGTTCCTCAACCTGGATTGAACCCTGGGACCAGGGCAGTGTTAGTGCCATGTCCTAACCACTCAACCACCAGGGAATTGACTTTTTTTTCCCTTAGTTATAGCCATCCTAGTGGGTAGCATCTCATTGTGGTTTGGATGTGCATCTTGCTAATGATGTTCAACATCTTCCATGTGCTTCTTGGCCATTTGTGCATCTTCTTTGAGGAAATCTATATTCAGATCCTTTGCCCATTACTAAGTGGGCATTTTGTAAAATTGCCTTTTTCCCCAGCTCCTTGAAACCACTGTTTCTATTAATAGGTATGATTTTCCCAGACCACTAACTTCTCAGTGTTAGGTATCCACATGCCACCTCCTTGGTTTATGCAGAATGGCTAACTTCCATCCTCCTAAGATGCCACTGCCTGTCTGAAGATTCTACTAATTTCAGTCTATGTCCTTAAAAACTTTCAACCACAACTATGATTGAATGATCAGTATCACTTGCCACGAATGGAACTTTGCACATTTTCAATGGACAGCAATGCCCACCCAAAGGGCAGAGTTTGGAGTCCTGGAGTGAGGCGGTGTTAAAGGTACTTTCAGCCACTTAAGGTGGATAGAGCAGATACAGCCCCACCCCTGCCAACCCACAGTGAACATGAAGCACTAGTGAGGGGAATGAACAGTTGCTGTGATCTGACACACAGTGATCAGATCTGGCAACTGGACTGCCATAGCATAATCTAGTTTATCTATTGGCAGGATGCAAGGCTTTAGCTGAATGTTCCCCAACCTCAGCGATACACTGCCATCAAATTTTTTAGCTGCAGATGTGTGCCATACATTTTCCTTCAGATCAGCTTAAAAAAAAAAAAAACACTTAAAATTGATTTATTTTTCAAGAGGACTTACTACCTTTCCAGGAGTGGGAAACTGGTATCTCTCATCAGTAGAGGATAAAGGGGGAGAAGGAAAGTAAAATAAGTACCAGGAGAGCAAAATAATGTTAAATTCTAGCAACAACTCTTGCCTGAGCCCAACTGTATCTTTGTAACTAGAAAATAAACAACATGCAGTCCACACTTCCTCCTTGATTAGGCAGAACTAATGAGGATGGAAAATTGCTGGTTGATGATGTGCTGACGAACAACTGAAAATGAGTGGCTCCCTAGTTGTCCTTGACCCTCCCGGGCTTTGGAAAAACAGAATTAACCAACTCATCATGGGATGGTTTTCACCATCAGGAGCCCTCCCCTCCCAGAACTGTGAGCACTCGACAGTTAGTGACTGTACATGCCCAGCCCCTGGCTGGGTGTGTGGCACTGAGCTGAGAAAAGCAATCAACCCTTAGAAATTAAAAAAACTTTTAATCAGAGAACAAACACTCAAACATGAGGGTAGGCGTTTCTACCCTGGTCCACAGAACACAGATCATTAGTTACACAGATACCACACACACACACACACACACACACACACACACACGGCTGCCAACTTTCCACAGGGCCTCTGACTTCTACCTTTGGTGTCAAAACTCTTGCTTGAATACACTTAGCAATTTGAGTTCCCACCCCTACCCCACCCCTCGGGTATATATCAGGCCCCTTGCTCAGATACAAATAAGGCAGAAGTTGGGCGTTTTCAGCCATTTGAAAACCAGTACACTCCCCTCTGTGGTGTGGTCAGCTGGTAAGTTCCCATTTTCAACAAACCAACTGGTGCAACTCAAGGTGCAAGGTTTTAAATATCCCAGGGACCCAGAGCATAGACTCTTGAACATTTTTTAGCACCAAAAATAAATACATTTATATTTTAAAAAAAAGAAACAAAAATATGAAAGAATATTAAAAGTGCCAGAGTCCAGTATCTTTGTAAGATTGTTTGTGCTTCAGGAAACAGGTGACTGGATCATGTAGCAAGTGGAACACAAAAGCTCAGAGCTGAGGAGGTGCCATCAAAAGAGCTGGTCATGTGGTTCCCTGAAGTGAGACTCAGTTGTAGAACAGGCCTGGCCATGGTGAGCAGTGAATGCAAGGGCTCTAACTCCAAGGAATCACCTGGCAACGAATAGCACTCCTCTATGAAATGAGGCCATTCATTTCCCTGATTCCAGAAGCTTCAAGGCAAGGGCAGCACTTTAAAGTATTGGTGTTCCCCAACTTGGAGCCTATAGTAAAGTGCTTGTGAGTGGCCAGGTTGGACAAACGATGGAGGAGGAACATTCCAGAAGTCATTTCTGTGCATCACTATTTTTGCACCAAGCACATCTTCTGCATAGATCGTGTGAACCATGTGGAGACAATGATAATCCGCTGCAGCTTTCATAACTGAATCCAGCTGTTTACAGCTTTAACTTTCATGATAAATTTGGTCTCGTCATTTAACCAACCATTTGAAATGGGAGACTATGGGAAGGGGTAGCATGTGGATGTGGGAGGGATCCTTTTGAGTGAGAGGTTTGGGAAACTAGGAGTGGAAAGTTCTTTCTGTGAGATGTTAGATGTTACAGATTCTTCTTGGCTTTTTGTGGGTTAGTTAAGAAAGTACTAGGACAGACCTGAGATGAAGGGAAGGAAAAGGCTTGACTTTTTTTTCGTTTCAATAAAGAACAAAGTGCTGATATTTTGCAAACAATTAAACCAAGGGTATACTGAAGGAAAACTTTGAAAATTAAAGCCATGAGTAATATTAGTAACAGTAACTGCAATTGAATACAAATAGAGGGTTACTGAATCATCTCTTTGTTTTAATGTAAAAGAGTGTATTTGTTATATCTGATGCGTATTTGTAGCTCACACTTGGTGAGTACTCACTATCTGATAGGTACTTGGTTCTAAGTGTTTTGCATCTATTTATGTTCACAGTAGTCTTTTGAGGTAGTAACTAGGATTGTGCCCATCTTACAGATGAGGATACTGAATTCCTGAGAGGTTCCATGACTCTTTGTAGATCACCTGGCAGATGGCAGAACTGGGGTTGAAGTCAGTAAACAGGGTCCAGTCTATCTGACTTCCAAAGCTCCAGTTTTCATTGTTTTAATGAAACGTGTGTAAATTTTCTAATCAATCTTTATTACCAGAGAGATTAATTACTCACGGCAGGGAGGGGCTTACACTGGGATGGTTTCAACTCTGGGCCTCGGAGGAACATTCTCAGATGTCTGGGAGCCTGCTGCTACCCAGGGGTCATGGGGAGGATTGCTACCTGCTACTTTGGAGTGTGAACTCACTGCTGTCGGCTGAGACCTGAGCAGCAGCACAAGGCTTTCTGACAATGTTGACACTGATATGATTTCTCCTGGGTGTGAATTCTCTGGTGCTGACTGAGATGGGCCCTAAGGCGAAAGGCTCTCCCACACACACCACAAGCATAAGGCTTCTCCCCTGTGTGAGTTGTCTCATGCTGCATCAGATTTGTTTTCTGCGCAAAGGCTTTCCCACATTTAGCACACACATAAAGCTTCTCCCTGGTATGAACTCTCTGATGCTTAGAAAGGCATGAGCCTGCTGGAAGGCTTCCCCGCACTCCTGACAAACGTAAGGCTTCTCTCCAGTATGAATCCTCTGGTGTTGGATGAGCGGAGTGCCCCGAATGAAAGCTTTCCCACCATTGTCACATTTATAAGACTTTTCACCTTTGTGAATTCTCTGATGCTTAGAGAAGCACGAGCTCTGGCTGAAGGTTTTCCCACATTCCTGACAAATATAAGGCTTTTCTCCGGTGTGAACTCTCTAGTGGTAAACGAGCTGAGCACGCAGGCTGAAGGTTCTCCCACAGTCATCACACATATAGGGCTTCTCATCTGTGTAAACTCCCTGGTGCTTAGAAAGGCATGAGCTCTCCTGGATAATTTCCCCACATTCATTCTGCTCAAAGGGCCTCTTTCCGGCCTGAGTTCCCTGATGCTGAATAAGGTGGTTACTGTGGGCCAAGACTTTGTCACACTTGTTAGGTATCAAGGGCTTCTTTGTAGTGTGGATTAACTGATGTTCTAAGAGACATGCACTTTGGCTGAAGATCCTTCCACATTTGTTACATTTAAAGGGGTGCTCGATCCCATGGAGGGACTGATGTTTGATGAGGGAGGTCCTGTAGATAAAGGCCTTCCCACAGTCCCCACATCTGTATGATCTCAATCTAGAGTGGATCTTCTGGTGCCGGATGAGATGTGAACTTTGCCCAAAGGCTTTCCCACAGTGGTTACACTCAAAGGGCTTCACCCTGGCGTGAATCAACTTGTGCTGAGTCAGGTATTTTCTGCAGTGGAAGGTTTTCTTGCATTTGTTACACTTAAAGCGCTTCCCAAAGATCCTTGGATGCTCTCTGTGCTCGGGTTTCTCATATAAGATCTCCTGGCTCTCACTGAGTCCTTTTTCTCTATTGTGAATGCTCTGGTGGCAAGTTAGGGTTGAGCGGCAAACAAGTTGCTCAACACACTCCTGACATTCGTTAGGGCGTTTCCACAGCATGGATTTTCTGGTGCTGAACAAGGTGTTCATTGTGGCTGAAGGTCTTCTTGCATTTGGCACAGCTGTAGAGCTTTTCTGTAGCGTGCATGGACAGGTGTCGAATCAGGTGGGAGGGCCGGCTGAAACTCTTGACACATTTGTGACATTTGTGGGGCCTGTAACCCGTGTGAACCCTCTGGTGTTCACTAAGGTGACTGTTCCGGTAAAAGGCTTTCCCACATTCGTTGCATTTGTAATTCTTCTCTCCACTGTGAACCCTCTGGTGGATCTTTAGGGCCAGGCTATGGCTAAAGGTTTTCTCACACTCATCACACTTATAAGGCTTCTCTGCAGTGTGAACAGACTGCTGTTGGACAAGAAAGGAGCTCTGCTTGCAGGCCTTCCCACACTCCTGATCCTCAGGGATCATTTTTGCAGCATGAATTTTCTGATGTTGGAGGAGGTATCTGTTGGAGTTGAAGGTTGCCTTGCATTTGGCACATTCATAGCATTTCTGAGTATGGGTCTTCTGATGCACAGAGAGATGAAAGGTTTGGCTAAAACTCTGGCCACATTCTTTACAATTGTAGGTTTTACCTGGGGGTGGTTTATGACACTCAAAAGGCTGTGAGTTGTGATCTGCTGGACAGTCACCATCTTGACTCTCCCATGGTTCTTCTTCAGTGTGAACTTTCTGATGACACAGAAGGTGTGTATTCTCACTAAAAGTTTCCCCAAATTTGTTATACACATAGGATTTGTAGCCTGTGTGAGTCACTGGTTGCATGGAAAGGCAGGAACACTGGTTGACATCTTTCTCATACTCTTGAAGCACTGTGGGATGCTGCTCCCTGTTGTGAAGAATCCAGTGCTGGATCATATGGTAACTCTGGCTGAAGCTCTTCCCACACTCACTGCACTCATATGGTTTCTCCCCTCCCTGGATGGTATCCTGCTGGCTGTGGTCTGAGTAGCACCCAAAGTCATTCCCACATTCCTGAGACTTAGCTGGTGCCAGGCTCTTTTCAGGGAGATCAAGTGTCATGGAACCCGCTCCTGGGGAAAGGTGGGACTCAGGACTGAGGTCTATCTTGAGTTCATGGCTCTTGAATTTGTGGCTTTTGCATTCTGTGGGACTTTCCAGACTGATAATATCAGACCTCAGAAGACTTTCTGAATCTCCTAGCAAACTATCTAACCAGGTTTGGCCTATGGAGGCTTCTCCCAAATGGGAGTTCCAGAGATCATCCTTGGAAAAAGTCTCAGTAATCTCTTGGAAGAGTCCTTCTTCCAAGAAGTCCTGAGGCAGAGGAGAAGTCTCAGCTATGCCTGAAAGAGAGGGCAAGTGCAAATGTCTCCTGTTCCCTAGGAGTTAAAGACAGGAGCTGCAGGCTAAGAGTAAACAAGAAGGAGAACAGGTGATGCATCCTGAGTCATCTGATGCATCCTGATGTTGGCTGGGAAGAGAATGAAGGAGGCAGGGCCAGCATGGTGATCCAGTGGGTACTGGCATCACAGGAAAAAGAGCCCATTTCAAGAGGTATTAGGAGGGGGAGCTGGGGGACTTGCTTAGTGACCCAGTGGCTAAGACTCATGCTCCCAAGGCAGGACCCCAGTTCAATCCCTGACCAAGGAACTAGATTCCATGTGCTACAACGGAGACCTTGACATAACTAAGACCCAGCACAGCCTAATAGACATTTTTAAAAAAGGGGGGGTGGGCGTGGTGCTGGGCAGCCATGGAGGTTCCAGAGGGATACTTGCCATCATCAGCCCCATCAGCTAAGGCATACTTCCTAGAGAAGTGCACTCGGGGAAAAGAGGTATAAATGATGACAACATAATACCATGTCACCACAGGAGGACTTATTTGGATGTGGCTACACAAGCTTGGAGTCAGCCTGGATGTCAAGGTGGCAGAAAGGGAAACGCATGGTGCCTAGGTCCATGTGAAACACCTGTGTGCTCAACAGGAGGCTACAGAAGGTCCACGCTCACGAGAGGTGAACCAAAAAGAGTTGCCTGCTGACAGCTAGGCTGCAGGCTGAGACTGAGCCATGCAGCCCCCACACCATGGCCTCTGGTTCAGGGGCCCTTCTCCTCA
Source organism: Bos javanicus (assembly GCF_032452875.1). NCBI lineage: Eukaryota > Metazoa > Chordata > Mammalia > Artiodactyla > Bovidae > Bos > Bos javanicus. The sequence goes on along the minus strand of NC_083885.1, from coordinate 56,452,416 downwards.
TGTGAACCGTCAGTCTAACAATGAGAAAAGCTGCTGGCACCCCAGAGAGGGCCCTGACTCTCCCTTCAGGGATGTCTCAACCAGCACACCCGGGAATCCTGACTGCCTGACTGATCCCCCAGAGAAACTGTGGCCTGGGAGAGGGCAGAGTGAATGCTCTTAGCTGTGTTTAGGCCCAGGCTTGAGTCACTGACAGACAGGCCATCTGCTGGGCCAGAAGGAAGGATGGGCCTGCCTGAAGGCAGGTGAAATAGGCAGACCGGGAGGTCCACAGTGCTCAAGGGGCACAAGACAGAAAGCAGGAGAGACTAACTCAGAGAATGGAATGCTGAGCCCTGCTGAGTCTGGAAGGGTGCAGAGGGGACAGAGGAAGGGCACCGAAACAGCCATGTGCTGAACACAGAGGTACACGGAGAAAAGGTATGCAGGGCGAGGCTCCCCAGCCTGAAGCCAGTGCATGGCAGAGTGAAGCCGAGAGGCAGGGGGTGGAGATGTGTCAGCAGACCTAGTGGGCGGGATGGAGGTCCTAAAGACAGAGGGCCTACAAAGGACCACACCCCGTGAGCTCCCTCCACCCTCCCCTGGGGGGGCCTGGCTGCCCACTCACCAGTGTCTGTTGACTCTGGGCTTTCTTTCACCAGGGCCTCCAGCTTTTCCCCACCATCTGGATGGAAGGTCAGGTTGGGTCCAGGGGGGTCTGTAAGGAGAGAAAGGCATTGTCACCAACCAGATGACATCAGGATGGGGGGCCATCGGGCTGCTGAGCAGGAACTTCCTGGGTGTCCTGATGATTATTCAGCACCTGATCCAGCTCTGCAGGGTTCCTGGCCCAGTGGAGGAGAGGGATCCGGTCACAATCCAGGGTAATCAGAGATGTGACCACTGGGGCTGGGGACACAAAGGATCTGTAACAGCTCTTGAGAGATAAAAGAGAGTTGCCAGGGAGAGTCATGTACCTCCTCAGTCATCCGTGATTCACTCATTCTCCCATGGACTGGACATACCAGAGGCCTCCATAAGATGGGCCCCATGATGGGAGTGTGTAGGGGGTCCCAAAGACCAATCCTGCTTCCTACCCTCTGCAAACTTCCTCAAGGGTGGGAACAGAGTTGTAATCCCAGGGGATACATGCTACAGTGGGGAGACAGCCACTGCTGACTTCAGAGATGAGAAGCCGTGAGCACAGCAAGTAGGTTTCATTTGGCTTTTAGCTTAAAGAGGACAAGGAAAGAGATTCTCCCCAACGGCCCCCAGAAGGAACCAACTATGCCCGTGCCCAGATTTTAGCCCAGTCAGACCCATCTCCAGGACTGTCAGAGTCAGTGTATGTTGTTTTCAGCCACACTTGTGGCATCTGTAAAAGTAGCTACAGGAAAGGAATACACTGCTAATAAATACACACAGATGAGTGTCTGGAGGACTAGAGGAGAGCATTCTAAGTGCTGGCCTGGCACAAGACCTAGTTCTTAACACACTGACTCCTGCTGCTCCCTCTTCTATTCATTGAGCCCTCAAAGCCAGTACTGTCTGTTCCAGACACAGGGGCTCCACCAGGGAGCAGCACGAGTTCCTGCTGCAGAAACTACGGCAGAGGGAGACAGACCATAAAATGAGCGGTGAGCAAGCCAGGCAGGGGAGAGGCAGTGAGTGCTCAAGGGGTTGCAGTTTGTCTTAAAGGAGTGAAGCCCCTGAAGTGTCAGCTGGAGGAATTCCTCTACCATGAGGAAGAGGAAAGTGCTGATGGAGCTAGAGGGCAAGCACAGGTTTCTCTTCCCAGGCAGTACTGACATGTGGGGTTGGATAGTCCCTGAAATTCTGGAGTGTGTGGCAGCACCCCTGGGCTCCACCCACTGGATTCTAGGAGTACACCCTCCACTCCTCCCAAGTGGTGACAACCAAAAAGGTCACCAGGCACTACCGATGTCGCAGAATCAGGCAACTAAGCACAGTGATCTGAGGCGCTCAGGAGCCAGGAGATCACCCCATGGGTGACTGAGAGCCATGGGTGATCCTGAGCAGGGCGGTGACTCCCCAGGGCAGGGGTGGCACTCACTCAGCAGGAAGAGGTTCCAGTAGTTGTCCAACGCCGTGTCCCAGAACAGGTCTCCCTGCCCCTGCCCCAGCTGCTCCCAGTTCTCCGAGGTGAAGTCCATGGCTATGTCCTTGAGGGTGGCAATTTCCTGGAATGCAGCGGGACTGGGGTCAGGGAGGGGCCAATGGCTCACCTCAGTAGCCTCATCCGCCACATGCGAGGCCTCTGGCAAAAATCATCTTGTGAGACGCTTCAGATGTGAGATCTCATATTTTCCAGGCAAGGACAAGGAGTCTAGAAAAGGAGACGTGCTATCCCCTCAAGGTCACAGAGGCAGGTCTGCCTCATCCTAACATCCACCTACCTACCTTGACTTTTGCTTTTTTCAGTGTTCAAGATTTTAAGTTTTTAAATTTTTTTTTTATTTTAAAAATTCAAGCATAGTTGATTTACAATGTGTTATTTTCTGCTGTACAGAAAAGTGATTCGGTTGTATATACATTCTTTTCCATATTCTTTTCCATTACAGTTTATTACAAGATATTGAATAGCTCCCCAAGTTATACAGTAGGACCTTGTTTACCCATTCTACAGTTTGCCTCTGCTCATCTCAAACTCCCAATCCATCCCTCCCCTACCCCCTCCCCTCTCTGCAACCACAAGTTGGTTCTCTATGTCTGTGGGTCTGTTTCTGTTTCATTTCCATTTTCATTCATTCATTCAACAAACACCTCAAGGCTTTCTGTGTGCCAGACTAGTAATGTCCCTAGGGACCCAGAGATGAGTCCCAATTAGTACCTGTCCCTGTGGAGTGCACAGTCTGATGGGACTGACAGATATGGGCAGAGACACCCCAACCTGGTGGATCTGTGTTACAGTGGAGGAGGCAGGGGTGACCTGGGAGACCAGAGCAGGGAGGAGCTAACGCTGCCCAGGAAAGGTGGGGAGAATAAACTGAGTCTTGAAGGCTATGGAAGATTTACCAGCTGGAGATAGTGGCTGCAGTATATTCTAGCAGAGAGAGGAGCCTGATCAAAGGCAGGAAGCTGGAAAGTATGGAGTAATATTTTCACACAAGGCCAAGAAGGGAGTAGTACAGCTTGTGTGAGGGAAATGGAAGAAGAGGAAAGAGGAGGGCAGGACCCAAGCCATGCAGGGATGGGCTGAGAAACCTGGATTTTATCCAGGGGGCAATAAGGATTTCTGGAAGGGTACTGGGCAATAAGGATTCCTGGAAGGGTGCTGGGCAAGACAGTGATGGTGTGAGAGCTTTCCTTTGAGACTGACTGGGGGCAGGGGGCGGGCATCATAAGACAGTGAGCTGGAACAAGGCAGGCCAGATGTGCAGCCTCTGGGGATGACAGGTTGGGATGAGAGGGACACTTGACTCACCTCAGTTGTAGCTGATGGGGACCCAACAACCAGTTCCTCATTTAAGCTCCCCCTCCTTCCCCTCCACAATCCTGGCTGGCAGGGCGGCAGAAAGGACTAGGAAACTGGGAGAAAGTGTGCCTTCCTCTTAGAGCTGACTCTCTGGCCATGCTGGAGGAGCTCCCAAAACGTCCGGAAGTAGGAAGAGTGAGGACGTGCGTCTCCCTGCAAGAATCACACAATTCTATTTACTAAAAGCACCCAGCCCCAGTGCTGCAGAGCCTACACAGCGCCCCCTTAGCACTTGTCAGGGTTAAGTACAGTCCGTAAATATCCATGTGGGAGATGTGGACGTTCAGATCTCTCACCTTGCTGGAACCTTCTGTCTTGCTCACCACTGTGCGCACAGTGCCTGACACACAGGAGGGACTTGTATCATCTCTAAGACTAGAGTTCAGGCAAGTCTCCAAGACTGTGCTATTTCTACAACAGCATGATTTCAACTTTTTTTTTAAACCATGACCCACAGTAACACAGATAATATATACTATGACTTCTCATTTGCATACATAACTGAACAAAAGCTTCGTGAAACAATACTTCATCTTACAAAGTAGGGTGGACTAGGATGTTTACCATTCTATTTACTTCACTTAAAAAAATACATATACGGTCACTGCCCACTGGGTCATTCTCAACTCATAACAGGCAAAACACTGTACACTGGTGTGGCCTCTATGTACTTCCTTAAGTGGCATATATCTATGGGTGTTGAAAGCATTCCACGTCATGAAGCCACACCACAGGTCCATAATTCTTAAGCTTCTGGGCCAAGTACGCTTTAATTCAGAAATTTTCAGATAATAAAAGGTAATCCACCATACATGGCGTAGTTCATTAAAATCCCAGTACAAGGGGGAGGGGAGAGGAACAAGGGGAGCATTTCATAACTGAACACTTCAATATTCCAAGAGTGGAGGTAAAAATATCCACTCTAGCTAGGATAATTAAAAGTAATAAATCACAGCATTTCTAGTCAGGTTCAGGCATCAAATTCATGGAAAAAATATTTGGTTTTCAGAGCTTTCTAGATTTTGTGACTGCAGATAATGGAATGTGATAGGCCTAAGAAGTGAAGTGAAGTGAAAGTTGCTCAGTCATGTCCAGCTCTTTTCAACCCCATGGACTGTCACCTGCCAGGCTCCTCTGTCCATAGGGATTCTCCAGGCAAGAATACTGGAGTGGGTTGCCATGCCCTTCTCCAGGGGATCTTTCCGACCCAGGGATCGAACCTGGGTCTCCTGCATCTCAAGCAGATTCTTTACCACTGAGCCACCAGAGAAACCTCAGGCCTATAAAAGAGCTAATGTTTTACACAACAAGGATTTTCCTCACAAAGAGGTTAAGACTTGACTTGTGAGTGTAAGTCAATCTACAGATTTAAAAAAATTTTTTTAAGTATAGTTAATTTACAATGTTGTGTTAGTTTCTGGTATACAGCAGTGATTCAGTTATATGTATATATGTATATTCTTTTTCATATTTTTTCCATTATTATAGGATACTGAATATAGTTCCCTGTGCTATACAGTAGGATCTTCTTATCCATCTTATATATAGTAGTTTGCATCTGCTAATCCCAAACTCCCAATCCATCCCTCCCTCAGTCCCCCTCCCAATTGGCAACCACAGGTCTGTTCTATGTCTGATCCGCAGATGTTTTATCTGGCCTGAGTTGGCATAGAATGTTTGGTTTGTTTTTCTTTAAAAATTTTTATTTTGGGTTGCACTGGGTCCTCATCGCTGTGCAGGCTTTTTTCTAGTTATGGCAAGCAGGGTCTACTCTGTGCTGTGGTGTGCGGGCTTCTCATTGCAGTGGCTTCCCTTGTTATGGAGAACGGGCTCTAGGGCATGCAGGCCTCAGCAGTTTTGGCTCATAGACTCTAGAGGGCAGGCTCAGTAGTAGTTGTGGCACACAGACTCAGCCGCTTCATGGCATGTGAGCTCTTCCCAGACCAGGGATCGAACCCAGGTCGCCTACATTAGCAGGCAGATTCTTTACCAGTGAGACACAAGGAAAGCCCCGGCACAGAATGCTTTGACAGAAAATTCTTCTAAGTAATCCCAAACTCAAAAGCTGGGAGATTTCACCTAAAAATTCAATTTCCAGTTTCTGAAAAATCCTAGGATTTGGCCACATGGGGTCTGCATTCCCACAGAGCTAGTTTGTTGGAAGCCATTTCGAGCTCTCCACCCCTTAGATGGGATGATCCCTCTGAGAGGCCGCACAGTCCTCACCCAGACTCTTCTCTTCATTTCCTTATCGGCCTGGCCCTCAGACATCTGAATTTGAGAACTCTATGGACAGTTTCCAAATCCCATTCTGTCCACATCTCATAAACTCTTAGACCTGGGAGGGAAGAAACTGGAGCCCTGAGGTGAAGCTCAAGGTCACCCACTCTGTCATAGTAACTTAAGGCAAATCATTACCAGACTGGAAAGTCTTAGGCCCTGGAGCCAGGGAGTCCTGCCTCTTCCTGGTGTGGGACCACGGCCACATCATTCACCCTTTTTGTGTGTCACTTTCTACATGTACAAAATAAAGCAGAAAAATAGCAACCCACAATCTCTTATCTACAATTCTAAAAACAAAAGGCTTAGAACCAGAACTTCATTCATAAATTGGTAGTCAAACTGAACCCAAATCGCCACAGGCTATGCATAGTCTTTATTCTCCTTCAGTGTGATTAACGCCTTTTCCAGCAGAAATATTCAATTTCCAAGAATTGCCCCAAATATCACTGGGGGTGTGGCCTAATTATGAAATACTGTTGTTTGGTTTGCGACTAGATGGACTGTAGCCCGCCAGGCTTCTCTGTCCATGGGGTTTCCCAGAAAAGAACCCTGGAGCGGGTTACCATTTCTTCCTCCTTCCCCACCCAGGGATTAAACTCGCATCTCTTGCATCTGCAGGCGGGTTCTTCACCACTGAGCCACCTGCGTGCCCCCGTGCTCAGTCACGTCTGACTCTGCAACCCTAGGGACTGTAGCCTGCCAGGCTCCTCTGTCCATGAGATTCCCCAAGCAAGAATACCGCAGTGGCTTGCCATGCCCTCCTCCAGGGGATCTTCCCTACCCAGGGATAGAACTCGCGTCTCCTACGTCTCCTGAATTGGCAGGCAGATTCTTTACCGCTGAACCACTCACTGAGAAGCCTTGAGCCGCCTGGGAAGCCCCAGTTAAGAAATACGCACACTATTAACTTGCTAAAGTCTAGAAAATTCTGATGACGGGGTAGCTGCTGCGGAGATTACAAGAGAAAATGTGAGAATAGCACCTGGCACACAGATAGCGCTCAAATGAATGGTAAATATCTTGAATTCCTAAAGAACTCTCATTCATTCATCCCCCAAGATCCTGCCCAGCTCTGCCAAAGACTTCAGGCAACTCACCACCTCCTTCAGTATCAGTTTTATCATCCAAATAAAATGAAATAGAATCGTTCCTCTCAGGGCGGCCGGTTAGCGTTGGAAAGCACTTTAGCAAGATGCGGTGGTGGTTTAGTCGCGTCCGATTCTTCGCGACCCCAAGAACTGAAGCCTGCCAGGGTTCTCTGTCCATGGGATTTTCCAGACAAGAATACTGGAGTGGGTTGCCATTCCCTTCTCCAGGGGATCTTCCCCACCCAGGGATCGAACCTGGGTCTCCTGCATTGTAAGCGGATTCTTTACCAACTGTGCTACCAGGGAAGCACGTTAGCAAGATCCTGATCCTTTACTCCGAACCAGCGTTCGAGGCTCCACCTAGATAACCACAGCCCAAAGCGACGCGCCCAGAGCCGAAATCGCCCCAGAAGCATTCCGTCATCCCTCGGGAAGGACCTTGCCCACAAGGCTCCAGAGTCTTCAGTGAGCCCAGCCCCGGTATATCCTCACCTCGAGACTGCAATCCACTGAATTAACAGACACGACGGGAGCCAGGCGGGAGGCGGAGACGCAACTGCTCTCACGCGCCTCCTCGTATCCACTTCCGGTGCCGGGCGAATATCTTCACGACTACTTCACCCAAGAGCCTCTGCGCCAGAGCCAGGACTGTTTCCCAGAGGGCTGTGCGAAGGCCTTCCCTTGTCTTCCCATCTCCACAGCCCCTTGTCTTTAGCCGGCCCGCTGAGCACGCTGGGAAATAGACTAGAAAAACAATCGGCCCCAGATGGCATTTGGGTATTGTAGACAAGGTTTTGATAGGCAACCAAATCAGTCTTCTGCCTTTTCGAGGAGATTGAAAGGGTTTTCCATTTCTGAAGGAGACAGAGTGTCACCATGGAAACACATTTAGGAGGAAACAATTCCTGAGGGGACGCGCGATGGTAAGAGGAGGAGTTGAGGCGGGAGAAATGAGACTGTGACCTCTGATTGGCGGGAAAATGCCTCGGAATGCGCAATAGAACCAGAAAGCGTTCCACTAAAGGTGGAATAGGATTGGGCGATGAGGGAATAATCCATCCCCCAGCCTTGAGTCAGCGGACTGGCCTGCCGCAAAGGTGCCTGGGAAATGGAGTTCCCAGGCAGTCACAGTCCACAGGCAGTCGGGAAGTCGGCATAGGCTGCGCGGGCGCAGTCCTCCCTCTGGCGAGAGGATGCGCGCGCAGCGCCTCCCGCCCTAGCGGAAGTTTCCGCAGGGCAACTGAGAAGGTGAGTCCCAGTTCCCCTGGAGGGTCAAGAGAGTCTGGCTGCAAATATCTGTCTGCCCACACAGCTCGCCAAATCCAGAGGTGAGGGGAAGACGAGGCGGAGTAGGGGCCTAGCCACAGTTCGGTCGTGGTGCCTGTGACGTCAGCGCGACCCTTTGTGGGAGACTGAGCCCTCGGGAGCGGGGATCGCGGGTCAGGATGAGAGAATCTTCTGGCCTCCGAGATAACCTGTCAGCTGCAGCTGTCCGGTCTTGGTGGTGGGCGTGGATACAACGGAGACGGGCAAAGCTAACGGAGAGTGTGACGGAAGCCCCGCCTTGGTACTACGTCATCCGTGGTCCCTGCAAAGGGAGGGGCCGAGGCAAATCATTTCACTGTTACTCCTCCTGCCCGAAGGTGGAGTCTAGCCGTTAGCTCTTTTGCTGTGCTGCGTTTCAGGACCTGCCAGGAGGGATACAATACTTAACACACTCCATATGTTCAGTAAATATTGAACAAATCAATAAAGAAAATGTATGAATGAATGATAAAGACTGACTTGAGTGTTGGAGCCTTGGTTTTGAGTCCTGAGCTAGCCAGATGACATTGAAATGGTGACTTCAGCCCTCGGATTCCTTTCTTCTATACATATTTATTGAGAGTTTACTATAGCTCTTTCCTTTTGTGACTTTTTAAAGTTTCTTACTTATTCGTTTATTAAGCTTGTGTTCCCCCACTAGAATGAGCTTTGTCAGGTCAGGAGCTGTTGGTTTCCTTTGCTGCTGTAGGAGTTCAGTGAAAAATTGAATAAATGAATGAACTTAGCATGTGTTGGTTGCATAGCCAATTCTCAATAAACATCAATCATTATTTTTTACTCCCACGTACAGCAAGCCTGAGTCAGCCTCTCCACGTTTATTCATTTACAGGACACAGTTAAGATGGAGTTTCCAGCCCAGTGAATCTGAGGGCCAGATCGTGACCCCATAAAGGTACCATCCCCTCGGACACATGCCCCTGAAAGCCTATTCCCCACCAGCAGCCTATTCCTCTTCCATCTCTTGTGTGTTGCTTCTCTCAGACTTCATTCCCAGGAGGAAAGTTATCATGGGCATGGCAGTGGTTTCAAGGGCAAACACTGGAGTTTCATGAGTCTGCCCCAAGAGGAACTAGAGAGATCTGAGAGGCTCAGAGCTTAAGATATAGAAAGAGGAAAGGGAGGAATCGAAATATTAACAAATGGAAGATGATAACCAGTAACATAAAGGACTTTCCTGTTCTTTGCAGTTGATAGAAATGTATTCCACTTATGCCTCCAACCATTTTCAAATGTGAGCAGGCTCAGTTGTGTCTGACTCTTTGCAATCCCATGGACTTCAACCTGCCACGCTCCTCTGTCCATGGAATTTTCCAGGCAAGAATGCTGGAGCGGGTTACCATTTCCTCCTCCAGGGATATTCCCAACTCTGGGAACAAACCCGCGTCTCATGTATCTCCTGCATTGGCAGGCAAATTCTTTACCACTAAGCCACCCAGGAAGCCACTCTGTCAAATAGAAACTGTTAAAAGCCCCATTTCACCATTGAGAAGACTGAGGCATAGAGAGGCTAAGTAACAGGCCCAGCAAAGAGCACATCTGGAATTCAAATCCAGGCAGCCTGGGACTAAAGCCTGGGACTGTAAGGACTCCTCTCCTTGCAATTGCAATAGAGACCAGCCTTTAAAGTGAATAAAGGAAAATGTTTTAATTGGATTGAGCCAGGCACAGAAGGATAAGTACTCCATGATCCCACATGTATGTGGAATCTAAAAAGAAATGTCAAACTCGTGGTAACAGAGTGGAATAGTGCTTGCCAGAAGCTGTGGGGAAAAGGGATATTGATCAGAGGGTACAGACTTCCTATTGTAAGATGATTAAGTTCTGGAGACCTAATGTATAACATGGAAACTATAGTAAATAATAATGTGCATCAGCTGCTGCTAAGTTGCTTCAGTCGTGTCTGACTCTGTACGACCCCATAGATGGCAGCCCACCAGGCTCCCCCATCCCTGGGATTCTCCAAGCAAGAACACTGGAGTGGGTTGCCATTTCCTTCTCCAATGCATGAAAGTGAAAAGTGAAAGTGAAGTCGCTCAGTTGTCCTACTCTTAGCGACCTCATGGACTCAGCCTACCAGGCTCCTCCGTCCATGGGATTTTCCAGGCAAGAGCACTGGAGTGGGGTGCCATTGCCTTCTCCAAATAATAATGTGAGTGTATACTTGAAATTTGCCAAGAGAGTAGATTGCAAGTTTCCTCACCACACACACACATACACACAAGTTGGAATTATGAGAGGTGGTGGATATTTGAATTAGTTTTATTATGGTAATTGTTTCATAATATATACTGATAACCAAAATTTCAGAAATGGGGACCTGATTAAAATAGGCATTTATTTGAGGTTTGTTAGGACTGCAGCCCAGGAGACCCAGATTCAAGAAGCACTTGAGAACATCCTAATAAAGAAATACATCAGGACTTCCCTGGTGGTCAAGTGGTTAAGAGTTCGCCTTCCAGTGCAGGGGGTGCACGTTCAATTCCTTATTGGGGAACTAAGATCGCATGTGCCTGGCTGCCAAAAAACACAAAACGTAAAACAGAAACAATGTTGTGAAAAATTCAATAAACACTTTTATCTTAAAAAGGTATACATATATTCGTATTTTGGTAAAATAATAAAAAGAAGCAACTTGAATTGTGTTCTGTTGGACTACAAGTGGAGGAGGCTTCTAAAGGCAAAAACTGCAAGGCCACAGTTAGTTACATGAGTTGTTTATCAAAAATTACAATTGGAGCTGGCAAGAAGTAAGGGTGCTTGTTAAGCAAGAATTAGTTGGGATCCAAAATGGTTGTTTGGTTACAGGGGAAACAACCCTGACACACAAGATGCCAGGTAGCAGATGTTTCAAACACGGGTTGTGTCCTTGGGTTAGGCAGCAGTCACAGAAAGTTCGAGTTCTCACAGACCCTCAGTGACCACCCAATTGTAGTTTTTTATGCCTGAACTATGATCACTGTTTTAATCTCAATTTGTCATATATGTATATATATGCTATGCTAAGTCGCTTCAGTCGTGTCCGATGCTGTGCGACCCCATAGACGGCAGCCCACCAGGCTCCCCCGTCCCTGGGATTCTCCAGGCAAGAACACTGGAGTGGGCTGCCATTTCCTTCTCCAATGCATGAAAGTGAAAAGTGAAAGTGAAGTCGCTCAGTTGTGTCCGACTCTTAGCGACCCCATGGATTGCAGCCTACCAGGCTCCTCTGTGCATGGGATTTTCCAAGCAAGAGTACTGGAGTGGGGTGCCATTGCCTTCTCATATATATATATATAGGCTTCTCTGATAGCTCAGCGGGTAAAAATTTGCCTGTCAGTGCAGAAGACCCAAGAGACACAGGTTCAGTCCCTGGGGTGGGTTCAATCCCTGGGTCGGGAAGATCCCCTGGAGGAGGAGATGGCAGCCCACTCCAGTATTCTTGCCTGGGAAATCCCATGGGGAGAGGAGCCTGGTGGGCTGCAGTCTATGGACTCACAAAGAGTTGGACACAACTGAGCACACACACAGGCATATACTTATACACACAAGTTTTACACTTTAAATATAGACAGTTATTTGTCAAAGATAAATAAAAGTAAAAAGAAAAAAACCTTTGTCTTGCAAGGTTAAATGAAGTCATGAGCAAAAGTTTATTTTAACTTTGATTTTGATATCCCAGCTAATAACCCGGACTGTACACTAAGAACAAATAAAATAATTTTGCTTTTTTTCCTTTTGCTGTTTAAAATATATTCATTGAAAATGCCTGTTGTACTGTTATCCCTGTTGAGTTTCTCTACTTGTCTTATGAACTAGTTTCATCCTGCTCTCATGACCTGAGTTGTGTCCCACAAAAATTCGTTCACGGAAACCCTCAACCTGAGTATTTCAGAATGTGTCCATATTTGTAAATAGGGCCTTTAAAGAGGCAATTAAAATGAGGTCTTTAGGGTCGGCCTGCTATGGCCTAAATGTTTGTGTCCTCCCAAAGTTCATATGTTGAAATGCCCAATGTGATGGTTTTAGGAAGTGGGGCCTTTGGGAGGTAGTTAGGCCATGAAGGTGGAAAGTGAAAGTGAAGTCGCTCAGTCGTGTCCGACTCTTTGCGACCCCATGGACTGTAGCCTACCACCCTCCTCTGTCCATGGGATTTTCCAGGCAAGAGTACTGGAGTGGGGTGCCATTTCCTTCTCCAGAGGATCTTCCCACCCCAGGGATTGAACCTGGGTCTCTCACATTGTAGGCAGACGCTTTACCAACTGAGCCACCAAGGAAGTCCTGGAGAAGGTGGAGCTCTCATAAATGGAATTACTGCCCTTATAAGAGACCCAGAGAGCTTCCCAGCCCCTTCCTCCATATAAGGACACAGGGTAAAGTTGTCAGTCTGTAGCCCAGAAGAGGGCCTTTATCAGGACCCAACCACAGTGGCACCTTGATGTTGGGCTTCCCAGTCTCTAGAACTGTAAGAAGTAAGTTTCTATTGTTTGTAAGCCACCAGGCTATGGGCTTTTTTGTTTTGTTTAGTTTTGTTGGCAGTGTTGGGTCTTAGTTGAGGCATGCAGATTCTCTAGTGTGACTCATAGGCTCACTAGTTGCAGTGCTCAAGCTTGGTTGCTCCATGGCATGTGGGATCTTAGTTCCCCAACCAGGGGTCAAACCCACATCCCCTTCATTGCAAGGCAGATTCTTAACCACTGGACCACCAGGGAAGTCCCATGTCTGCAATATTTATTATATTTATTACGATTATTATATTATTATAATATTGATCATAGCCATTTAAACAGACTAAGGTAGGCCCTAATCCAATATGATCAGTATCCTTATAAGAGGAGGAGATTAGAACACAGACAGAGGGACAAGCACGTGAGGACACAGTGAGAAGGTGGCCGTCAGCACGCCAAGGAGAGGCCTCCGAAGAGACCAAACGGTCATACCTCGATGTCAGGCTTCTGGCCTCCAAATTTGTGAGCAAATACATTCCTGTTGTTTAAACCATCTAGTCTGTGGGAGTGAGTTGTGGCTGCCCAAGCTAGTGAATATACGCTGTGTCCTCATTTGTCACAAGCGCTGTATGTGATTTTGGCTTTGATTTTTGTTTAAAGTATTAGGAAATACTCCAGAAATACACAAGGCTTAGAGTGTATCATAGTGACCATCCATTATCTGACTAAGTTAGTCAGGATACGGTGGACTATGCTGCAGTAACAAATAAACCCTGAAATCCTGGTGGTTTGTAGAAGGAAAGTTTATTTGCCAATCACGGGCTTGCAGTGTGGACCGGGCAGCTGCCCTTCATCTCGTACCTCTGCTGCCTCAGGGCCATCCCTGCAGAGGAAGGCTGGCAGAGGAGGTACTGGGGCCCCTAACTTTTTGGCCGGAAAATGACTTCTGCTCACACCGCATTGGCCAGAACTAGTCATGTGGCCCTAATCTCACTGTAAGGAACCCTGGGAATTGCAGGGGGAGTATGTGGCTCTCTGGTGAGCACTAACCATCTCTCCCATCCCCATCACGTGGTTCAAGAGGTGAGCGTCACAATTACAGTTGAAGACCCTCCATGCTTCCATGATTGGAGCAGTTCTCCTGCCCAATTTTATTGACCTCAGGGCGTTCTTGTACCTTTTGTGAGCTCTGTATTTTCACTCTGCATTTGTTCTACTTTGCACCTGCCCTGGGCCCTTGGGGAGAGACTGGACGCAGAGGGCAGGAACTCATTTTAGAAGTGGCCATTTTGTGGGAATTCCCTGGTAGTCCAGTTGTTATGATGCTGTGCTTCCACTGCAGGGAGCACAGGTTCGAGCCCCGGTCAGGGAACTAAGATCCAGCATGCCACAGGGTGTGGCCAGGAAAAAAAAAAAGTCTACTTTCTGAGAGGGTATTCCAGGTATGATAACTTTTCTTCCTTCTGCATTCTTGTCACCATGAGGAACTCAGGTGACTACTCGACAGCAATAGATTAAGTTTTTCAGCTTCCTGTCCCCCCCACCATTCTGTTTTGTAGCATGATCTGTCCAGACTGTGGCAAAGGTATTGAAGCAACATTCAAATTCTGCCCCTACTGCGGAAAACCTTTGCCTGCAGAGAAGCATGAGGGGTCCCAGTCCTTTGTCAAACCGTTTACATCATCCTCCCAAGGTAAGAACCGGGCCTTCGTGCTTCTCCCTGGAGGAGGGGTGATGTGTGTGTGCGCGTGCATCTAGGAAGAGGCCACAGACGCCTTTGCAGCTGGCCAGACCCCGTGTGGATACTAAAGCCCAGAGCTCAGGCTCACTCTCTCTACTCAGTCTCTCTCTACTCAGGTATCTTTAGCAGACTCACGACTCTAAACTAGACATTGACTCATTTCTGTCTCCAGCTTGACTCCTCCCCTGAAATCTATATCCATATAAATCAGACTGCCCGCTTGACATCTATTGGATGTCCCATACATGTCTCCACGTGCCCAGAACCAACCTTTTGATAGGCCTGCCGCCCCGTCTGCCCCTTCCAGAGATTTCTCCATCAAGGTAACAGCAACTCAGTTTGTCCAATTTCTCAGACCTTAGAGTCATCCTCCAGTTCTCTTTCTATCCCACCCCACAGCTGCAGCCCTCCAGCAGATCTCATCAGCTCTCCCTTTAAAAATCACGGCCGAATCAGACCACTTTCTCCCACCACCCTGGTCCATCTCACCCACACCAGTATTGTCGTAGAAGCTTTTTTCTCCCTGCTGTCCCTGCTTCTCCATCACCTGCGGTTCTCTTCAAGTGGCAGTCCAAAGGATCCTATTAAAACAAAGTCAGGGGACTTTCCTGCTGCTCCATTTCTTTCTCCAGAGGCTCTTCCTAACCCAGGGACCGAACCTGCATCTCCTGCACTTCAGACAGTCTCCTGCATCACAGGCAGATTCTTTACCGACTGAGCCACCAAGGAAGCCCTAAATATATTGTTTTACTCATTTATATTACTGTGCAGCTTTGAGCTCTGGAAGGAGAGGAGTTTATCCTGGTTTGTAAGCTCCGTTGATTGTGGTTTGTAACCCTGTTGTTTGCACAGCACCCAGGACCATGCCTGGCACAGATTTGGGTCCAGAGAAATCTTATTGATAATGAAGGAACAAAAACTAGTTAGAATTGATTAGGCAGAATTTTAAAGAACCAAATAAAATCTATGATAATAAAAATAAATATTGGGACTTCCTGGTGGTCCAGTGGCTAAGACTCTGTGTTCCCAGCACAGGGGGCCTAGGTTCACTCCCTGATCAGGGAACTAGATCCCTTCTTGCAACTAAGACCCAGCACAACCAAATAAATAACATTATGGCAATCAGAAACTCATAGTATGGTTTAGGCTGTGGACTAGACACAGCTTAAGGGAGAATAGTGAATTGGAAGATAGATCTGAAGAGATTATATAAAGGAGACCACACAGTGCTCTAGGGTATAAAAGGGGTTCCGACCCATGAAGAGAATAACTAAGAGGGAGAGTTTGCTTAGATGATTCAGGTGATGGAAGTAGAAGTTGGCTGTGAGGGTCAAAGGGAAAAGAGTGGTTGAATATGATCTCAGGGTTTCTGGCCTAATGGTTCCTGGAAAGGACCTTTGTAACTGCAGTCTGCATTCGGGCTGCCTCTCTAGGCTCAAGGAGAAAGACGAACACCGGTTCTGAAACATCTTCCAAGAAAGTGAAATGGTGCAGCTATGCTGCCTCCCCCTCCTTACCCCTCCCCTCAGAAGGCAAGAGTTCTGGATCTGAAGACACCTTGAGTACCAGTGGGAAACCCAGAGGTGAGAGTTTTACTCAACCTGGCCTGACTCTCGGTGAGGGGAGAGGAGGGCCATCTGCCAGTGGGGCATCATGCCTCTGCTCAGGCCTGCATCCCCCTTGCTGGACCCTCCTCCCAGCATCCTCCCCCGCCGCCCTGCCTACAGGCTGCCCTTGCAGTCCATCTCTCCATGGCCGGAGCTGACCTCTCCCCTCCCTGCTCACAGCTCCCTGCCATCCCCACGGCTGCCTTTGCTTTATTCTGACCATCCTCCTGCAGGGCACCTGAGCAGATCCCCAACTCCCCGTAGCAGCCCTCAGACGACCAGACAGAGCCCTCAGACCCTGAAGCGAAGCCGGATGACCGCCTCACTGGAGGCTTTGCCAGTGGGGACGGTGCTGACAGACAAGAGTGGGCAGCACTGGAAGCTGAGATGCCTGCAGACCAGGGATGACCAGGGCATTCTCTATGAAGGTATTCTGTGTGCACAGGCGGGCAGGTGCTGGGCTGGGTGGGCCGTCTTGGAGCCCAGGCAGAGGGGAGAGAACCCCTTTCTGAGAACAGAGATGAAAGTGTATCCCAGCAGCAGACCTGCCTCAAGGCAGCTTTCTCGTAGATTTGGGACTGCAGACGTAGTCACCTACAGCGTAGGTGCCTGCAGCTACCCGGCAGGTAGAGTAGGTAGGAGCAGCAGGTGGGGAGTCAGGCGACTGGGAGTGGTGGGGACTATGGCCAACCACAGAGCTTGTGCCCTGTGTAGAGGCTGCTCCTGTCCTCACACGGGAGTGCAAGCCCAGTGTGGCTGGGAGATAAGGACACTGATGACTGTTCTGTCCGCCCTGCAGAGATAGGATGGATGCATGCATGCTAAGTCGCTTCAGTTGTGTCTGACTCTTTGCAACCCTATGGAATGTAGCCCACTGACCTCCTCTGTCCATGGGCTTCTCCAGGCAAGAATACTGGAGTGGGTTGCCATGCCCTCCTCCAAGGGGTCTTTCTGACCCAGGGATTGAACTTGCGTCTCTTATGTCTCCTGCCCTGACAGGCGGATTCTTTACCACTAGCACCACCTGGGAAGCCCATCTCTGCCACCAGAGATAGGATGGACCCTGCCCCCAAACGTTGGTCGGAATCAGTGAATGAGAATATGAAGGGTTTATTGCTTGCATTATGATATGAGGTCAGGGGCAGGGAACAGCTCTACAAGAACAAGGACAAGCACCCAGCACAGGTTTTTATTGTGGTTAAGAGGTAAGGTGGGGGTGAGGAGTCTACATGAGCCAGAGCTTCGTGTGGTTTGAATTTCCACCATTAGCAAAAGAGGGAGCTCCAGGCTTTATCAGCAGAAGGGGAAGAAGCAGGGCCGAGCTTAAAAACTGTCAGTAGGTAAACAAACCCCCATGGACGGAGGAGCCTGGTGCGCTGCAGTCCATTGGAGAAGGAAATGGCAACCGACTCCAGTGTTCTTGCCTGGAGAATCCCAGGGGAAGCCTGGTGGGCTGCCGTCTATGGGGTCACACAGGGTCAGACACGATTGAAGCGACTTAGCAGCAGCAGCAGCATGTAAACAAAAAAATGCAGTCCGACACCTTGTTTCAATGAAGAAAAAAATAACTGTGCTGGAAATATTAGTCTTAACCTGACATTTACCATGTACATACTCCAGACCCAGACCCTGTCTAAGTAAGAACTTTATGTGGTTTTGTGAGATTTTTTTTTTTGCCTTTTTAAAAAATTGAGATAAAATTCATATAACATAAAATTCACCATTTTAAAGTCTACAATTTAGTGGGTTTTAGCAGATTCACGATGGTGTGCAACCATCACTGCCATCTAGTTCCAGAATGTTTCTGTCACCCCAAAAGGAAACCCTGTACCTCTAACAGTCACTCTCATCCCCTGGCAGCCACTAATCTACTTTATGTCTCTATGGATTTGCCTGTTCTGGACAGTTCGGGCAAATGAAGTGATACACTGGGTGGCCTTTTGTGTCTGACTTCTCCTCAGCACGATGTTTTCAAGGTCCATCCCACACTGTTGCCTTTGTCAGAACTGCCTTCTGTTTTATGGCTGAATAAGATGTGTCTGTGTCACATCTGGTTCTATCTATCGGTTGGTTTTAAGTGTGTCCGCTTTGGGCCGTGATGAATAATGCTGCTGTGAACATGTGTGTGTATAGGTTTTCACATGGACATATGTTTGCTTCACATTAATCAGTTTAATTCTCACAACAGCTTCATGATGTCAGTATGGTCATCATCCCTGTTTTCTCGATGAGGAAAATGAAATCCAGAGGTGTTAATGACTAGCCCTGGCTCCAGAGAGCTTCCAAGTTGTCAGGAAAAGCCAGAAATTTGGATTTGGAGAGGAAACCTTGGACTTGGAAGTGCCAGGCAGACACTCGTGCAGGCAGTTCTGAGCCTCAGGTTGGTTGTCCTGCCATAGAGCCTGGGCGTTGGAGACAGACCCGGATAGAGCCGTGACTCGGCTCTGGTGCACCCAGTGAGCCTGGGCAAGCAGCTGTCCCTCAGCATCCCCGTTGGAAAAGTGAGAGAGAGTGTCCTGCCCGCCTCCTGGGGCTGTTGACCCCAAAGCACGAGAAGGGACAGAGGCAGTGAGCTTGGAAAACTGTAAAGGGATCTTGTCAGGCAGAGGCAGAGTTAGGCGTGGAGGGACAGAAGGCACGGGCGAGAGAGAGGGGAGCGTAAAGGGACACTCGGGAGCTTGCACTCCCTGCCCGACACTGTTCTGGGCCACTTATTGCTCCTAGCCATGCTAGGGGGAGACACTCATGTTACCTCATCCTACCGCTGGAGCACAGAGAGGGGAAGCCACTCACCCAAGGTCACATGGCCTCAAAGTGGCAGAACTGGGACTTGAACCTAGGTGTTCTGGCTTCATAAGCATTACACCACAAGACGGGGAGGGAGGGAGGGAAGAGGAGGGAATCTGAGTGAGAAGGAGTGAGAAGAGGATAGAGGGAGTGTTACCAAAATCTTGACCCCCCTCTGTCCATCGATGCTGGATAAAAAAAATTACAGAGACAGGGTTTGAAGGAAATAGAAGAATTAGCTTTATCACAGCAGGCAAGCACTTCAAGAACTGCGCTCCCCTCTCTGGTGAATAGGGAGAGGTTTTATATCCCAGTGAAGATCTTACCTTTTTGTTTTTCTTTCTTTGCAAAATTTCAAAACGACTGCAGCTAACATCAGGCAGCTCAGCAGCCGGGCGTGGTGTCCCTGAAGTTATCAGCCCATGACCTTCTTTCTGAAATGCAGGCTGCTACAGAAAGTGTAGGAGGAGAGGGACGCTGGGTGCACAGCGCGATCTGTGTGGGGTCAGGGTAGTGAACCTCATGAAGGACAAGCCCAGCCACAGGTGTCTGTTAGTGGTGCCGCTCAACAGTAACCAAGATTGGCAGACTCGGCTGGAGGGAGAAAGATGGGGAGAGCCCCAGGGGGCGGGGAGGGAAGAGGGAGAAAGGCACACAAGGCAGGAGGCGTCTGAAGGCGGAAGCCACCCATGCCCTCACCCCAGCACCCGCAGTGGAAGGTCAGGCTCTGGGCCGCGTGTCTTCACCTTCGTGGCTCGGGTTGTTTGATGAAAAGAGCAAACCCCTTCCCAGCCTGCCAGTGTCATCATTCTTCTGCAGATACCCACCTGGTGCCAGGCCCAGGTGCTGGCGTGGGCACAGTGGGGCGGGGGGCTGCGTGTGGATGTGCTTCAGGGCGGTGTTACCCCAGGATGGTGCCCCTGGCTTCAGCCAGTCTGCACCAGTCGGGAGGACGTAGTTGAAAACTGACAGTAAAACAACAGCAGCAACCAGAATGGTGATTTGTATTACAGCAGCCGCCACTCCCGGCCTCCTCTGGGTGCCCCCTGCTAAGTCCTTTATGTCTGTTAACTCACCAACTCGTCTTACTCCCGTCTTACTCCCGTAACAGCCCTGTGAGATGGCACTCTCTCTTTGTCAAACACTGAATTGTAACATCACCCTCCCTGGTCTCCCTGGCACAATTTGGGAGGACCAGTCTAGAGGCTTCTACATCCGTTTCTGCAGCTGCTCACTGCGGTGTGTGTGGAGAGCTGCTCCCTAGAAGCAGCTAGGATTCAAGTTCAGGCCCACCCTCCGGCTCTGTGCCTATACACGCCTTGTAGTCCCTTCCTGTGGCCGCCATCACAAATCACCACAATCTTAATGGCTGAAGACAGCACACATTTATTCTCTTCTGGTTGTGGAGGTCCCAAGTCTGAAATCGGTCTCACGGGGCTAAAGTTAAGACATGGGCAGAGGGACTTCCCGGTGGTCCAGGGGTTAAGACTCCAGGCTTCCATTGTAGGGGGCATAGGTTCAGTCTCTGGTTGGGGAACTAAGATCCTGCATGCCTTGCGGCGTGGCCAAAAAAATAAAAAGATGTGGGCAGGGCTGGTCCTGCCAGAGGCTCCAGGGGAGAATCCGTTTCCTTGCCTGTTCAGCTCCTGGAGGCTGCCTGCGTTCCTCGGCTTGTGGCCCCTTCATCCTCAAAGCGCAACATCACCCCAGCCTCTGCTTCTGCCATCACATCGCCCTCTCCTCCTCTGTGGTCAGATCTCCCCCTGCCTCCCTCTAAGGACCCTTGTGATTACCCTGTGTGTGTGCGTGCTAAGTTGCTTCAGTCGTGTCCGACTCTGAGACCCCATGGACTATAGCCCGCCAGGCTCTTCTGTCCATGGGATTCTCCAGGCAAGGATACTGGAGTGGGTTGCCATCTCCTCCTCCAGGGGATCTTCCCGACCCAGGGATTGGACCCACATCTCCTGCATTGGCCAGCGGGGTCTTTACCCACTAGTGCCACCTGGAAAGCCCTTGATTACACCGGGGCCCCCCTGGATCCTCCGGGACAGCCCCACAGCACAAGGCCCTTAATTTACTCACACCTGCAAAGTGTGTGGTTCTAGAACCTCCACTTGCAGCCCCTTAACACACCCGTGTGTTTCTCCCAGCAGCATGCCTGAGCCTCTCCCTGGTCCTCAGTTTCAGCTGCTTTGGGGGGAATTGTTGCCTGTCTTTTCCATGGGTTCCCCCTGGGGTCCCTTAGAGCTTGTTTTAAGTATGCCGTTTACCCTCTTATAAATTAGGCCAGGGTTTCTAAGCCTCAGCACCCTTGGCGTTCACTGTGGGGACTGTCCTGTGCACAATAGGGTGTCTAGCAGCATCCTCGGCCTTTACCCACCAGCTGCCAGGAGCAGTAGTCCCCTGTCCTCCTCATGACAACTGGAACTGTCCCCAGACATTGACAGATGCCCACTGTGGGGGCAGAACCACCCACCGTTGAGAACCACTGAGTCAGGCTGTCCCAGAGTACCTTCCAAAGACGGAGAGACCGTCGGCTAGTAATCCTCAGGTGGAATCACTGTTCTTTAAAAAAAAAAAAAAACGCACATTTGTTTATTTACTTGGGCTTCCCTGGTGGCTCAGTCAGTAAAGAATCTGCCTGCCATGCAGGAGACATGGGTTTAATCCCTGGGTCGGGCAGATCCCCTGGAGAAGGGAATGGCTGCCCACTCCAGTATTCTTGCCTGGTGAACTCCATGGACAAAGGAGCCTGGCGGGCTACAGTCCATGGGGTCGCAAAGAGTCGGACACGACTGAGCGACTTTCACTCACTCACTCACTTGGCTGCGTCAGGTCTTAGTCGTGCACACGGGCTTAGTTGCCCCACGGCATGTGGAATCCCGGTTCCCCACCCAGGTATCGAACCCGCGTCCCCTGCATTGGAAGGCAGATTCCCAACCCGGCTCACCTGCAAAATGGAGAGCTTTAATATTGACCTCACAGGGTTGTCGTTGGAGAGTTAAATGAGTAGAATAATGCAGACAGCAAGCAGCATATGAGTGCTGCCTGTTGTCATTCTGGTTTTTTTTTTGTTTTTGTTTTGGTGGGGTGGGATTGGGGGTTTTGGCCACACTGAGAGGCTTGCAAGATCTTAGTTCCACAACCAGGGATTGAATCCAGGCCCTCACAGTGGAAATACCGAGTCCTAGCCACTGGACCACCAGGGAATTCTCAGTTATTGTGGTTATGATGGATGCCAGCATGGCATTCTTGCTCCAAGTTCAAGGTCACCTGTCTCTTGGCGATCGGAGGCTCTCACCTGCCTGCCTGCCACACTCTTGTCTGCCTTTGGCACATGTAGGGACCTTCCATACATCCATCAGGGGTCTCCCAGGTCACAGCATCTGGAGCTCCAGGGGTTTACATCCAGGCTCTCCAGGGGCCTCGGCCACGTCCACTGCCCTTCCTGGGTCTCTGCTCGCTCCTGTCTGTAATGGGAGTTTCCCAGCTGGCTCTCCAGCTGTCGGCGGGAGGGATGGTTAGAAGAGTGGAGGAGAAAAGCCCTTTGTAATCTGCAGAGCAGTGCAGGGAAAATGTATTTAAATTGCCAGCTCTCCTACCTGCTTCCAAGTGTTGGGCACGTAGGATAACGCTTTCATCGAGTGGTTGATTGAGTGGTACTTACCCTCAGACCTCGAGGTGACTCTGTGAGACAGATCCTGCTATTACGCCTATGAGGTGCCCCGGCCATTTCCTGGTTGCCCCTCGAAGATTCTCCCAGCCCCCTCCTCACAGGTGAGGAGGACCCCCTTTCCCCCGAGATCCAGCACCTTCCTAAGTTTCCCTCCTAAAGGCCAAGCTCAGGTCACCTTCGGCCTTGACTCAGTAAGCCCTGGTTCCCGCCCTGCTCCAGCCGGAGCTTCTTGTGGGCAAGCGTGGCTTCTCAGTCACTTTACCACCTCCCTGCCCTTTATTTCAGTGTCTTAGACGACCGCAGCCTGGGTGGTTAGGAAGGGTGGGGAAGACGAGAAAAAAGGATGATGCAGAGGGCCCCTGGGACCCTGGGCGATAGTTCAGTTCACAAACTCCAGAATGAGCTGTGTCTCGGCCAAGGCCGCTCTGCCACTTACCAGCTGTGGGCCCTCAGCTGATGATATTAAAAGCTGCCACATATTGAGTGCTCCCGGCATGCCCAGACTGGTGCCGGGCTCTGAGGCTGGGAAGAGGGTCATTGAGTGGCTCATATGAAGGGTGAAGCTGGGACTTCCTTGGTGGTCCAGTGGCTAAGACTCCCAAGGCAGGGGGCCCGGGTTCCATCCCTGGTCAGAGAACTAGATCCCATGTGCTGCAGCTAAGAGCTGGCATAGCCAAATAAATATATATAAAAAAAAAAGTGACACTGAGGGATTCCCTGGCGGCCCAGTGGTTAGGACTCTGCACTCACTGCTGAGGGCCCAGGTTCAGTCCCTGGTCGGGGAACTAAGATCTCACAAGCCATGCAGCACAGCCAGGAAGAAAGGAAGCTGGCTGCGATTCCTGCTCAGTGGCACCACTGTTGTTCCTGCCCTCTGAACCGTTGCATCCACTCTCCGGGGTGAGCTTCATTGCTCCTGCTTTACTGACGTGGAACAGAGAGGCCCAGGGGGTGAGCCTGGGTGACACCAAGTCACACAGAGCTGACAGAGGGCCTGGGCTTGAGCCCAGATCTGCCTGGCACAGAGCCTCCCGTGTCACGTGGCCTCTCTAAGCTTCAGCTCTCTGGTCTCATCCGTGAAGTGGGGACACGGAACAGTTCTCAGAGCTTTCTGAGATACTCTTCCCAGGTTGTAATCCTCAAATTTGGCTTGGATAAAATTTTTCTGTTTCTTTTTTTAAAAAAAAGAATGAGAACGTCCCCATTGGTCCACTGGTTAAAACTGCGCTTCCAATGGATGGGACGTGGGTTCTATCCCTGGCACTAAGATCGCACATGCCGCAGAGCAGCTGAGCCTGCATACTGAAACTAAGACCCAATGCAGCCTATATATATATTTAATATAGCTAATGACAACCACCATAATTTTATGGTAGTAGATTCTTGTTTGATCCCTGGGCCAGAAAGATCCCCTGGAGGAGGAAATGGCAACCCGCTCCAGTATCCTTGCCTAAAAAACCCCATGGACAGAGGAGCCTGGCGGGCCACAGTCCATGGGGTCGCAGAAGAGTCGGAGGCGACTGAGCGACTGAGCACACAGACCTTCCCTGGGCTGTCACGAGCCGTAAAGGAAACAATGTGTGCAAAGTGCACACCTGGCACAGGACAGAAGCCTTGCAGGGTCTGTAATTAAGCACAAAGGGCCGAGCTCGAAGAATGTTTACGAGGAAGTGCCCCAGGGGAGATCGACACCTAAAGATGGGAAGGGAAGGAAGTGGGGACGCAGCGGGAGAAACGGGTAGGGGGGCCTCAGCTGGAGCTCTGGGCTTTGGAGCAGAAGTGGTCCTTCAGTATGGTTCTGTGCTAGGCCACCACCACTGGGCCTTCCTATCCCATACCCACCCCCCCACCCCCCCCACCCCCGCCATCAGCCTTTGCATACCGGCCGCCCTGGCACTTGGAGCTCAGGGGATCCCTGAGGGGCTGAAGGCTGCTGCAGGGGCCCTCCCCCAAGGGGAGGGAGCTTATATAGTGGTAAAAGACAGGAATAATGAATAGTATCCCCTGACCTGAGAAGGAACCTTGAGATTTAAAAAAGAGTAAAACGAAGTGGAGGGACTTTCCTATGGGTCCAGTGGTTAAGATAGCCACCTTCCAATGCAGGGGATGCGGGTTCAATCTCTGGTCTGGGAACTAAGATCGCATAAGTTCCCACGTGCTGCGGGGCAGCTAAGCCTGCAACTTCCGAGCCCACACACCACAACTAGAGAGTGTGAGTGTGGCAACTGAGACCCAGCACCGCCAAAAAAAACAAGGAACATAAAGTACAGTTATGAAGATTATCGTGGGTAACTTACATATGGATAGGATTCAGTGGTCAGCAATCCAGAAGCATTTGCAACTGCGCTGTGTTTTGCCAGAGGGGTGCAGAGGGATTTAAAAGGGACGAAGCTAAAGATAGAATCCGGCTACTGAGGGAGAAGCACATCTAGGCCAACAGGAACCAGGGCGTTCCTCCCCCAGGGATCTCATGACCATTATTCCTCATGAACCATTAACCATCTGTGTCAGCAGAAGGTGTTCTTCCAGTTTTCAGAGGAAGGCAAGAGTTAAAGTTAATGAGTAACGCAGCTGGTTTGGGTACACTCCTCATAAGCAAAAGCTCAGTGGCTAAGAAAGGGGAGGGGGCAGAAGAGTGGGCCTAAGATGGCCCTGACAAGATGGAGTCAGTGTGGTTCAGCCACACACCCGTATATGCAGACACATGCATACAGCGGCTGAGTCAGGGGCTTCAGGACCACCCCCCAGGCTCAGTGATTCGCTAGGGGAACCCACAAGTGTGCACAGCTGTGTATTAGAGAAAGAGGTAGAAAGAAAGAAGCTGTTTGAAAATGAGAAGGTTCGGGTCTCTTGACCCCGTGGGAACTCATTAACCACAACTGCTGCTCATTACTCGGAGGACAGTGACCCTCATCTTCCCTGCAGATGATAACCTCGCTCATTTTGTCCATCCACAGCTGAGTCTGACTCCACCACTGGCAGCGAGTCAAGTCCCCAGAAACAAAGATTCTCACTTAAACTAGTGAGTGGGCCCAGGTGGGGTGGGCAGCCCTGAGGGGAGCGGAGGGGAGGGCTGGGCTGGGCTGGGCTGGACGGGCCAAAGAGCACAGGCTTGGCCAGCAGGGAGCAGTGGGGCCTTGGGCGGGGCACACCTTCCTCTGGCCTCGGGCTCTCCGACACGGAGCCCCCAGAGGCTGCAGTCAGGTCCCCAAGACCTGACTCGGATGTTTTCTGGCCGTGTGATCTTCACAAGCACCCAAAAACTGGGACAGCTAGTTCAGGTGCCCTCCCTTGGATCTAGATGGAGGGCCTGTGAGTGATTTGGAGTGAGGGCTCCGGAGCCAGACTCACAGATGAGTAATAGCACCTACTTGCTGAGATCTTGTTCTGTGCCCAGCCCTGGTTCATAATCAAACCTTTAGGATAGTCACCGTGTGCCCCCATTTAACAGATGAGAAAATAAAATCTTGGTCACTTGC
Organism: Bos javanicus; assembly: GCF_032452875.1. Classification (NCBI taxonomy): domain Eukaryota; kingdom Metazoa; phylum Chordata; class Mammalia; order Artiodactyla; family Bovidae; genus Bos; species Bos javanicus. The sequence continues at coordinate 56,426,530 of NC_083885.1, read as the reverse complement.
CCAGGGGCACCAGTGGGCAAGTTGCTTTGTTCACTGCTGTATCACCAATACCCAAAAGAATACTAGGCACATAATAGGTGCTTTATAGAAAGAATGAATGAATGTCAGAGCTGGGATTTGAATTCAGCTCTCTTTGATCCTGTGCTCTTAAGAACCCAGCTTTACTAGTTGTATTTAATTAAAGTATTTGGGTTGACTGCTTGGGAAAAGTGACCCAATGTTAGTAATGGCTTACACAAAAATAATATTTTATTGCTCTTTCACTTAAAAGTCTGGGGCTGTGGCCCAGGGCTGACATGGTGGTTCCATAAACAAAGGGTTAGTTTCCTTCTCTCTTGTTGCTCCAAACTTCAACCTATAATCATCTCATGGGCTGAAATGGCTGCTCCAGCTCCTGCCATCTCATCTGCATTCCAGCCAGCTGGAACAGGAGAAGAGAAGGGAGAGCCTGCCCTAGCCCTTTAAGAGCATAACCTGAAAGTTGCCCATCTCCCTTCTGCTCACATCCCCATTGGCCAGAACTTGATTGTGTGGCCATTCCTCGCTGCAAGGGAGACTGCAAAAATGTAGTGTTTAGCTGAAGGGCCTGTATCTAGGGAAAACTTGTGGATCCTGTCGTAAAAGAAAAAGAACCTAAGCAGTAACTCAAAGTCTCTGATACGTGGTCACATGAAGCAACCTAGGGTGTTGCTGGCATTACCCTGGGATGACCCACGGCCAGTGATGATCTGGGAGCCCTTGCCTGTGAGATTCCAGTGTGACAGCCTTTTCCCCTCCCCTCCCCCACTAGGATGCCAAGGATGGGCGCTTGTTCAATGAACAGAACTTCTTCCAGCGGGCTGCCAAGCCTTTGCAAGGTATTCCTCAGGGAAGTGGGCAGGTGGGGTGAGTTTGGTGGTACCAGCTTGGTCAGAACAACTGGCTCTATAATCTGAAGGTTTGGGAAGGGTGGAGGTGAAATTCAAGGCCCGGGTTTGCTCCCATCACCCTTCGGGCCTCGGGGGACAGACAACAGACATGGCCTGAGGCTGGCTCATCGTCCCAGCTCTTGAGAGCCGAGTATTACGTTTTCAAAAATACTGTAAGCCAGTTATTAAAACACAGCCGTCATAAACTAACTGTACCAGAGACTTCCCTGGTGGTCCAGAGGTGAAGACCACTCCCAGTGGACGGGGCCCAGGTTCAGTCCCTGGTCAGGAAGCTAGATCCCACAGGCCAGGAAGCTAGATCCCGCAGGCCACATCTAAGAGTTTGAATGCTGCACTTCAACTCAGAATTCCCATGCCGCAACTAAGACCTGGCACAGCCAAATAAATAATTAATTATATCAATTTACAATCAGGTTAAGAACAAGAGTGGGCTTCCCTGGTGACTCAGTGGTAAAGAATCCGCCTGCCAATGCAGGAGACACAGGTTTGATCCCTGACCCAGGAAGATCCCCCATGCTGCAGAGCATCTAAGCCCATGCACCACCACTGCTGAGCCTGTGCTCTACAGCCCGGGAACCGCAACTACTGAAGCCCGCACCGTAGAGCCTGTGCTCCACATCAGACAGGAGCCCCAGCTCGCCACAACTAGAGCAAAGACCTCACAGCAACCAAGATCCCACACAGCCAGAAATAAAATGTAAAAAAGAGAGGAGCAAGGGTAATAAGCACTCGAAGCTTATCACTTCCTTATTATTTGTCTACATTTTCCATTACCTGTCATCTATAATCTGTGCTTTTTTTTGGCCAGACTGTGTGGCATGTAGGATCTTAGTTCCCTGACCGGGAATTGAACTGGACCCTGGCAGTGAAAGCACGGAGCCCTAACCACTGGACCACCAGGGAAGTCCCTATTATCTATCCCTTGAAGTTGCTTCCATTCACTGTATCCGTGTGTTGGAAATACCATATAAGGGCATGCTACTGCCTCTCACCCCAACTCTCTATCTTCGGTGATACCACATTGGTAGCTTGTAACTGGCTGTCCTGGGAAACATTTACACCACGAAAGTCCACAAACATAAATCAGGGCTATTTTTTTTCCTGAACAACCCAGTTATTAAACTTTCATCCGCACACTGCTCCATGTCTACCATCCAGCTGAGATCCTGAAAGGTGGTCAGACATCTAGTGACACAGTGACCAGTTTACACTTTTCCCGATCTCATTAGCTCTGTGTGAGAATTCATGGGTTACACGGTCACTCTTCCCCACTCCATTCACTCCAGACTTGTCAGTGCTTTCTCAAAACCACCTTCACACCCGCCATCATTCCCCCCTAGCCCTCACCCACCCAGAGAAACAATGTCTCTAACCAGGAGACCCAGGGTCTGGCCGGGACTCAGGTGCGTTCTGCTTCAAGTCTCAGAATGGGCTGTGGTCTGCTGTGGGTGTGGGGCCAGGTGGGCCCTGACTTCTCTGGCCCCTACCTCCCGCAGTGAACAAGTGGAAGAAGCTGTACTCAATCCCCCAGCTGGCCATCCCCACCTGCATCGGTTTCGGCGTTCACCAGGACAAGTACAGGTGAGTCACTTCACCTGGCACTCGCTTTGCTGGCTGCTTCCTGTCTCTCTGTCTCATGCCCAGGTGTGGCTGGGACCCAAGAGCCACTGGCCAGTTAGTCGCTTCCTTCCTCCCGCAGCTTTGAGCCAGACCTATCCCCCACCCATCCAACCCTTCATCTCACCCTGGACTGGGACCTGGTAGTCCCCAGCCAGAGTCCCTCCTTGGTGAATGATACTCTGTCCCCGCCCCGGTCCTCTCTCCCACCTCCTGGGACGCCCGTGTCTTCCAGGTTCTTGGTGTTTCCCACCCTGGGGAGGAGCCTTCAGTCGATCCTGGATGACTTCCCAAAGCACGTGATGTCGGTGAGGTCTGTGTTCCAGATGGCCTGCCGGCTGGTAGGTACTGGAGGGTCTCAGGCTCCCATCCAGGGCATGCTGCCCCGGGTCCTAGTTTATCAGTCTGTTTGCCCTTTGACACATTCAGACCGCATCTGCCCCTGCTGGGCACTGGGGCATGCAGGGTGACTGGCACAGCTGAACCCCAGACCATTAGAACCAGAGTGATAAGTATTGCCATGAGGGATGTTCAGGAGGCTGTGGGAGTTTGAGGAAGGGTCCCAGCCTAAATTGAGGGGTTTGGTTGTGCTTCCTGGTGGAGTTTATTTCTAAGCCAAGAGTGGAGAATAGCAAGGTGCTGGGTAGAATGGGAGTGGAAATGCATGGGGAGAGCGCTCTAGCCCAAGGAAGTAGCTTAGGCAAAGGCTCGTGTGGGGGAGAGTGCACAGGACATCTGTCATTCATTCCTTCCTCCATCCATCCTTCCATGAAATATTTATGCTGTCCCTGCTGAGTGTCAGATACCGTCCCAGGGCCTGGGAGTGCAGTGCGGGGCAGCACAGACATGGTTTCTATGTTTGCTGGGACAGGGTGAGTTTAAGCCACAGTTGCACCAGTAGTGAAAAGTGCTCTGGAGAGAAGTGTCCCCATGCTGTGACGGAGAAGAGGGCCTAACTTAAACTGCTGGAGGGGAGACTTCCCTGGTGGTCCAGTGGCTAAGGCTCCTCCCTCCCAACGCAGGGGCCCCCCAGGGTTCAATCCCTGCTCCAGGAACTAGATCCCACATATTGCAACTAAGAGTTCGCATGCCGCAACTAAAGACCCCGCATGTGACAACGAAGATCCCATTTGCCACACGTGAGACCCGGAACAGCCAGATACACACACAGTGACTCCCCTGGTAGCACAGTGGCTAAGACGCTGTCTGCCAGCGCGGGGGACGTGAGTTCGATCCTGGTCCGGGAAGATCCCAGATGCCATGCAGGGCAGCTAAGCCCGTGCACCGCAGCTACTGAGCCCACGCTTTAGAGCCTGTGCGCCTCAACAAGAGAAGCTACCGCAGTGAGAAGCCTGGGCACTGCAGCAAGGAGTAGCCCTCGGCTGCCACAAGTAGAGAAAGCCCTCATACAGTGGTGAAGACCCAGGGCAGCCAAAGATAAATAAAAATAAATGAGAAATATAAATAAACAGCTGGCGGGATGGGTCCCAAAGGTATGACATGCAGTGTTTGCCGTGTGATGTGTCGAGGGTGAAAGGCAGGAGCTGCGATTGGTGTGGAGGCTCAGCAGTGACCAGAGGACCCAGGGCCTTGAACACCAAGCTGAGGGGCGGGGACCCCTGTCCCGAGGGCACCGGGAACCCACGTGAGGACTGAGGACAGGGGAGGGGCAGCGTCAGTTTTGGGTGTAGAAGGACCCCGTGGGCCACGTGGGGACGGCTGGGGAGGGTACAGTGGAGGCTGAGTGAGGTGGGCAGGAGAGAGGACCAGGCCTGAGGAGGAGCTGGGCTATGGGGATGGAATGTTTGTGGAAGCAGCAGAATGGGGTGGGCAGTTAAGCCTTGGAGTCAAGGGGGTTGCAGTCAAGATATGGCGAGCACCTGGGGGTTCAATATATGCAATCAGAGCTCAGTGGAAAAGTCAGGGCTAGAAATAAAAATACAAAGTGCTCAACTAAATGTATTTCTGCTTCTTTGAACAAATAAGAAAACCTCTTTGGTATATATGAGTGTGAGTTGGGTTTTTTTTGCAAGGGTCAATAAGTAACCAATAAGTAACCAACTGTTTCCCCTCCAGAGATTTTGATCAACTAAGAAATAATGGGTTGGTCAAAAAGTTAATTCGGGTTTTCCTGTACCAGCTTGAGGACAAACAAACTTTTGGCCAACCCAATAGATACAAGAGATTGATGGGAAATGAAATATCAGCTTTAATACAGAATTTTTCAAAACCCTAATGTCTTCTAAGACATTCTTAGGTGTGCTGTCACAGCGGGCATCCAGATGCTTCACTCAGAATTAGTCAGGCTCAATCCACCACCGGGGCTTCCCAGGTGGCTCAGTGGGTATAGAGTCCGCCTGCCAACGCAGGAGACTCAGGAGACACGGGTTCAGTCTCTGGTTGGGAAGATCCCCTGGAGGAGGGCATGGCAGCACACTCCAGTATTCTTGCCTGGGGAACCCCACAGACAGAGGAGGCTACAGTCCTGGGTGGAAAGAGTTGGAAATGACTGAAGCAACTGAGCGCACACACAGGCAATCTACCAGTGTTACCAAGCCCCTGACAAGCAGGACCTCGTGACCCCAGGCCCAACAGTGGGGTTTCCTTCCAGGGCTTCGCATCAGAGCCTCTTTGTGTTGTCAGCGCTTCTCACAGAAACACTTGCTTTCCTCCCCTAGCTGGATGCCCTGGAGTTCCTCCATGAGAATGAGTACGTCCATGGCAACGTGACAGCTGAGAATATCTTTGTGAATCCAGAGAACCTGTGCCAGGTAACTGCCAGATCCTCGCCCTCCCTGGGGGCTCTCTGGGCTCCCAGGCTCGCCTGTCTTAAAACCTGCCTTTGTTTCACAACGCTTATTGCAAAGAATTGCTATCCATCATGTATAAAGTGCTTCTTCGAGTAAATGAGGAGAGAGAAGCCACTTAGTAGAAAAATGGACAAAGGATAGGAAAAGCAGTTCATAGAAAAAGGAATCCACAAGTCAGTTAAATGTGTGAAAAAATGCTCAACCTCCCGCAATTATTATTAGATTCTAGTAATCATGGAAATTAAACTTAAAATAACTACTACTTTTTACCTTTTGGGTGGACAAAATTAAAAGAAAAATAATATCTCTTGCTGATAAGTATGTGAGGAAACAGGAATTCTTTACTTATTGGAAGGGTACTTGGGCAAACTTTTTGGAAGGTAATTTCTTATAGCAGTCAAAATTTTAAATGTATATGGATTTTTGTTTTGCTTTTTGCAGGATTCACATTTATTGGTTCAAATACAGTACCTAACATTTGCTAAACATGCATTTCACACTAATTGGTCACCATTTCCACAGGCAGTCAGTGCACAGAAGAGGGCCCCTCCCCTGCCAGTTGTGGGGGTGGGAGGTAGCAGCGGGCCTGGGTAGCAGAGCCCACCAACTGTCATTTGGTTGCGCAAGATTGATGGAGCTAACTGCATAGGTTTTTTGATCTACCGGTTCCTCTGTGAGGAATTTATCCATTCCATATATTGAAAGATATATTACAAGGACTTCCCTGGTAGTCCAGTGGTTAAGAATCCGCCTTCCAATGCAGGGGACACAGGTTCAGTCCCCGGCAGGGAGCAGAGATCGCACGTGCCTCAGGCCAACTGAGCCCATGCACCACAACAAGAGAGAAGCCCCAAACGAAAGATCCCGCATACCGCGATGAGGATACCGAGTGCCGCAGCTGAGACCTGATGCAGCCAAAAATAAGAGGAAAAGAAAGATACACGTACAAAGTGTTCCTGACAACACTGATTCCGACAGTAAAATGGGAAAACCTCAATATATACTCCTGATAGCGTACTGATTAGTATTTACAGTAAATCATAATTACTCTTTCTAATGATAGAAACCAAATGTAACATGCCTTAAGCCAAAAAAAAAAAAAAAAAGAGGGGGTTAGTTTAAAAACAGGGAGGTACTATTTATTGCTTCTTGGAGTGAAAAAATCCAGGACTTCACTGGCTTCAGGCGTGCCTGATTCTAAAAATTCAGAGCCTGTCATTAGGAAACTGGATCTTCGTCTCTGGGCTCTTCTTGTGTTTGCATTGCTCATTATCAGGCAGTCCCTCTTTGCTATGATGACAACCACCAGCAAATGAGGCTTAAGTCCCCTCCATTTAGCCACCCCAGTGGACATAGATTGGGTGAGCCCCACCTCAGTCACTTGGACTGAGTTGGAGAGGGGTGGTCTCAGAGAAAAATCCTAGAACCATATTAGGCAAAGCTAGGACTTCTCTGTTAGTCCAGTGGTTAAGACTCTGAGCTTCCAATACAGGGGTCATGGGTTTGATCCCTGGTCAGAGGACTAAGATCCCACATAGCAGGAGGCCAAAAAGAAAAAAAGAAACAGAACCAACAGAATGTGTGTGTGTGTGTGTGTGTGTGTGTGTGTATACATACACATATATATGTATCTATGTATTTATACAGAGAGAGGGAGACTATAAGAATTCAAAAAGGAGGGAGGACTTTTTTGAATTTGAGAGGGAGACTCAAATTCAAAAAGCTCAGAGTCCCTAGATCTGCAGTTGGCAAGCTGGAGAACAGGAGAGCTAATGGTGTGCTTCTGGTCAGAGTCCAAAGGCCCGAAGAAACCTGTGTGAGTTCCAGTCTGAAAGGTGGCAGACTCGAGACCTGAGAAGAGTTGGTATTTCTGTTCAAACCCAAAGGCAGGAATATGCTGGTGTTCAGCTCAAGTGGACAGGCAAGGGGCATTCCCTTTCACTTAAGCCTTTGCGTTCTGTTCTTCAACTGATGAGATGAGGCCCACACACTAGAGAGGGCAGTCTACCATCCACTCCAGTCACACCCTCACAGACATACCCAGATTAACCTTTGGCGACTCGTCTAGGCACCGTGTGGCCCAGTCAGGTTGATGCACAAAAGTAACCATCACAAACTGACCAGAAGAATGTAGGTCTTGCATGGACAAAGCCAACAGGTGTCCCCTCTCCATTCAGCAGAATAAGAGGTAGCCATTAGAAAGCCGATGTGGCTGACTGAGTGTCTGGTGGCTAAGTACTTTGTGTTTTAAACTCAGTTAAGCCTCCTCACAGCCCTGCAAGGTAAGGACTATGATTATCTTCATTTGACCAATAGAGAAATCAAAGCACAAAGAGTTTCATAATTTCTCCAGAGTTGTATGGGCACTAATGGGCCAAGCTGGCACTGGAGTCTGGTCTGTCTGGCTCTGCAGTTAATACACTGTTAAAGTGCAGAAAGCTGTGTGCCCAACAGGAAGTACAGTGCATCCTCCTTATCCACATGCGTTTGCTGATTATTTAAAGAAGGTGAACATATAAGAAAGCTATTAGTGGTTACTTCTGGGAACTGGGACTGAGCAGTGATAGGAATGACTGGTTTGGGTTCTTTCCACATCCTCCTGTACTGTTTGGCATTGAGTTGTTTCAAATTGCACCCACAATTGAAATCTCTGACTCCAGAATACAGATTCCTAATCTTCAAACTGTATGCCTTCTCCCACGTGCACACAGGTGACCCTGGCAGGCTATGGCTTCACCTTCCGCTATTCACCGGGTGGCAGACACGTGGCCTACACCGAAGGCAGCAGGAGCCCACATGAGGGGCACCTTGAGTTCATTAGCATGGACCTGCACAAGGGATGCGGTAAGAGGCCAGAGAAGGGGTTCAGGAGCTTGGAGACATGCTGCTCAGATGAGGGCAGCTCCCGGTTGTCACAGCCATGGACAGCAGGTGGCCAAACGCAGGAGTCACGCTGAGGCGGGCAGCCATGGTGGGGGTCAGAACCACGGACAGCATCCCCGCGCGTCAGGCGTTGTGGGGCAGCACTGACACCAGTGATCGGTGGACTACCAGGAAGCCCTGCGAGTCCCCAGGCTCGCGTTCAGGACCTGTGTGGACTTAGAAGGCGAGAGGGGCTCTGACGTCATCCAGGAGGGGGTGCTGAACACCAGTTGTAAACCATTGACTATCCGTCTCTGCAGCACACCAGTGAGGTCTAGACAGAGACCCAGATGTCAGCGCTATTTCAGAAGTTGTCAGTTGAAGCCCAGGAGTGAGATTATCCCGGGCAGGTGCACGGGGAGAGAAGAGCGCACTTTGAGGAGATGCCTTGAGGAGGTCTTGGCCTCTCTCGCCCAAACCCCTTGAAACCATGGCCATCCAAGTCCCTGCCCGCATCCTCCCATTACGCTAAGTCCCCCAGGGACGGGATGGTGCATGTGTCCCCAGCACCAGGTGGCAGAGGGTCCGACACAGTCAGCTCGCAGTGTTTGTCGAATGCTTATGTGAAGTGTTTAAATCATGTGATTGAGGAAGTGTAAGAAAACCAAACCCCGCTGTCTGCTTTGTTTGTTCTTCCCTACCAAGTGAGGCTGAGGTCAGTGGCCATCCTTCTAGGTACCTTCATGCCTTGTTACATCTCTCCACTGGACTGTCAAGGACTGTCAAGGGCTGGGACCCAACCAAACTCTTGTCTGGAATTTAAGACTATGGGAAGGAGGCCTTCCCTGGTTGTCCAGCGGCAAAGACTCTACGCTCCCAATGCAGGGGCCCCAGGTTCCATCCCTGGTCAGGGAACTAGATCCCACATGCTGCAACTAAAGAGTTCACACGCTGCAATGAAGATCAAAGATCCCACGTGCCAGTTAAGAGCCAGTGAGGCTAAATAAATAAATACGAAAAAGAATGGGGGAAGGGGCTTGTCACCTGAGGCTCTGAGGATTCACGGAACAAATAGGTTCATGAATGAAGGACAAGTAGGTGAGGGAGTGAGCTAGTGAAACCAGGGATGAAGAGATGACCAACGGAGTGAATGAGTAATTGACTCATGAAAGAGTGAGAGTAGGCAAGTGAAAAGTGGATGAACAGTTGAGAGCCAGTATATGTGGATGGTTGCGTGTGTGAGCACATGCTTGAGTTGGTGAGAGAGAGAAACGATGAGGGTGGGCGTGTCAGAACGTCTGCCTGAGTGGCCACGTTCCTTCCCTCCTCCCCAGGGCCCTCCCGCCGCAGTGACCTCCAGACCCTGGGCTACTGTTTGCTGAAGTGGCTCTATGGGACCCTGCCATGGACAAACTGCCTTCCCAACACCGAGGAGATCGTGAAGCTGAAACAGAAGTGAGTCTAGGGGTCAGCAGAGCCCAGTGCTGGCCCACCACCCCTGCAGGTGGGGCAGAAGCTCAGAACCCAAGAGGGGACAGAAAGGGGGGAGGCAGCCTCTGGCCTCTGCAGTTCTCAGGCACGTGCTCTGCGTCAATTCCAGCGGACCAGAGCATGGGCTCTGGAGCCACACTGCCTGGGGTCAGACTCTGGCTCATCACTGCAGACTCTGGCCCCATCCCACCCACCACTGCAGGCTGTGGGGTGCAGCTTAACATCCACAAGCGTCAGTGTCCTCCAGTGTCAGGGATCCTATTAGCGCCCACCTCAGGGTGGAAGGATTTGAGGGAGTTGGGTGCACAGCACTCAGCACAGAGCCTGGCCTGTAGAAAATGCTCACGGTGTGCAGGACACCATGATTCATTCACTCCCACAGGGACACACGGGCAACCTCAGCAGTTGGGCCTGGGCTTTGCCTCAGTATCTGGCAACACTGGCCTCTGGTGTCCACACTTCCCTCTCTTCTGCATGTGAAACCACCAGATCTTGCTAGTTCTGTTTTAGATGTTCAGCACCAAGGACAGTGAGATAAACCCCGAAGTGTTGGGTGGTGTGGTTCAGCACCAAGGACAGAGGGCAGTGGGGGTACGTGTGGGTGGGTGCGCGGTTCAGCACCAAAGACAGAGGGGCTGTTGGCTGTAAAGGGAGGTGCTGCTGCGTGTGTGGACAGTAGACAACTAGACCCAGGGCAGCTCTGCAGGTCCAGAGCTCGGGATTCAAGCTGTGGGGTAGGCTTGGGGCAGGAGAGCTACCCCAAGAGGAGCCATTCAGGAGATGGTTGGGTATCACATCTGAAGTGCAAACTTGAAGTTCAAACGGAGACTCAGAGTTCAGCAGTGTCTCAGGAGCTGTCTGCAGAAGCCCTGGGAGAGTGGAAAGAGAGAAAACTCTCCAGTGAACAGCATCGAGTCTGTCTGTCTTCTCAGTTCCAAGCATGCTGTGTCGATGGTTCATGTTGAGCCTCTCACTTTGCCCCCTTTATTATCCCATCTTCCTTTACTCAACCATGGATATCCACTCATACATACTGAATATATATGTGTCCTACTGATACGCTTGCTTAAATGTATTTGTATCTTAAAATTGCATGACGCTCCTGGCACTGTATGTGACTCGCATAAATGTTACTCTGCTTCGAATCTCACCCGTTTCTGGCTTTCTTCACTCAACACTTCCAGTTTAACCCCAGTTACATGTCTGTCAAGTATACTGTTTCTGACTATTGCTTTTAAATAAGGTATAGGCACATCTGTGTCCTTAAACAACAGCTTTTTTTTTTTTTTAAACGTGATGAGTGCGTTTGACTTGCATAAATGGTCTTGTGCTCTAAATCTCATTCTCCTTCTTTCACTTAATGCTTTATTTCTTTAACTTTTTACATTGCTAAAGAAGCTCAGTGCTTCTCAAGTAATTTTAGATGTAGCTGTGTCCTTGAAAAACACATTGTGTTTGATTTTTGCCAATCGAACACTCACCCATATGTGTGGTACCCCACCATAAGTGGTACCCCACCCCAGATCTCATCCTCCGTCATGTTTCAGCTTAGTCGTCACTCCCCAGGGAGCCCTTCCCTCACCCCCCACCGCATCGGGTCTCCTGCTTGTTCACTTCCGAGGAAGGGACACCTGTCACATTGGCCTGCCCGTAACGACCTGTTCACGGCTGACATTGCTGTATGCTTTTCTGCCCCAGGCAATGTGCCCACCGCTTCCCTGTGTCAACTCTGAGGCCAGTGCTCTCCCGATCTGAAGCACAGAGATCTTAGGTGATCGGCCTGGGTCAACAGCTGATGAGAGGCGCTCCCAGGCCCTTTGACTCCCGAGGAGGCCCTTTCACCTGGAAGCTGGTACCTCCCAAGTGTGAGAGGCTCATCTCAGGGGATTGGCGGCGTTTGGATGCAGCCACCCTCCACTCACCAGATACTCACTGAGCACTTCCCTGCACTAGGCTCTTCTAGGGCCTGGGGATACAGAAAACTAAGACAGACACCCCTGCCCTCAAGGAACTCAGGTGCTAATGGGAGAGGCTGTGAACAGATAGTGAAACACAAAGCATGTCAGAGGTCAGAGGGTGGGGCAGTCAGCTCAGAGCCCTGGGCATCAGGGTGTGGGCAAGCCTGCTCTTTTAGATTAAAGGGGCAGGTCTCGTGGCAATGGTGACAGGTGAAGTGACTCTAGAAGGTGAGTGAGGAGGTCCCACCTGGGTGCTAATACGCCCTAACATCTCTGCAGAAGGGGGAAAGAGACAGAGAGAGCAGCCCTCAGCAACCAGGCTTCTGCAGGCAACCTCTGCATTTGAAGGCAGCCTCAGTACCTGCCGTAACACAAGCCCATTGCCCTGTTTTCTTCTTTTCTTTTTGTACTTATTTTCTAGTTTTCCAGTAATTTTGTGTTTTTTGCAATGAAGCTAGGTGAAAACAATGGGTCTCAGGATTATGACACAGGTAGTCGGAGGACACAGCCCAATCGGTGACGTGTTTAGTGTGGCTGAAGTCTGAACTGCTCCTTGACGCACTCTGCTGTGTTAGCGATGAGACTGAGCTGCTCTTACGAGGAGACCCTGAGAGAATAAGTAACAGTTCCTTCCAGAACCCCAGATCCCAACCACAGCCACAGAGAGAGGGCCGGGAACATGAAGACGCTCCTCAGGGAAATGTCAGTGGTGATGTGGGACTCATTCTAGACCCCCCAGCCCAGCCTGTCAGCTGACCTGGGGGCCCACAAGGGAGCATGTTGCATTATGAACATTTTCTTCCCTGGCGGCTCAGATGGTAAAGAATTCACCTGGAACTCAGGAGACTTGAGTTTGATCCCTGGGTCAGGAAGATCCCCTGGAGGAGGGCATGGCAACCCACTCCAGTATTCTTGCCTGGAGAATCCCATTGACAGAGGAGCCTGGTGGGCTATGGTGCGTGGGGTCACAAAGAGTCAGACTCGACTGAAGCGACTGAGCATGCGCACAGGCACACACACAGGTGAAACCAGGTGATGTATTGATAAGTTGGTAAAAATGTTGCAGTTGGAAGCCTGCAAGTACTTACACTGCGCTTCCCCTAAACGCCTTGTTTAGAATTCACTCATCCAGTGTCCACGGTGACTCTCTCGAGCCGCGGTCCCCAACCTTTCAGGCACCGGGGACTGGTTTCGTGGAAGACAGTCTTTCACAGACTGCTGGAGGGCGGGAGGATGGTTTCAGGATGACTCAAGCGCCTCACATGTATTGTGCATTTTATTTCTATGATTACGACATCACCCCCACCTTGGATCATCAGGCATTATTAGGTCCCGAAGTCTGGGGACCCCTGTTCTAGATCACAACTAATGAGAATAAGGAAAACTAGGGCAGGTCTACCAGACCTCCTGTTTCCGAAGGTGACTGTCCTTCCCTGAAAGGCCTTTCACGCGTGCCTCTGTCCCGTCAGGTTTCTTGACAACCCGGAGGGCCTCGTGGGACAGTGCAGTCGCTGGATCACCCCCTCAGGTATGTCCCAAGGGAGGGAGCAGGCGGGAGCCTCGGAGGGACCAGGGCTCGGGCCCATCTGGGGGGTGCCTGTCCTCACACCCCTCTATTTCCCTCGAGTTTTCCAAATCACATGTGTATCTGTGCCCCTCGTAGAAACAAAATCTTCCCCCCGCCCAGATTCAGAAGTGTGTCTGAACAGTAACAACAGCAATGCACACAGACACACGTAACCACATACACATAATGTGTGTTTTTTTTTAAGAGTCATATCGCCTATATTTGTCTCTGACTTACTTTTTCATCTAAGAAGATTCCTTGGAGATTTTCTGTGTCAATACTTATAGAATTTTACGGATATTTTTAAAATTGTGGTAAAATACACTTAATGTCAGCTGAAACTGCAGTTGTGACTCATTAGTCAGTCATGAAATCCATTTAATGGGGATTTTAAAAGTGAAAAAGACAGGGACTTCCCTGGTGGTCCAGTGGTTAGGACTCTGGGCTCCCAATGCAGAGGATCCGGGTCCGATCCCTGGTCAGGGAACTGGATCCCACATGCTGAAACTAAAGATTCTGCATGCCGCAGCGAAGCTCAAAGATCCCACGTGCCACAACTGTAGGACCCCTTGCAGCCAAATACGTACAAATATATATATATAAACCACACATGGTCAGATCCCATTTTCATTATTAAAAGGTCTCATCAGAGAAGAAAATCTGCGAAGAAAGCATTGCAGAGGATGTGAAGCCAATGTTAACAGCAATTCTCAGGGATGGAGGGTCAGGTGGTTTTTTTTAAAAATTAAAGGACTTCCCTGGTGGTCCAGTAGTTAAGAATCCACCTGCCAGTGCAGGAGACGTGGGTTCGATCCCTGAGCTGAGAAGATTCCACATGCCAAGGGGCAACTAAGCCCCTGTGCCACAACTACTGAGCCTGCGTTCTAGAGCCTGGGAGCCCTAGCTGCTGAAATCACCCTAGACCTTGTGCTCTGCAACGAGAGGAGCCACTGCAGTGAGACGGCCAGGCGCCACAGCTAGAGAGCAGGCTCCCACTCGCCGCAACTAGAGAGAGCCCGAGCACAGCAAAGGAGCCCCGAGACAGCCAAAAATAAACAAACAGATAAGCAAAACTTAAAAGACAGAAAAAGTATGAGTGCCTTGCAGAAGGAAATGCTTAATGAGATACTAGCTTCAGTGATACATATTTATAGTCATATATATGTATGTGAGTAACGGGTTATAATTCGAAATACATGTTTCATATGACAAAATGCCTTTCTAATTATACATCTGTTTCTGTTTTGTTTATAATTTCATTTGTATCTTTTGAAAAAACATCAAAAGAACATCATTTCGTGACACATGAACCCTGTGAGGTTCAAGCTGCAGCGTCCATCAGTAAAGCAGTCTTGGTGCACTGGCTTCCCGGCCTCCCTCTTAGGGCCTTTTGTGGGAGAACAGCCGAGTTTGGTCCTCCCCTCACAGGCTCCCTGCGTTCTGAGCCAAAAATATTTACTCTCCTGCACTTCACAGTAAAAGCTTGTTGGCCCCCATTTCAGAGATATGCACCAAGTAGTTAGAGATAAAATCATATAATCAGCTGGGATTTGCTTTAAAACAATACAGGAGGGGGAAGCAGTAGGGGTTTTGCTGAAACAAGGTTGGCGTGAGTTGATAGCTGATGATAAATCCGTGCCCCTCAGATTAGGCCTTGACCCCACTGTCTTTTAATTGGAATCACTCACCTGATGCCTGGACTTACCGAGGCTCAGATTCTTTTTGTCTCAGCTCAGAAGAGGCAAAATGATGGGCACGATGTAGATTTATTAATACAGGATGCTCGTGAGAGGTGCAAGCCAGCAGGCAAGTGGGCTCCGCCCCAGAATTAAGCGGGCTGTGTGTGTGTGTGTATGCCTGATCAGTTGTGTCCAACTCTGCGACCCCACGGACTGTAGCCCGCCAGGCTCCTCTGTCCATGGGATTTCTCAGGCGAGAGTACTGGAGTGGGTTGCCATTTCCTCCTCCAGGGGATCTTCCTAACCCAGGGATCAAACTCACATCTCCTGTGCCCCCTGCGTTGGCAGGCGGATTCTTTTACCACTGCACCACCGGGAAGCCCCAGTAGCTTTCTTGAGGCAGCATCAACTTAAAGTGGTCTCCAAAAGCTGCCTAGGTTTCCTCTCTATCTATAGTCCCCTACTGGGGCTTCTACATCGTCCTGACTAACTGTCTGTCTTGCCATAGTTGAGCCCAGGGTAGGCCAGCTGCAAGCCAGGCACCAGATAGGAAGCTGGAAGAAGATTCGAGGAGCTGCAGACACGCTTTGTTCGCAGCAGAAAGGCAGACAGGCTTTATTCTTCTCTAATGGTTGACATCACCCCACTGCGCGGCAAGGGCTTTTCAGGTGGAGCTTCTGTAGGCATGATTCTCCTGCGCAGTGCTGTAAACGGTCTCAGCTGTTCCATAACCACGCAGAGTCACTATTTACACAATGTGGACCAGAGCAAGCGGACCGTGGGACGGCAGTGAGAGGGAGCCGGGCGAGAGAGCCTGACCACTGCCGTCTTGACTGGCTGTTGTTTCCCTACACTGTCCTATTCTGTCCCTATCAGTGACGCTAGGCGACAGACACGCTATTGCTCTTGGTACCACTTTCCCGGTGCTCATGTTTAACGTTTTAAAAAAACTAAAATCTAAGTGGCTGCAGCAGTGCTGGGCACAGAGGAAGCACTGAGCAAAGGAGCACCGTGGCTGAGACCCTCTGGGCACGGCCCCCCGGGCTCTGGGTTGGGGGGCTGCTCCCCTCAGGCCTCCCCCGTGTCTTGGCCGCAGAGACCCTGCAGGAGTACCTGAAGGTGGTGATGGCCCTCCAGTACGAGGAGAAGCCGCCCTACTCCACACTGAGGAACGAGCTGGAAGCCCTGCTGCAGGACCTGCGGGCGTCCGCCTACGACCCCTTGGACCTCCAGGTGGTACCCTAGGTGGGTTCCAGCAGGAAGAACCGGGGGGGTCTCAACCCTGTCCCTGGCTCCCATGGCTGTCTCCACTGATGCCGTATGATGGGATGGGCACAGAGCGCTCCAGAAATACCAGGTTGTTTGTTCAGGAACCTAGCACACTGTCCACCTTAACCACAGACACTCTCCAAAAATGAAGGCATGACCTCCTCCACCCAGCTTGACCGCACCCCCTCCCCACCCAGTCTCTGTCCCCACCCGCACAGCTGTCGGAGAGACCTCTGGCTCCTCCCACACCCCTCTCTCCCGCTCCGGGCAGTTGCTAAGTTCCTTCTAGTCCACCTTCTCCAGGGCTCTGCCTCTGTCCTCTGTCCGGGATCCCCTGGAGCATGGGCACTTGTCATAGTCACCTGCTGGCGATGAGCTCCGTGAGGACCAGGTCGAGTCTGTCTCTGCATCTCTGCGTTCCCCGCGCACGTCGCTGGCCTGGCTCACAGATGCCCTACCCATATTTACCGAGTGGGCCATCCGGTCTTCCTGTCGATGCTGGCCTGTCTTACAGTACCTCCCCATCCAACCCATATGGTGGAAATTTAAAAGCAAACCTAACGGCCCCTTTCAGGACCGTAGTGTCCGGACTGCTCAGTCTCCGAGGACCACTCACTCAGCAGCAGGGTTGGCCCTCGGTTAGGAAGTTAGTGAGGAGATGCTCCTTAAGGAGCCTGGGGACCTTGGAGTAACTTGGGGATCCTCTTGGCTCTGCCTAGGCCTGACTGCCCGTCCTCCCCTCAGATTCCAGCCCACGCGGAGATCAGTCCCACCTCAGGACCTCGGCATGCACCATCCCCACGGCCTGTGACCATTGTCCCCTTTGTTTTTGCCACGACCAGCTCCTTCACATCACCGCCCATCAGATCCCGAGGCCTCCCCAGATCGCCCCAGTGAGGTGCCTCCTGACCACCTCCCTTATCACGTCTCCTGTTTTCTGCATACCCCTTGTCCCCTCTTGGGGGAAGCGTGTGTTTAACCTGTCGTGTCTCCACAACTCTCCTCCAGCAAAGCCTCCTTGGTCCTCTTGTTTGTGGTGGTGTTGCCCATCCCTAGAAAGTATTGATGGAAAGCTGCTGTCACACTGCTGCTGCTGCGTAGGGTCTTAAAGGGTACCCTTTGAATGAATGACACTGACAGCCATTTCTATTGTCTTCTAGAACTTTCAGCCTGGAGTTTGAAATAGAAAAAAAAAAAAAAAAGGAGCTATGTGACTGAAGGCCTGCTGTAGAATCACAGATAAGCTTCTCAAAAGATCCCTCAAATGTGCATTCCTGCCACTTCTTCAGGTGAAACTGCTCATCATCGGTCTAGATCAGCCTCAGGGAACCCGGAGTTAGGCCCCAGATACTGTGAACTCCCTCCTTTCGACTGTCCCTCCCTTCAGCTGTTGTCTCCCGCCAGCCTCTGGGGTTTTGGGCGGAGAAGACCCCCGATTCACAGACGGGGGTTGGGCTGGTCCCCTCAGTGGGGACACTGCCATTGGCACCACTGCGCTTTGACAATAAATTGTTTCATTGGAACTTGGAGAGTCGGCTGTCTGCAAAAGAAGTTCCTTTTGGAAAAATGTAGCTCATTTTTCTTCCCCATCCATCCATCTCCTCAACCTTTCATCCAACCATCCACTCTTTTTTTTTTAATATCTATTTATTTGGCTGTGTCGGATCTTAGTTGCTGTGAGAGGGCTTAGTTGCCCCAGAGCATATGGGATCTTAGTTCCCTGATCAGGGATTGAACCCACGTCCCCTGTGTTGGAAGGCAGATTCTTAACCACTGGACCACCAGGGAATTCCCTCCACTCTTCCATATATCTGTCCACATTTTCGAGCAGACACTCATTCATCCATTCTTTCACTTATTCATCCATCATGTATCCATCCATCTATCTCTCCATGCACCCGTCCATATGCTTGTCCATCCATCTATTCACCCTTTCATCCATCCACTCATTTACCGCTCATTCTCATCCACTTACCCTTCTTCTCTTCCACGCATTCACCCTTCCTCTTATTCAACAAACATTCAGCAGACATGTCTTGAGTTCATGCTATACGACACCCATTGTGCTGCCCAGAGGATCCCGATGAACCAGACCTACGTGCCAAGGCCCTTGAGCTGATGGAGTCTACAGTCAAGCAGAAGGACACGACTTGGGGCTGTGATCGGCACTCTGAAGACAAAGCACGGGTTGTGATGGAGAATGAGGGTCCTCCAGACTGGAGGGCACCTTTAGGGGGAGCCTGGACACAGAGAGACCAGGGAGGAGGCCACAGGACAGACAGAGAGAGCCTGGGGAGAGGTTTCAAAGGCAGGCTGGCTGGCAGCATGTGCAAATAATTAGGCTGGGAGGGATTGCGGAGGAGGAGCTTCAATTAAAAAGAAAAAGAAAAAAAATGGAGGAGGAGATAAACATGCCTCCTTGAATTTCGCTTTGGATATTTTAAATTATGCACCCTGCTTTGGGATGGGAAGAATCAGAAGCCAGAAGCAGGGATAAACTGCTCAGAGAAGCCTCGATTCTCCCCCTTCTCTGGAGAGGAAAGAAGAATGAGCAGACTGATGACCATTTCCTGGCTGAAAGGAAGGGTGTATAACCCTTTGCAGAAGGACGTATTCCTCAGTGAGAGAGAAAACCATCAGAAAATCTCCCACTGGCAGCCCCTCTGTGTTCGCGAGTCCACAAGGGAAGAGGGACGTCAGCCACCCTTGGGGATCCCAGATCAGGCAGGAGGACTGGTCACAGTCGACGCCTGCCCCCCCGACCCCGCCACCCTCCTGCCCTTGAACCACTTGGCCAAGGTCCAGCTACCCTCCTCACCCTGGTCCTCCCCTCCCCTCTCTGAGCAAGCCCAGCCAGCAGGACCAGCACTGTTCAAACAACAGGAGAAGCCCACATCCAGGCAGAGTGGCAAGAGTGTGGGCAGTGGGCAGTCTCCCTCCCTGTCTCTCAAGCAGCCTCTATCTGTCTCCAGAGCCCAGGTGTTGACAGTTCATCCCAACTTCTGAAAGAGGAGGGTGTTGTTCTCAGCATTAATGGTCTTAGTTCTTGGAGCAGTGATCAAACCTGTATCCTCTGCGTTGGCAGGCAGATTCTTAACCACTGGACCACCAGGAAGTCCAGACACCATTTCTAAAGGTCATTGATCAAGAGATGCAATATAATCCTGAAAAATGGCAAGGCAAAATGTGCCACGAAAGATGGAATTAGGACCTTCAACACCTCTAGTTTGTAGAGCAGTTACAGCCTGAAGTTATTAACTGTATGCTACAACATATTCCTATATTGGCTCATAACACTACTGTTGGGCGTGTTCCCTCATGAATGGAAACAATGGAAAAAGTTAAATGGACGCTCAGTGGGAAAAAGAACAAAAGCAGTTGGCCGTGACCCTTGTAAAAACTATATTACAATGTAAATGGATACAGAATGGAACTGCAAGGAATTTTATAAGCAGATTCTACAAAAAAACCTCTTTAAGAACCACAATATCAAGGACACAGAATTAAAAAGAACCCTTGTCATTTATTTCAGATAATCAGTGAATGATTTTTGTGTCTGAGAAAATAGACAAGTTGGGTTTACAGGAAGCAGGCTCAGAGAAAGACCAGTTTGCAGTCTGTTCGCAGGAAGTGCCCCAGGGGTGAGTCCCAGTGGAAGGGAAGAGAGGGGCGGGCTACGGGGAGCCTAAGGATGGGATCCTGCCTAATGACAACCTCTGCTCAGCCTTGGGGGCAGGGGGAGGCACCTCTGGAGCTAGATAGCCCTGCAGAGTGGTCCCCATTTAGCCCAGCATGCCAGACCTTTATCCCAGCAGGTTGTCTTGGGAAGAGGTTTAAGCTTGGGTGAGATGCTCTTTGCACATTCATCCCCGTGGGACACTATATGCGTTAATTACTGCCTTGACGCCCCACGACAACCCTGTGAGTTAGGTTTGTGGTGTCCATTTTATGGAGCGGGAGACTGAGAAGGGGGAAGGTGACTCGCTCAAACTCACATGCATGGTTTGGTGACAGGTCTGAAACGTGAGCCCAGTTCTGCCCATCACGCCACCAGCGGGACTCGCATACGCTAGCTGGTAGCCCGTGTGCATGGAAAACTGTTCTCTCAGGCATCGTCCCGGATGTCTCTCTTCCCTGAGAAGCCCCAGGTCCCCCAGCCGCAGGTTGCAGAAGGTTGCGGGAGGCGGGGTCGTCATTTAAGGATCTTGACCTCTGCATATTCGGTGGTGCTGGTGGCAGCCTGGTCCCGAGGCTCCCGGGGCCTCAGCTTGAGGAAACTGAGGGAGGCGTAATGAAGCTCCTGATCCTCCCCCGAGAGGGGGGCGGCCACGGCTGGGGGCGGGTAGTCCAGGGGGCTGCCTGGAGGACACTCATCCTGGTAACCCTGTGTGGAGGGGAAAGAAAGGCGTCATATTAGGATAACAGGGTCTGGGGACTTACCTGGTGGGCCAGTGGCCAAGACTCCGCCCACTCAGTGCAGGGTCCCTGGTCAGGGAACTAAGATCCCACGAGCCACCACTAAAACATCCCACATGCCCCATGGAAGGTCAAAGATCCGCAGGCTGAAACTGAGACCCAACACAGCCACATAAAAATAAATAATTGAAAAAATTTTTAAAGGGATAAAGAGATGGAAAAGAGCAAGAAGCGTCCACAAGTGAACCAGGAAACTGAACGTTCAGTCTTTTCATCTATTCACTCCAAACATTGGCTGGGCCCCCGTTCATTCGTTCATTCAATGCTTGAGAGTATTAATGCCCGGCACTTGGTAATCAGTTGCCAGTCTTTTGGATTTCTCACAACAATCTACTTGGGAGACACTGTTATCCTCATTTATCAGGTGGAGATAAATGAGGGCTGTGGCAATAAAATTGGGCTTCCCTGGTGGCTCAGACGGTAAAGAATCCGCCTGCAGTGAGGGAGACCTGGGTTTGATCCCTGGCTTGGGAAGATCCCCTGGAGGAGGGCATGGCAACTCACTCCAGTACTCTAGCCTGGAGAATCCCCATGGACAGAGGAGCCTGGTGGGCTGCAGTCCATTGGGTCTCAAAGAGTTGGACATGACTGAGCGACTAAGCACACACACATCAGGTGGAGAAATTGAAGCTAAGTGAATGTCCCCAAGCCCGACATTTAATCTTTGGTAGGGTCAAGATTTATGCTAGGTCCTTCTGACTCCAGTACTGCCTTAAGGACCTGCTCTCCTGGTGCCAGGCGCTGGATATTCAGTGAGGAACAAAGACGATGCCACCCCCTATCTCGCAGTGGCAGTGGGGGAAGCAGACACTCAAGCTGTAGTCAGTTATATTACTATCTAATAGGACCGGAATGGGATGGATGTTATAAGAAGGTCAGGGATTTGCTCAGGCCTGGACTGACCTCAGGGACCACTCATCATTACAGAGTCAGGCAAACACAATCCCCAAACTACATTATAAGCTTTTTTGTTTGCTTGTTTTTTGTTAATATTTATCTATTTATTTGGCTACACTGGGTCTTAGTTACAGCATGCCAACTCTTAGCTGCAGCACGTAGGATCTAGTTCCCCGACCAGAAGTGGAACCCGGGCCCCCTGCGTTGGGAACGTAGAGCCTTAACCACTGGACCACCAGGGAAGCCCCCATTATGAGTGTTATACTTGAAAGATCTTATGCCGGAAAGAGTTAACCTTGCCTGAAGAAAATTTGACCTTTTGCTCCGGCACCTGGGAGGGAACCTCTAAGCCCTTGAAATGTCTTGCCTGATAAGTTTGTCTCAGAACTTGCCTGGTGGTATCTTGGGGACCCCTGAAATTGATTTTGCTGGTAGTACATAGTAGTTATTTTGGGGAGATCCTTGCGGCATCCTGTCTTGGGGAGGTGAGGTAGGAAGTGGGGGCAACGTGGGTCTGGGGTCCAGAGAGAAAGGAGGAGGGCCCAGTTGGAAATAAATGCCATCAGTAAGATGGATTAGTGGTCCTTGGCTCTCGAGAGAGGAGCCAGAGGGCAAAAGGGAGGGGCTCCCAGGTCTTGGACTGAGTAGCTGTGTTGATGGGTTGTTGTTTTAGTGTCTGACTCTTTGCAACTCCATGGACTATATCCCACCAGGCTCCTCTGTCCATGGTACTTCCCAGGCAAGAATACTGGAGTGGGTTGCCATTTTCTCCTGCAGGGGGTCTTCCCAACCCAGGGATAGAACTCATGTGTCCTGCATTGGCAGGTGGATTCTTTACCAGCTGAGCCACCTGGGAAGCCCCATGCTGATGGGACCTAAGAGGAAAAGTCTGTGTGGGTCGTGATGAGCACCTGAGTCATCACGAGGACTGTGGCCATGGCAGTCAGCCAGGTGGGGAGTCAGCCAGCTGGGATCCTGAGGGACCGAGGGCTCATCACTCACCTGGGAGGTGGGACCCAGTGTGCAAGGTTCATCCTTCTCATGGGCTGCCTTCCTGCAGGTCTTCACTCTGAGAGGGGAAGCCAGGACCTCTGAGCAGCCCAGCTGGCTCAGAGCTTGCAGAGTGGCTATTGCCCCCTTCCTAACCCCCTCCCCATCCCCACTTGAGGCTAGAAGGGGCTGGAACTTCCCCTGGCAGGCCAGTGGCCAGTGGTTAAGACTCGGCTCTTCCACTGCAGGCTCGATTTCTGGTTGGGGAACTAAGATCCCACTTGCTGCGTGGGGCAGCCAAAAGATAAGAAAACTTGAGAGAGAGACAGGCTAGAAGGGCTGACCAAGGCCAAGAGGTAGGGCACGCACCTCGTCTCATGACCTTCATAGCAACAATGGGCATCCTTCACCAATGGCTGGGGTGCATGGTGGGGGGGACAGATCCTGCTCTGATTCCCTGACCCATGACCCGGTTCTCCAAAGCGCCATACCGTCCAGATTCCTCCAGAGGGGGCCCTCCAGGGATTCCAAGGCCATCCCCTTCCCCACCCTGCACTCGCCCGGCCCCCAGAGACGACACTAACCTGAAGAAGATGAGGCAGGAGCAGAGACTGAGCAGGCCAGCGGCGCCAGCTCCCCCGATGGCCCCCAGAAAAAATTCCCCTCCAAGCCTGGGCTTCCCTGCAGACGAGCAAGATTTACCCACGTGCCCCCTCCTCCTGTAGAGTTTGAGCTCTCCTGTCCTCAGTCCCCAGCCAGCCAAAGAACAGTTCTCTGCCCCCACCCCTGCCTCTCAACCCTCCTGCCCAGGCCCTTCTCCACACCAAGCATCATCTTCTCTAGGATGACTCCTGTCCCCTCTAAGCTTCTCCCCCTCCAACAGACCCCTGACCTGGCAGCAGCAGGACAGACCCGCTCCGGGCCCCGTGGACGTTCAGGGCCTCGCAGCTGAGGCTGAGGCCGGAGCTGAGCCCCTCACGGAGGCTCAGGGAGCCATTGGCCCAGGGCCCGGCGGAGCTGGAGGCGACCTCGAAGGAGGCGTTGCTGGTGTTGCTGAACTCCCCCTCCAGCAGCCCCTCGCCCAGCCACCAGCGCAGGGAGGGGGCCGGCCGGGCTCGCGAGGAGCAGCTACAGCGCAGACCCTTGTCCTCCTGGGAGCAGGAGGGGCCCAGCAGCTGCGGGGGTGCTGCAGGGAGGGAGGAGAGTCAGTGGTGTCTGTCCCCTCCCTGCACCCGAGTTTCCTCTCCCCGGGGGGTTTTCTTCCCCCCTTCCCCCGCAGCTCACTCTGCACAGAGAGATGCACGGAGATCCACAGGGAGCCCCGAGGGTGCTGAGCTCGGCAGGTGAGTTCGCCTTCGTGGCCCGACTCCACTCGGGGCAGGTACAGGACCCCAGGGCTTGAAGGATGTGAGGGGCTCAGGGTCTGGCTCCCCCGGGACCAGCTCAGTGTGGCTGGGGGGTTGCTGTCGGTGTCGCAGGCCAGGCGCAGAGAGTCTCCTTCCAGAACAGGAAGAGATGAGCCATTCCCCAGGTGTTTTAGCTCTGGAGAGAGAGAGAGACACAGAGAGACATAGGGGCACAGACAGCTGAGCCCAGACTCTGAAGCCCTGTCTCTGTTTCTCTATCCTGTTTGTTTTTTTCAAGTTGCCAAGAGATCCCACAAGTAGCTTTAAGCAGCTTTATAGAGACATAATTCACAAACCATACAATTCCATTTACATACCACTTGAAAGTCACTCGGATAACCATCACCACAGTCAATTTTAGAACATTTTCACGACCCCCTCCGAAACACTCTGCACCCCTCAGCCATTTCCCCCAATCCTTCCATTAACCCAGCCCTATGTGACCACGACTGTCTCTCTAGATTTGTGTCTTCCAGACGTGGTGTGTAAACATCGGGCTTCTTCCCCTCAAGGTGATGTTTCTGAGGTTCATCTACGTGTATCCAGAATGAACGGGGGGTGGGGCTCTCCCTTCTCTGTGATCCCTGCCATGCTGCACGGCCCTCCCTTCCTACCTGTGCCAATTCCTCCGGAGACGCTGATGGTCAGCTTCTGGGGAGGATCTGGAGGCAGAGACGCCATGGTGAGGAAGGGAGTCAGAGCTGCCCCTGCCCCAGCCCCCTTCCCAGGGTCCCCCACACTTCCGGAGGCACAGAACCAGAAGCAAAGCAGAACAGGACCCCCCCCACCCAAGCCCCTGGCCTGGGGTCACCAGCGCCCATTCCCAGCCCCACAGGCACCCCGAGGGCCTGGCCCGGTGCTCACAGGACACATTGAGCGTGACAGTCCTCTCCGCGCTCACAGAAGCCCTGCGGAAGGTCACCCGACAGGTGAGGCTCGTCCCGTGATCCTGCGGGCGGGGGGTGAGCAGGATCTCCGAGGAGTTATAGGCCTCCGTGGAGTCCAGTCCCGGGGGTCTGAGGGCAGCCCCGGTCCAAGAGATGGTGGGGGGCTTGGCCCAGTCACAGGCCTCGGGCAGGGAGCATTTGAGGTGGCTGCTGGAGCCGGACTCCAGGGGCTCCTCGATGTGGACATTGGGGGTCCATGTTCGTGCTGGAGAGGAGAGATGGAGAGGCCAGACCCCGAGGGGCACCCCTGTGTGTGCCCACCCTGATCTGACTGTGGGCCACTGTCCCCCACTGCCCTCAGAGATGGAGGGGCAGGGTCCATCCTTCCCACCCTCTCTGACCCCGGTTCCTGGGGACCCTTCCATACCGACCACATTCACAGTGAGCTGGTTATTCTTGTAACTGTGTTCTGCAGCTTCTCTTATCAGCTGAAAATAATAGTTTCCACTGTCCCTCTTGCGGGCCTCTGCGATGCCCAGGGAGCAGTTGTTGGCCCTGGGGTCCCCAAGGAGGTGGAATGGGATATTTCTCTTCTTCTTCCCACCCTGGGCTGAGTTGTCTGTGGCCACAAGAACGTCCTCTTGGAGTCTATCCTCTTTCCGGAACCATGCGCCGTAAACGTGTGTGGACTTGGCCCAGCCAAGCTGGGGGTAGGAGACGTTACAGGGCACGGAGACGCACAGACCCTCCTGCACTGTCACCGATCCCTGCACTTGCAGCTGGTATAGTGATTCCTTCTCCGGGGACCCTGGGGGAACACAGAGGCTCAGCTGCAGCCCCAGAGCCAGCCCGGGACCCGCTCTCCCCATGACCCACTCACCCGCCCATAGCAGGGGCAGCAGGGGCAGCAGCAGCAGCCTCTCCATGTCCGAGGGGCCAGGAGTTCCCAGGGCAGTCCAGTTTCTGGACCTGCTTCTCTGTCCGTGAAGGAAGCTCCAACAGGACAGGGAGAGTGACCATCCACAAATGAGCAAAAGAGGAAGCTCGGAGCTGCCGAAGTCTGGTAAATATCTCTTCTGACTTCTCCTTTCCTGCTTGGACGTTGCAGGGCAGCTCTAATTCAGGATGCAGCCACCCTGGGTGAGCCTCGGGCCAGTGGGGCTCTCAAGGGAAATGGGTGGGGAGGGGCTGCAGAGGCAGGGATGCAGTCATTCATTCATTTGCCAGGCAAATGTCGACTCCATGAAGGAGCTGAGGGCAGAGGAAGGCAAGACCTCACAAATCCTGCCTCACTGTTTGCGTGACCCCAAACCCAGGATCCCCAAAGGACACAATCTCCCCGCCTGTCCTGGGGACATGTCTGTGTCCACATAAGGCCTCCAGCTCCACAGTAGGAAGTGAACTATTTACACAGGGCCCCATGCTCCGAAGGGCTTCCCAACTGAGGTTTGATGCTCTAAGAGGGTCATCTTGAAATTGCTAATAATTTTGATCTTTGACTTTGTGTTCTGTAAGTGAAATCTCATGGGATAAGGAGCACACACCTGGGGAACTGGAAGCTTGGATCACACCAGGTCGATCCAGGGACAGCCTAGATCAAGAGACAGGTTCTCAGCCCCCTTCCCACCTCCATCCCCCTACTCAGGCATAGAGAGAGTCTGGAACGTGCTGTGTTGAGTGCCTGTGAGAGTCTACACTGCTCACCCGCCCCCCAACTCCCAGTCAAACCTGAGGAATTGGCCATTAGCTAGTAAATTAAAAACACTGAAGAGGGACTTCCGAGGTGGTCCAATGGCTGAGACTCTGGGCTCCTAATGCAGGGGGTTCAATCCATAGTCTAGTTGGGGAACTAGATCCCACATGCTGCAATTAAGATTTGGTATGCTGCAATGAAGATCAAAGAACTAAGAGCTGGCTCAGCCAGATAAATGTATTAATATATATATACATTATAATTTATTATTATTATTTATTATAATATATATATATTTGCACAGGGCCACATACTTGGAAGGGGACTATATTTTAAAGTAGACTACTGGTTGCCTGGGGCTGTGGGTGTGATTGTTGATGGGTATGAGGTCTCCTTTTAGGAGAGATGTAAAAGTTCTGGAACCAGATGGTGGAGAGGGTGCCACACCATCGAGAATGCACTTTGTGTCATGGAATTGTATACTTTAAAATGGTTAAAATGGTAAATTCTATGTGATGGGTATTTTACAACAATTTTTTTTTTTTAATTTGGCCACACTGCATGGCTTGTGGGATCTTAGTTCCCTGACCAGGCATTGAACCTGTGCCCCCTGCAGTGGAAGCTCTGTGTCTTAACCACAGGACTGCCAGGGAAATCCCCCATCAATTTTTTTTTTAATGCTAAAAAAAAAAGGAAAAAGGTTTTTCCTACTTTTTTTTTTTTTTTGGTCAAAGGGGCCGCACATTTTCATTTTGCCTGGGGGCCTGCAGAAGATTTAGGCATCTCCAGTGAGAAGCTTCCAGACTGAGACCCGTGCTAGCAGGAGAGCATGGTCAGCACTGCCCAGAGGCTGAGTTGATGAGTGTCCATCCCTCTCCTGAAGGTCAGAACAAAATAGCAAAGAAGGACGCGTATCTGGGGCGACTCTGTTGGCCAGCTCCAACCCAGCTCCCCAAGTGACTGGCAATGCACGTAGTCAAGAATTAACCTCGGGATTTCCCTGGCAGTCCAGGGGTTAAGACTCCATGCTTCCACTGCAGGGGGTTCGGGTTTAATCCCTGGTCTGGGAACTAAGACGGCCAGAAAAAAAAAAATTACCTTCATCCAAAGAGAGGTGTGGGCTTTGCCCAGCAACTGTGAGGGAATGCTAAGCCCTTGGCATGCATGTCTCGGTGTCCACATTTCCTTTTTTTTTTTTTTTTTTAAAAAAAAAGAATACCTACCAGTCATATTGGATTGCATGCATGCGTGCTAAGTCGCTTCAGTTGTGTCTGATTCTTTGCAACCCTATGGACTGTAGCCCTCCAGGCTCCTCTGTCTATGGGGATTCTCCAGGGAAGAATACTAGAGTGAGTTGCCATGCCATCCTCCAGGGGATCTCCCCGACCCAGGGATCAAACCAGAATCTCTTACGTCTCCTGCATTGGCAGGTGAGTTCTTTACCACTAGCGCCACCTGGGAAGCCCTCATATTGGATTAGGGCCCCACCCCCCCCTGCCCCCGACCCCGACCATGACTTCATCTAACTTGATCACATGCAAAGACCTTGTTTCCAAACAAGGTCCCATTCACAGGGATTGGGGGTTGGGACTTGAACATCTTTTGTTGGGCGGGGGGACACAAACCTATAACAGGCCCCCAGTAAGCACTAGACTCCAAGGTCTATGCTCCATCTGCGTTGTCACACGTTGCCCCTGGGTGTATTGGTCAGCTTTGAGTTGCCGTAACATACCACTCAGCTGGTAAAGAATCTACCTGCAATGCAGGAGACCCTGGTTCAATTCCTGGGTTGGGAAGATCCCTGGGGAAGGGATAAGCTACCCACGCCAGTATTCTTGGGCTTCCCTGGTGGCTCAGACGGTAAAGAATCTGCCTGCAATTCAGGAGACCTGGGTTCGATCTCTGGATTGGAAAGATCCCCTGGAGGAGGGCATGGCAACCCACTCCAGTATTCTTGCCTGGAGAATCCCCATGGACAGAGGAGTCTGGTGGGCTGCAGTCCATGGGGTTGCAAAGAGTCAGACACGACTGAGTGACTAAGCACATCGCAACATATCACACTCTGGGCAGCTTATACAACATAAATGTGAAAAAAAAAAAAAAACCAGAAATGTACTTTCTCACAGTTCTGGAGGCCAGAAGTCCAAGATCAAG
Source organism: Bos javanicus (assembly GCF_032452875.1). Lineage (NCBI taxonomy): Eukaryota > Metazoa > Chordata > Mammalia > Artiodactyla > Bovidae > Bos > Bos javanicus. Next base: position 56,397,845 of record NC_083885.1, on the reverse strand, counting down.
ATCAAGATCAAGGTGTCTGCCTGGAGAGGGCCTGCTTCCTGGCCGGGAGATGATTGCCTCCTCACTGTCCCCTCATGCGGCAGAGACAGAGAGAGGGAGAGACAGAGAGAGGATGCTCCTGTCTGTGTCTCTTCCTCTAAGGACACTAATCCTATTGTATAAGGATCCCACCCTTATGACTTCAATAACCTTGCTCCCTTGTCTTCCTCTCCAACTACAGTCATGTGTGGGGGTTAGGGCTTCAACTTATGAACTGGAGGGGACACAGTTCAGTCCATAGCACTGGGAAAATTAACCACTGTCCACAGTGGAAGAGGCCACCAGAAGCGTGTGCCTGGCCTCCCCTCAATACTGCCTTGGGCAATTTTTACTTTGCAGATTCTATTCTATTTTCTATTCTCTTCTATTCTATGGACTTCCCAGGTGGCTCAGTGGTAAAGAATCCACCTGCCAATGCAGGGTACTGGCTTCTATCCCTGGGTTGGGAAGATCCCCTGGAGAAGGAAATGGCAATCCACTTCAGTACTCTTGCCTGGGAAATCCCATGAACAGAGGAACCTGGCCAGCTATAGCCCATGGGGATCACAAAAAGAGTCAGACAGGACTTAGTGACTAAACAACAACACAACATTCTATTTTTCCCTTTGGCTGTGCCACATGGCTTGCAAGATCTTAGGTCCTCCACCAGGAATCAAAATCGGAACCTGGGCAGTAAAAGTGCAAAGTCCTAAACACTGGACCACTAAGGGATTCCCAGGTGTGCAGATTTTAATCTGTATCCTTCTGTTGTAACAAAGCATCAGTATAACAATTTCTCTGAATTCTTTAAGTCTTTCCAATGACTAATTAAACCAGAGTGGTTTGGGGGCATAACTAGAACAGTCTGTTTCCCTCCTCAGACTGCGGTGCAAAAAGCCATGGTTTCCCTAAGTGGGGGCGACGGTGCCCCCCTATGAGGGTCTGTCCAACCTGGGGACCAGAACTCACATTCTCGGGTGCCACCTGCCCCCCACCCCCACTGCTGCCCCACAATCATCAGCTCTCACAGAGCTCAGAGCTTGTGTAGGATGGAGAGTTGCTGACCAGGAAAACTGCTGAGTTTTATTACAGATAACTAGAAGGAAACAGGGGAAATGCAGCCTGAAAATGCACAAATGCTCAGTTCCTTTTCATCTCTGGCTAGTTCCTCACTTTACTTCCCTATTGCTTGGTCTCTCAAACAGGAGGCTACATCACTTTTAACTGAATGGCCCCCGCTGGTACCAAGCTGCGGCATGTCCCTCCCCTTGCCCCTGCTACTGTGTCATCTGCACCCGGGGCTGGGGGCCATGGAGAGCAGCCCTCGGGGCACAGGCTCTCGGGAGAAGGAGCACCAGGACCTCTGTCTCTGCTTTGTCTTGTTTTGAGTCAGTTTTCCAATTTCTGCTGAGTTGCAGAATGGGCCCAGAACACTTCCCTTCTTTCAAATCAATTAGATTGTTCATTGCTTGTCCAATAGATGGCCAGAAAGACTGGGAGCGGGGAGGTCAGCCGCTGGCAGGATTCCAGGGAGACCCAGGGCCACAGGACATGGGCACTTAGTGGGTGCTCAGGACCCAGGTGTCACTCCAAGTCAGGAACTCTATTCCTCCTCTGCTGCGAGAGATGTCATTGCCTCTGGGTCTTCTTGGCCTGAAAACTACGTTCGGCTGCCTGAATATAGGGTTCCACCCCTCTCGGGAGAAATAGTAGGGTGGAGAGTGTATCCCAGATGTGTGTGTATGTAAACTCTTGCACGTGTCTGCAAGTGTGTTTGGGGCCCAGGACAGACCATCTCAAAATATGCTTCAGGACTTCCCTGGTGGTCCAGGGGTTAAGAATCCACCTTCCAGTGCAGGGGATGTGGGTTGGATCCCTGGATGGGGAACTAAGATCCCACATGCTGCGGGGCAACTAAACCCACAAGCCTCAACTATAGAGAAGCCCGTGCAACTGAGACCTGATGCAGCCAAAAATAAATGTTTTTTAAAAAAAGAAGAAGAAAATGGCCAACATAAGACACTCTGACCCCCCTTTCTTTCTCCCTGAAAGCAGAAAATAAATCTCTCCTGTGAAAGGTATCCTCCCCATACCTGAAGGAGGACACCCTTATCAGCAGACATAGGGAATCAAGCCAAGAAGCCTGAGTAAACAAACCTTCCTGTGCTTAGTCATAGACGTGTCTGACTCTTTGTGACTCCATGGACTGTACTCTCCAGGCTCCTCTGTCCATCGGGATTCTCCAGGCAAGAATACTGGAGTTTGTTGCCATGCCCTCCTCCAGGGGATCTTCCCAATTCAGGGATCAAACCCAGGTCTCCCGCATTGCAGGCTGATTCTTGACTATCTGAGCCACCAGGGAAGCCCAAACAAACCTCGGGAAACCTTGGGTTACTGCCTTGATTTCCTGTCACAAGACTAAATTCTCTTTAGATTCTCACTAATTGGGCCCCCAAAGCCTCTTTATCCTGTCAACTCCTCACAGATTTATTGTTTCTTTGCCTGAAAAGTATAAATGCTGTCCAAGTTGGCCACTTCTTAAGTCCCATCCCAGGTGGAGGATTCTAAAACACAGTGTCTGTGACCAGCTGATAGCAGCCCCCAGAGACATCCTGGTCTTAATCCCTGGAACCTGTGACTATGTTACCTTGCAGGACAAAAGGCCTTTGCAGCTGTGATCACGTTCAGGATTTGGGGATGGAGAGATTCCCCAGGTGGACCTCACTGTGATCACAGGTTTATGAGAGAGAGGCAGAGAGAGGGAACTCAGACCACAGCAGGGGGAAAGGAGTAGACGGCAACACAAGAGATTGTAGTGATACCTTCAGGGCTTCCCTGGTGGCTCCCTGGGAAATACCATGGACAGAGGGGCCTGGGGGCTGCTGTCCAGGGGGTTGCAAAAGAGTCGGACACGACTGAGCGACTAAACACGTGACGCCACCACCCAAACCTGCAAAAAGCAAGGAGGAGATTCACCTTAAGATCCTCTGGAAGAAACAACTGCTGCCAACATTTTGATTTTATCCCCCTGAGACTCCCTTTAGACTTCTGGACTCTAGAACCATATGACGATGTATTTGTGTTGTTTTAAGTTGAAACTGAAGCCCTGCTCCCCTGAGAGGCTCCAGGGGAGAACCCATCCTCCTGCCTCCGGGCCCCTTCTGCCATCTGCAAAGCCAACGGCGTCGCTTTCTCTGCCTGACTCCGCTTTTATCTGCTTTTCCATCACGCGTCTTTCTCTTCTGTGCTCAAATCTCCCTCTGCCTCCCTCTTAGGAAAATCCTTGTGGTTACATTTAGGGCTAACTCAGGGAACCCCTGATAATTGCCCCATCTCAAAATGCTTAGCTTAACCACATCAGCAGGGTCCTTTCTACCACAGAAATTACCATCCACAGGTTTCCAAAGATAAGGACCTGGATACCTTGGAGGGCTCTGTTCTTGCACATAAATATTGCATGATTCCCTTTACACGAAGTGCTCAAACTGGGCAAAGTCACAGGGGCAGAAAGCAGATTAGTGGTGTCCAGGAGCTGAGCGGAGGGCAGTTTGGGGGGTGACTGACTGTTTAACTGGTTTAGGGTTCCTGTTTGGGGGTGGGGGAAGGGATGAAAAAGTTCTGGAGTGAGATAGCAGTGATGGTTGTGCCACATTATGAATGTGCCAAATGCCACTGAATTACACACTTTAAGATGGTTAAAACCGTAAATTGTACGTTATGGATTTTTAAAAAATGGGGTACAGTTGATTTACAGTGCGTTAGTCTCAGGTGTGAAGGCAATGGCAACCCACTCGTGTTCTTGCCTGGAGAATCCCAGGGACGGGGGAGCCTGGTGGGCTGCCGTCTGTGGGGTCGCACAGAGTCAGACACGACTAAAGCGACTTAGCAGCAGCAGCAGCAGTCTCAAGTGTACAGCAAAGTGATTCAGTTACATATATACATATATATGTTCTTTTTCAGATTCTTTCCCATTACAGGTTATTACAAAATATTGAGCAGAGTTCACTGTGCTGTATACGGTAGGTCCTCGTTGTTTGCCTGTTTTATATATAGTAGCTCATATCTGTTAATTCCAAACGCCTCATTTATCCCTCTCCCTGCTTTCTTCTTTGGAAGCCATAACTTTTTTTTCCTGCACTGGCAGGTGGATTTCTTTACCACTGAGCCACCTGGGTCATGTATGAGTCATGTATGGATGTGAGAGTTGGACTATAAAGAAAGCTGAGCACTGAAGAATTGGTGCTTTTGAACTGTGGTGTTGGAGAAGAATCTTGAGAGTCCCTTGGACTGCAAGGAGATCCAGCCAGTCCATCCTAAAGGACATCAGTCCTGAATATTCATTGGAAGGACTAATGCTGAAGCTGAAACTCCAGTACTTTGGCCACCTGATGTGAAGAACTGACTCACTGGAAAAGACCCTGATGATGGGAAAGATTGAAGGCAGGAAGAGAAGGGATGATAGAGGATGAGATGGTTGGATGGCATCTCTGACTCTATGGACATGAGTTTGAGCAAGCTCCGGGTGTTGGTGATGGACAGGGAAGCCTGGTGTGCTGCAGTCCATGGGGTTGCAAAGAGTCAGACAAGACAGCGACTGAACTGAACTGAGCCACCTGGGAAGCCCAAGATGGTCATAGGGAACTCCAAGCGGAACTTGAACATGGTTGAACATTTAGGGCAAGACCACAGAGCAGCAGGTATGATACAGGTATCCTGGGACCTGGTCGTGTAATTGGCCTGCACCTTCTGGCCCTGTTAGATCCCCTTCTCCTGAGAGGGCTAATGCCACGCCCAACCTTACTTCATAGTTCATCACAATTCAGAACTGAAGAGGCAGCTCCATGAATCTTACTGACCAGCTCACTTTCCTTTCCTTGTACATCTATACTTCAGTGTGGATGTCGTTGACAGTAAGAAAATGATTTATTTACTTGTCTGGCTATTCTGCTGACCCAGAGATAGGGCCCCAAGCTAGTTTCAGTCGTGATTCCAACACTGACTGTTGTGTTGTTGGGGCCTAGGCTCTGCTAGAGTATTTCACTGGCTTCAGCACCCACACCGCCCCCTCCTCCGCCCCACCACTGTACCAAGGAAATGGGGTTTATTTCTACCCCAAGTTCTATGCCAAGGAAAAGCCTCTGGGCTGGGAATTGGGGATCACTGGGCTCAACTCAAGAGTTCTCCTTAGGAGAAAAAAAATATGGCTTTGGTGATCCCTACTCTGATCCTCAGTTTTCTTTTCTGTAAAATGGGAAATTTTAGCAATTGATTTAATAAACATACCAGACCCTTCAAAATAATTTACAAATATTAACTCATTTAATATTCATGATGACCCTATGAAGCAGGTGTTATTAGACCCATTTTAGAGCAGAGGAAATTGAGGCACAGAGAGGCTATGCAAGCTGCCCAAGGTCACACAGCCGGCAGGACTCCACCCGGGTTGTCTCATACAAGTCTAGGCGAGGAGGCCTCCCTGAACCGGCGGGGTGGTGAATTTGAGGTACTGTCCGTCCTCACCCACCAAATATGCGCTCTGGGAGATGCACGGAGGCATTTAATGAACATTGTGGAATGAAGGGATAAGTGGGTATCTTAGGATGGCCACATTCCTTCGTGACCACCTGCGCCCTCCTGCCATGCTCTGTTCGGGGAATTCTATTCGTGGTCAGGGCTTCAGTCCCAGTAAACCCGACCCTCAGGGCGAGCTGGAACCCCAAGATCAAGCGCTTGGGCTGAGTAGAGGATAGAGGATCACTCATTCACGTCGGGGCACGGGCGCCCCCTGGCGGTAGAGTCCTGCTAAGACTCTGAAGTCTTAGCTGAAGCTAAAACTCCAGTACTTTGGCCACCTGATGTGAAGAACTGACTCCTTGGAAAAGAAAAGACCCTGATGATGGGAAAGATTGAAGGCAGGAAGAGAAGGGAATGATAGAGGATGAGATGGTTGGATGGCATCTCCAACTCTATGGACATGAGTTTGAGCAAGCTCCGGGTGTTGGTGATGGACAGGGAAGCCTGGTGTGCTGCAGTCCATGGGGTTGCAAAGAGTCAGACAAGACAGGGACTGAACTGAACTGAGCCACCTGGGAAGCCCAAGATGGTCATAGGGAACTCCAAGCGGAACTTGAACATGGTTGAACATTCAGGGCAAGACCAGGAGCCTCCGGGACACAGGAAACGTTTGCTTTGGGCAGAGTGGGATCTGGCATCTCAGAGTTGATAGCGATTGTATTAGGTGGCAGTGTCTGAAAATCAGTGTATGATGCTGGCTGCCATCTACCAGTGGCTTCCAAACTTTTCTTACCGTGATGCAAAGCTATTACATCAACATAGTCTGGCAAAAAACTACTGATACATGGTATTTTCTACTGTTCTATTCGTATCTTTCAACACTGGTCAGAACCCTTTAAATTGATTCCCAACTCTGTAATGGATGCCCATCTGCACGAATTTTTTTCCAGCTCATAAAGAAAGATTATCATGGAGAAAGTGTTAGCACCCAGATCCGACTCTCCATTACCAGGTCACCGCTCATTTACCTCCTGACTTCCCCTGGAATCTCGGCTCTGACAGCGCAGCGAGATTGCTCTTCAACACCGGGTGCCCCACAACTGTGCTCCAGCCACCCGGCCCCTTTGGTGTCACCCTCTTTGGTGACAAGGACCAGGGGGAGCTGGCACCTTTGGCTATTCTTTCTTTCACTGTCTACATCCTAAATGGAAGTTAAAAGCGGGTCTTGTATCTCTACCAGTTCAATCAGTCTCATCTTGGCTTTGACCCTGTGTGGAAAGTGTGTGCTTGACTGTATTATGTTATTTCCATTATTATCATTATTGCCTTTGGTCTAAGACTGCCCTCCCCCCAGCTTCTCCTTTCAAAGACCAGACGCACATAATCAGAGGAAATTCTTCCTTTTATTTCCACTCATAAAGCCCCCTTCCAAAAGGATCAGTCCCTGCCCTCCCGCACCTCCCCCAACACCTTCACAAAACACTGATTTCCTTCCAGAGCTAAAACGTATACCCCGTCACCCATTATGGCCACTCCCCCAGACCCCCCAAATATGCACCTGCTCTGCCAAGTCGGCTACCTCTTGGTTCCACCTCCAAATGTAGTTCCCAAGGTCACTTGGCTTGTTTTGCTCATTCCTTGGGCACCTTTCTTTGAGCCCTCCCTGACTTGGTCTCGAGATGGCTTCCCTGTTCTCCTTTGCACAGACGTTCTGCAGGGCTTCCTGGGCTCACTTCCCTGCTTGAGAGATGAGGTTTCCAAGCTCTCCCCTGCCTCCCAAATTCCTCATGGGTCTCTGTTCCTCAGATGTTACTTGAAGGGTGTAAATGCTGACTTATGCCAAACGTTTCATGATTCTGGGGGGGTGGGAAGGGGAGGTAAGAATAAAAGGGGAGAGGGAGGGAGGAGAGAGGGAGAGGAGGGGGAGGGAGGGTTTGGAAGGAAGCTGGAGGCAGGGGGATGACTGGGGACCCTCCCCCCTCCGCCCCGGAGCCGAAGACCAGCGCCCCCTACAGCCCGAAGCCCCCGCCCGGCTAGCTGTTCCTGGTCCTCTGGCTGCGAGCTTTGTACACTTCGATGAGCAGATCCTTGACGTACTGGATCTCCCGCTCCACCGACTCCGCCCTCTCCCTCAGCTCCCGGTTCCGCGCCTCCAGCCCCTGGCACTCGCCCTCCAGGGCCTCGCCCTCTGCACGCTTCCTCTGGCGGTACCTCAGAGCCGCGGACTTGTTCTGGTCTCGCTTCTTTTGCTTGCGGTCCCCTCGGCTGGCAGCAGGACTGGGGTAGGGGGCGGGGCGGGGCGGGGGCGGGGCTTGCGGAGGTGGGGGCAGGGGCGCCAATCCCGAGTTCCCCTGCCCAGCCTCACCGCGGCAGTAGATGGCCAGCAAGTCGAGGGTGTCCAGGGAAGGGGGCTGGGGGAGGTCAAAGGTGGGCAGGGGGAGGGGGAGGGGGAGAGGGAGGGAAGGTGCCGGTGCCGGCGGCTGCGGCGGCGGCGGCGGAGGTGGGGAGGATGGTGGGAGCAGAGGGGCATCGAGGAAGTAGTCTTCCATCTGCTCCAGCTCCTTCTTGAGCAGGGAGGCCATAGCTTCCAGGTCAGGTGGGGGTGGGGAAGGTGGGGGGAGGGCACCTGAGGGCAAGGGGTGCTCCAGAGGGAGCAGGGCTGTAAAGTCCACCCGTTCGGTCATCCAGTCAGAGAAGCCGTCTCCTGGAGGATTGCAGAGGGACAGAAAGCTCCTTGATTTCCTAATCCTCCACCCAACCAGATCTCACTCATGCCCACCTCATTCATCCCATTCATTGAGTTAAACCACCAGCCAGCCAGCTAGCCAATCAACAAATCATCAAACCAGTCAACAGACCAGCCAACCAACCAATCAATAAACCAAACATCTAACCAACCCGTTAACCAACAACCATCAATGACCCAAATGAGAAAAGAGTCAACCAGCCATTTCTTCAACTGTTCCAACATCCTCCTTACTGATTACCCTGCATCTCTGGTTTCTTGATTTACTCTCTAGTTTATTATAAATGGCAAACTAGATCACATGTAAACACACCCTGTTTCATCTTTAATTATTGAAACCCTACTATGTACCAAGCATTTGGGATACACTTCCCTCATAGCTCAGTTGGTAAAGAATCTGCCTGCAACGCAGGAGACCCAGGTTTGATTCCTGGGTCGGGAAGATCCCCTGGAGGAGGAAATGGCAACCTGCTCCAGTATTCTTGCCTGGAAAATGCCATGGACAGAGGAGCCTGGTGGGCTACAGTTCATGGGGTCACAAGAGTCAGACACAACTTAGCGATCAAATCACCACCAATGAATAAAATGGGCTTCCCAGGTGGTGGTAGAAGTTAAGAACCCACCTGCCAATGCAGGAAATGTAAGAGATGCAGGTTCGATCCCTGGGTCGTGAGTATCTCCTGGAGGAGGGCATGGCAACCCACTCCTGTATTCTCGCCTGGAGAATACCATGGACAGAGAGAGGAGCCTGGTGGGCTACAGTCCATAGACACGATTTGGCGACTTAGCACCCATGCACGCAATGAATAAAATAATTCCTGCTTCAGGGGCTCTGCCTGTGCTGTTTCCTGCACCTGAAAAGCTCTTCCCTTGGGTCTTTTTATGGGTCATTCCTTACCATTCCTTAGGTCTCAGCCAAAATGTTACTGATTGGAGAGGGTTTCTTGGCTCCCCCCACCAAACTTGTCCTCGTTGTCATTTTTATTTTTTTTTTCTCATTGCCATTTTTAAACTCAGCTAAGTGCTTCCCACTTATTCCCATGCATCATATAATTTGTCTCCTGCGTGTCTTCCCAGTAGAGTGTGTGCTCCAAGAAGGCAGGGATCATGTCAGTCTTGTTCCCAGCTGTGTCCCCTAAAACAGTGCCTGACATATTATGCTGTTGTTGTTGCTTAGTTGTTCAACTTTTCAAGCCATGTCCAACTTTTTGTGACCCCATATACTGTAGCCCACCAGGCTCCTCTATCCATGGGATTTTCCAGGCTGGCGTGGGTTGCCACTTCCTCCTCCAGGCTTTCTTCCCAACCCAGGGATTGAACCTATGTCTCCTGTGTCCCCCGAACTGCAGGCAGATTCTTGACCTGCTGAGCCATTGGGGAAGCCCTATTACAGGTACTCATTAAAAAAAACTTATCAAATGAATGAATTTTTCTTTCTTCTCCCTCTCCCCCTAGCTCACCCCACCTCCATTCTTCACCTACTCTTACCTGCCAGGGGCTCTCCCCCCCCTGGAAGCCCGCCCTCCAGGGCTCCCCCAAGGACCTCATAGGGGCCCAGGGGGGCAGGGGCCAGGGGGAGTTTCCCATAGTCTACGAGCCAGCCCAGCCCGCTAGCTGGGAGCAGGGTCCTGTCCAGCTCCAGCCCCAGGGTCGCCAGGAGTGACATGGCTGCAGCACGGGCGCTGGGCACCGACGGCAATGGAAGAGGCTGCACCAAGAGCTGGAAGGAGGCTCTGGAGGTTGCTCAGCTGGGCGAAGACAGGCACCAAGGCAAAAGTGGAGGGCCTGCAAGTGTGACACAAAAGTGAGTGGGTCAGGATCAGCCTCACCTGCTATTGCCAAAGCCACAGGGAAATCAAACCACGCCCGCAGAATCCCAGGATTCCTCATCCTTTCAGAATTCTAAACCTGTCCTTTCCCAGTATCTGAGCCCCACCCACTCCCAAGGGAATTCTCTTTACGTTTGGCTTATTTCTCAGAATTCCCAAGACCCAATCCTTCCAATACAGAAACCTAATGGTCTCCCAGGGAAATTTCCTTAAAGTCCTTCCCACTCACCCCATAATATTCCCTTTCATTAAAAAACAAAACAAAACCCACACTCAATCCCAGGGGAATTTTCTTCCAGTCACATCTCTTCCTCTAAAATATAACTTTTAGGCCCCACACCCTCCCTAGATTCCAGCTCAAATCTGTTCCCATGGGAATTCCCCCTTGTCCCGACCGGTCGTCAAAGTTATCCGTTCAAATCGCAGTTCTCCCTTTGAATTTTGGGGCCGATCTCCACTGCCTCTCGAAGTCCCGCCCCCACGATTTATTTTAGCTCCACCCCTCCCCGATGATTCCCCAGAGGCCCCGCCTCTTTCTCAGGCAGAAACCCCACCCCCCTCTGCAAAAGGTTTCGTTAGCCCCGCCCCTTCCACAATGGGTAACCCCGCCCCAACCTCGTCCTCGGCGACGCCTCTTATCCTAGCTCCATCCCCTAAACCGGTCGTTTCTAATCCCCGCCTTCTCCCCTGTCAATCTAAACCAGTCCCCGCCCCAGCAGGTGCCTGAATGAAAGGGAGGGAAGATGAGCTCTGCGCCTGAGCAAAGTGGGAGGCGGAGCTCTCGCTGAAGGCTACAGCGCATGCGCCATCTCCCAAGCCGCGCCACAGTTACCTCAGGCAACCGCCCTCCTGGAGAGCAGTGCGCATGTGCGGCTGCTTAATGACCGCCCTTTGCTCAAAAAAAAAATACAGCCTCAGGTGGACAGCTGCGCATGAGCAATCGCTCGCAGACGGTCAGGGCGGGGATGGGGGGAAGCCACCGTGTCTGGGAACTAGTGCGCAGGCGCACACGCACGTGGCTCTCTTCTTTAAACACCAATTGTCTGGAAGAACGCACCCGCCCAAGTGCGCATGCTCGGTCGCGCGAGACCGCTCGCCTTCCCTCTTCTGCGCCTGCGCGACCGTGATTCCTCAGTCTCCCCACCCCCCCAGGCTCGGTCGCGAGGGCCGCGAGCTTCGAAAGGGCGGGAAAGGCGGTTGGAGAGGGAGGGGCGAGCGGTTACTCACTCCATGGCTGCGCAAAGGAGAGGCGGCGGCGGCCTCGGCTGAAGAGAGAAGGCAGGAGCGGACAGCGCAGGCGCGGTGAGCGCGGAGACTGGCCGGGGGCACAGAGGGGTCGCGGCTACAGAGCCATGGCCGGGGGTACGCGGGCGGAGGCGGCGTGGCAGTAGAGTGAGGAGAGCCCGTGCTCTGAGGGTGGGGAATGAGGCGGCCCCGGGGACTGGACACAGATATACCGCGGGCGGCGCAGCACGGCCTGCGCGGATCCTTCCGCGCCCCGCCCCGCGTGGCCCCAACCCGGAGGCGGGCCTGCACCCCTGCCCTCGGGGATCGGATCCTGGCTTTCGATCCCGGGGGTTCAGGCCTCTCCTTCCTTTTACCCGTGGCTATCTCTAGCCCCGCTTTTCTCCCGACTCCGGGGGTTCCGACCCTCCGTTCTCTCTGACTCTGAGGTCCGGCCCTCTGCTCCCTCTTATTCTGGTGACTCGGTAACCCCTCTTCCCTGAGACTCGCGCCACTTCATTTCTCCTTTGCTTTCCCCTGCTTCGCGAATTTCCGGCCAGCCACATGCTACTCTCTTCATCCTTCAACTGCCGTCCCACTCTGAGAACCTTTCCTGTGGCTTAGAACCTGGTGTGAGTCACAGAGCGCGCTCCATTCAAATCACAGGCCGGCGAAGGTGGCCTTGGGCAAATGACCTGAATTCTCTAGCAGCCTAGACAGGAGACTATCTGTAAAACGCGGAGAATAATCAACTCTACCTGGTGGGGTCATTTGTGAGAATGAAATGAGTCGATGCCTGTGAAACTTGAGAGCCCACTTCATACATGCTCTCTCAACCTCTTATTGTGAGCAGGAAGGAACCCTGGGGCCTGGTGTCACCCTTTCCGACCCCGCTGGCAGGAACCCCAGACGCTAGACCATACAGCACTTGCTAAAAGGTCATCCTTGTGTCTCCTTTACCTCCTCCAAGGTATTTCCCAGCCATCCCGGCCTTTCCCATTCACAACATGGACGCTCAGCCCCATCTTGGTGCAGGGAGTCAGTTTTCGCCCTCAGGCCCGACATCTTCTCTGTGTCTCCTGCGCACCTACCCTCAACGCTTATCCTCAGCATTCCTTTGAGGCCAGTTGGTTCCTTCTTTTTCCATAGCCCCCACCTAGGCTCCCTTTCAGACTGTCCTCTACCTCAGCTCCCCCCACCCCACCATCAGTCGTGCAGGTCTGCCAGAAATAGGAAGATCTGTAATCCATTGCTCAAAGAGATGGGACTTCCTAGCCATCCCCTCCCAGCCCAAGTGGTTGTGGGTCTTTCCTGTGCTACAGAAACCCCTCCTCTCCCCACCTCCGTTCATCCACAGCAGGACATTACAGCTGGAGTTGAGCTTTTCCTGGTGCTTATGAGACTGAATCAAGATCCAGAGAAGACAGGGGACCTTGATCTTGAGAGTTATCTGAGAATAAAGACATCCAGGCTTTTTTTTTTCTTCCTCTAAGTTCAGATGCTTTTTTTTTTCTTCCAGATTTACTGGGATATGATTGACATGTAGCACTGGGTAAGCTTAAGGCGTACAGCATAGTGATTTGATTGAACATACCTCATAAATTGATTAGTAAGTGTAGTGAACATTATCTCCTACAGATACAAAACTGAAGAAATAGAAAAGAATACATCCTGTTTTCCTTGTGATGAGAACTCTTAGGATTTGTAACAGCTTTCATACACAACATATGGTGGTATTAATTAGGTTTATTGTATATTGCATCCCTAATACAGGCTACTCTTGCATACCGGAAGTCCTTGGGATCTGACCACTTACTTTATCCACTCTGCCAGTATTTGAGCTCTTGCCCTATAGGGGCTATGTTTTTTACTGAGGTAACAGAGTAATGTTTAAGGGCACGCACTCTGGAGCCAAGTTGTTGGATTCAGCCCCTGACTACACCCCACTTAACTAGCTTACTGGCAATTTCCCTTCCATGTGTCTTGCTTTCCATGAATAGTTCGATAATCAAATATGGAGTTGAGTTAATAGAAACATGCTGATGGCCAATGTATGTGGCCATCGACAGTACCTATTTCTTAGTACTGTTTTGAGGATTAAATGAATTAATCCACATCAGGTGCCCTTGGACTAGTGCCTGGCACAGAGTAAGGTGTTACATAAGGGGTTCATTGTTATTATTAAGGTGGATATGTTTTATATCCGGTGCCCAGCAGTAGTGCTTCTAAAGGTGTTTTAAGTAAGGACTGACTTCCACTCCTCAGTGTTGAGTACTAGCTGGTGGGATTAGGGGAAGCCACTGGACAGGCTGCTGGCAGTGAGGGGGGACAGTCATCCCCCAGCCTTCTCGTCTAGATTATAACTGGCGGATTAGGTGGAGTATTTTTCTTTAAATAAACTTTTTATTTTGGAGTAACTGTAGATTGACCACAAAGCTGCCAAGACAATACAGAGTTCCCGAGGAGCCCCTCACACAGCCTCCCCCTCCCCGTGGGCATCTTGTGTTACACTGGTGTTTGTCACAACTCGGGAGGCAATGTCAGTCTGTTTCTGTGACCTACCCCCTCGCCCACCCCATCTTCTGATTTCACCTGTTGTTCCCCAACCCCTTCTTTTCAGGATCCCCCCAGGATGCCGAGTTACACTTAGTTTTCACGTCTCCTCTGCAACCTCTGGTCTGTGGAGGCTTTTCAGACTTTTCTTATCTCCTGTGACTTTGATGTTTCTGACGAGTGCAGGTTGGGTATTCTGTGAACTGTTCCTCTTTAGTTTTGTCTCATAGACTGGGACTTGGAGAAGGAAATGGCAACTCCTCCATCCACAGGATTCTTGCCTAGAGAATCCTGTGGATGGAGGAGCCTGGTGGGCTGCTGTCCATAGGGTCGCACAGAGTCGGTCACGACTGAAGCGACTTAGCAGCAGCATAGACTGGGACTATGGGGTTTTGAGAGGATGGTCAGGTTAGACAGTTAATAACTTGAGAATGAACTTAGTATCTGAGAAGACCCTGGGTATGCCGCGGTCCCTGCCCCGTGTGCCTCTTTCTCTCTTCAGCTGGGTCCCACAGAACTGAGTCCTGGTGCCAATCACCCTGCCCACGCGGCCTGACTCAGTCCTGCAGAGCGGGTGCCAGCAAGCACACGGCGCTCCTAGCCCTTCCCAGCCTATTCCATCTTCTGGGCAGCGGGTCATCAGCGGTGCCTGGGAGCCCGGGTCTTGGCACGCTGCGCCCTCTCCCCACACCCACCCCTGATCTGGATCCATGGGCCCTCCGGGACTCAGATGACTCCGCCTTCCCGAGCTTGGCCAAGTATTTGGGGTCCAGCTGCCCGCCGCCCCCGCCCCTTGCGCCCTTCAGCTCCTGGGCTGAGGCTGGGAGCCTGGGTGGGGCTGCTGGGGACTCTTTTTCATTGCGGAGGAGCCATGCTTGGGGAGTGAGGCGGTGGTTGCAGGCAGGTTGCGTCACCCCGGCTCTTTGATGGGGAGGGGGAGTGGGGGGCATTCTCTGGGGGCCGGTTGCACACCTGGCAACGGTTAGCGAAACCCTGGATTGGGGAGACGCCCCAGTCCAGTAAGGGAGGGGATTAGGCAGGAGGAAGGAGAGCCTGTGCAGTACCCTGGGAATCAGGCTCAATGCCAAGAAGGGGCTCAGATCACAGAGGCTGACCCGCGGGGCTTGCAGGGGGCAAGGCGGAGGCCCGGGGAGGCAAGAGGGATTGTGCAGGGCCACATTGCTGGTTAGAGCGCTGCCCCGCCACACACCTCCCAAGGGCCTGCAGGCCCCAGGGAGAGCCTGTCTCCTCTCAGACGTGTGGGGTCCCTGACCCCCAGCTTGGGACATAGCTTGCTGGGAGGCCGCCAGACCTGGACCTTCACCTCAAGTCTGCTGCTGCTTACTGCTGTCAGATTCTGTTGGTTGCCACCTGCCCCTCCCCAAGCCCCCCTGCGCCAAAGGAGACCCTCCTTGCCTGTTCTATCCCAGAACCCACTGCTTTCCCAGTCACGGTGACAGCCTGGTGTGATGGAAGAGGCACCGGGTTTCCATCAGATGGACCCAAGTTTCAGTCCCATGCCCACATCACCTGATCTTGGCCAAGGGTGCCGATGTGGCCCTGACTGTTGGGCTTCCGCTGCGTTCTTACAAGTGGCTCCGGTAGCGCCTTGGCCTTTTGATCAAGGAAAGGTGGCTCAGAGCATTGTCTCTGGAGTCAGCCTGCTAGGTTCACGCTCCAACTCCGCTTCTTCTTTGACCCTCAGCAGGTGGCATCTTCTCTGTGTGACTCAGTTTCCTCATCCATAAAATGGGGATAAGATGACCCACCTCATAGGCTTATTGTGAGGATTAAATACATAAATGTATGCAAAATTCCTAGAACGGGGCCTGCCTGCCTAAGTGTGAGCATTATTTCTCTCCAAGACGTGGGTGCTGAGAAGATTGTGTGAAATGCTGTAGGTAAAGCCCGGCACTATGGCCAGCCTGTGGTCGTTTCTCTTCCTGTTCCTACCACACTTCGTTCTGCTTTCAGAGCCCCTCGAAAGCAGATGTCTGTGTGCCTGACTGTTTCCCTGAGCACTTAGAGGATAAGTCAGGACCTCCTCATTCCCAGGAACTGTTCCACACAGCCCCCAGCCTTCTGCTGTGGCCTCACAAGGCATCAGAACTTTTTTGCCTGGCTGCGCCTCGAAGCCTGCAGGCTCTCAGTTCCCCAACCGGGGATTGAACCCACGCTCCACCCCCCTGCGATGGGAGCATAGTGCCACCCACTGGACACCAGGAAAGTCCCGCGTCAGTTCTGATTTTGGCTTTGCTGGGTCTTTGTTGCTGTGCAGGCTTTTCTCTAGTTGCAGTGGGGGGGGGGGGGTGCTCTTCGTTGCAGGGCATGGGTTTCTCGTTGCAGTGGCTTCTCGTTGAGGGGCATGGGCTCTGGGGCGTGTGGGCTCAGTAATTGGGGCGAGTGGGCCAAGTTACTCCTGGGCATGTGGGATCTTCCCGGACCAGGGACTGAATCCGTGTCTCCTGCCTCTGAAGGCGGATTCTTTACTACTGAGCCACCAGGGAAGCCCTCACATCAGTTCCTTTTTAAAATGAGTTGCTGAGGCACAGAAACTGGGGAGTTCAATTCTGTGTTCCCTGAAGAGGCCCTCGGGCAGCTGTCTCGATCATGCAGGCCAGGAGCAAGGGTTGGGAGTGGGCGTCCTGGCAAACAAGGACAGGAAGGCCAAGGCCAGTTCAGCTGGGGAAAGGGCAGTGCTGGGGCCAGACACACAGCACAGGTCTGCCACGTGGCCTGGCGGCTCAGAGTCCGCCAAAGCCCCTTCTCTTAGTGGCTTCAGACAACACACATCGATTCCTTTTCCGTTCTGGAGACCGGCAGTCTAAAAGAGTCTTCCTGGAACAGTGATCCCAGTCTTCTAGGCACCGGGACAGGTTTCGTGGAGAACAGCCCCTCATCTCACTGTGCGGGCTGGTGCTAACAGGCCACGGGCTGGTACAAGACCATGGCCCGGGGGCTGGGGACTCCTGTTCTCAAGGCTGTAGGGGAGAATCCGTTTCCTTGTCTTTGGGCCCTTGTGAGCACTCTGGGGCACACCCCAATAATCCAGGATAGTGTCTTCACCTCAAGATCCTGAATGTAACGTCTGTAAAGTCCCTTTGACCGTATAGGGTAACATACTCACAGATGCTAAGGATTAGG
Organism: Bos javanicus; assembly: GCF_032452875.1. NCBI lineage: Eukaryota > Metazoa > Chordata > Mammalia > Artiodactyla > Bovidae > Bos > Bos javanicus. The sequence goes on along the minus strand of NC_083885.1, from coordinate 56,380,817 downwards.
ATGGGGACGTATCCATCCCACCACGCCTCCCTCTCAGAGCCTCAGTTTCCTCATCTGAGAGCTGCAGGCCACCAGCCCTGGGGTGCCCCTCCTCACATGCATGCAGAGACTGGACAGGGCAAACTGAAGGTAGTTGGCAACACAGTACCCTGGCCCTCGGGACACTCACTTCTCCCTGTGTGCCCTTAAGCAGGGCCCCGCACACCCGTGTGCTGCATCAGCGGAGCAGGGACGGGAGCGGGGCGGAGGACCCGAGAGAGTGCGGAAGGGTCTCGGATGACGCCAGCCCCTCAGGCACGCGTGCCAGCCTGGCGGTGCGGAGCTTCAAGTTTTACAGAAATGAGAAACAGACTTTTCCACAAGGTCCAAGTTTTAAAAGGTTGGTGAGTCACTCACAGAAACTCTGGTGAACTATGAGTGTGGAGAGGTGGGGGCCAAGGGCCCTCCTGACCTTTGCGTGCAGAGTCACCCCATCACACACCCCAAAAATATGTCCTTCTCTGCCAGGGCAGAGACCAAAAGAAACTGAGAATTCTCAGGGCAGGGTCACCCGCTGGCCTGACCCAGGTTGAGAGGGTGCCAGCCTTGCTCAGACGCTGCCGGGTCCTGTGTAAAGACGTGAGGGGCAGTGTTTGTGGGGAGCAGGGAAAGGGGTCTCTAAGAGTCATCTGGGAGGGTTGGGGGCCTCCGTCAGCCATCCATAGCCCAACCAGATGCCACCACGGACACTTGTAGTTAAACAATTTGGGTTTCCTGCTTGTTGCAGTTGGGGGTGCCCACCCTGGGGGCCCACGGGGCATCTCAGGTAGGGGCTGGGCTGGGCTGAGTGACTGGGGAGGGTTCAGGGAGGCAAGTTTCGCTCTGGATCAGAGGCCAGCAGGGAGCAGGGGCGTCTGTGGCCAGCGTCAGTTATCCGTGGAGCCAGTGCTGTGCTGAGTGAAGAGGCGGCTGTCAGCTCTGAGTCAGGAGGGTAGTGGTTGGTCATTTTTATGCTTTGGACAGCATTTGTGTTCTGGTCTGTGTTGAGCTGTGCAGTGATCCAGCGATCTCCGTGGCCTTGCCCGATGCGTCCGTGGAGTTGTTTGTGCCCAGCAGGAGAGCACCAGGCGGCTGTCAGAGCTACTCTTCCCTGTCTCAGCAGATAGGCTTGTCCTGCCCGATGGGGGACGGGAATGGGGGCAGCCTGTACCCCTCCCTGGGTACATGTACCCCTGGGGTCCTCGAGCTCAGAGCAGAGGAGCAAGGCCGAGATGAAGGCGGCCAGCAGTGCTGGATGGCCGGTCACTGGGAGAGCTGGGGAAATGGGGCAGGGGTGGAGGCCGGGGCAGGGGAGCTCAGCGGGGAGACCTCCCAGGCCCCCCCACAGACCCGTGGGGACTGCCCCGTGGGGATGTTCGCGGGCCAGCAGGGCCCTGGACCTCAGCCCTGTTAGGTTTGCTCAAGAGCCCTTTGTCCCCTTCCTCCTGCCCACTCCCACCCAGAGCAGGAGCAGACTCCGGGGCAGGGAGCGGGGGGCAGGAAAGAGCGGCTGAGCCCCCTGTCCTCCAGGTCTCTAGGTGTCTAGCCTGCAGTGGGGGAAACAGGCAGCACTGAACTGGATTCTGGAGTGAAACCCGAACCACTGAACTAGTCTGGAAGGTGACGAGATGGCTTGGGATGACGTCAGGGAACAGGAAGGGGTACTGGGCGTAGCATGCAAGGGGGCGTTGTGTGGCGGTGGGAAAGGCCCCTCTGGAGAGGCTCCCGAGGCCCCGGTTCAGCTCTGGGGCCAGACGGCCTCAGTCATTGCTGCCGTCTGGGCGACTCTGGGCAAGTTACTGAAGTTCTCTCCACTCCTGTTTGCCCATCTGTGAGATGGAAACTCTGGTGGTTCCGCTCTTTGGGTTGTAGTCGGTACAGGTAAAGGTTTCCCAGGTGACTGAGTGGTAAGGAATCTACTTGCCAATGCAGGAGACGTGGGTTCAGTCCCTAAGTCAGGAAGATCCCGTGGAGGAGGAGATGGCAGCCCACTCCAGTATTCCTATCTGGGAAATCTAATGGACAAGGGAGCCTGGTGGGTACAGTCCATAGGGTTGCCAGAGGAGCGGGACACGACTTAGCACACACACTCAACAGCACAAGTAAAGCACTGCAGACGAGGCACAGGATAAATGTCCAGCGGCGTTGGTGTGGCGACTGCCAGCCAGGGACAGGTAGGGGCTGTGGCTGGTTCTAATCTCAGTCATAGCCACCCCGCCCCCCACCTCTGGTGGTTTTTACTTGGTTCCCAGAGAAACCATCTCCATGGCGACTGCCTCTCCCCTGGGACTCGGGTGTCGGTTGCAGGAGAGAGGCTGGGCAGGGGGAGCACAGGGCTGTGGATTTCTGTCTAGCTGCACGCACACATGTGTCCACCTGTGGGGCCCATAAAGCCCCTGGCCCTGGCAAGTCTCCCTCTCCGAGTCTTGTCTGAGTGGTCTCTCTGCTCCAGGCTGTGTTTCCACTGGAGTCCCCTGCTGGCCTCAGCTGACTGGAGCTTTTAGGCTCCAGTCTCCTCCCCAGCCTGTTCTCAACCAGCTTCACTCATCCCCAGAAAAAAGCACAGTCCCGCCTTTAGAAGCATCTCTGCCCAGCCCCTCCCTGGCATCCTGTGCTTGGTTGGTTTGTTTAATGGCTTTATTGAAATAGTGCATAATTCACATCCATTTATTAAACTGTATAAATTCAGTGGGTTTTAGTACATTCAGAGTTGTGAACCTATTACCACAATGTAATTTTGGAACATTTTTATCACTCCAGAAAGAAACCTTATACCTCTTAGCAGGCACTCCCCATGCCCCCATCCCTAGGTAGCCTCTCCTCTGTTCTCTGTCTCTGTAGATACTCCTGTAACGGGCATTTCGTGTGAATCGGATCATAGAGTAGGAGTCTAGTTTTTTAGGTTCATCCGTTTTATAGCATATATCAATAGGGTTTTTTAAAGACTGTATAATATTCCATTTTATCCACTCATCAACTGATGGTCATTTGGGTTGTTTTTACTTTTTGCTGTTACAGAATATTTGTGTGCTAGTTTTGTATGGGTGTATGTTTTCATTTCTCTTGGGAGAGGTCTAGGGATGTAATTGCTGGATCATAGGCCAACTGTATGTTTAAGGAACTGCCAGACTGTTTTCCAAAGTGGCTGCCCCGTCGTACACCCCCACTGGTGATGAATGAGGGTTCAGATTGCCCCACCCTCACCAGGCTTGCTGTTACCCACCTTCTTTATTATTGGCATCCTAGTGGCATCTGTAGAAGAAGGCAGTGGCACCCCACTCCAGTACTCTTGCCTGGAAAATCCCATGGACGGAGGAGTCTGGTAGGCTACAGTCCATGGGGTCGCTAAGAGTCAGACCTGACTGAGCGACTTCACTTTCACTTTCACTTTCATGCACTGGAGAAGGAAATGGCAACCCGCTCCAGTGTTCTTGCCTGGAGAATCCCAGGGGCGGCAGAGCCTGGTGGACTGCCGTCTATGGGGTCGCACAGAGTCAGACACGACTGAAGCGACTTAGCAGCAGCAGTGGCATCCGTGAGCTGGTATCTCCTGGTTTTGATTTGCATTTCCCAATGGCTAAGGATGCTTTCCCTGTGCTTACCAGCTATTGGTATACCTTCTTTGGCATCCCGTGGTTTTGACACAGGGCATTTTCCACTGTTCCTCAAGGCAGCAGACCCTTGCCCGTCTGAGCTTTGACCTGGAATGAGCTACTGATCTAACCTCTTCTCACCCTAACTCCTCCACATCCTTCAAAACAGATTTAAACACCCTTTCCTTCTCTAGGACAGTGTCCTTGTCCCTCCCCTGAGCTTCTAGTAGGTTCTCACCAAAGCCCTTGCACGGTGTCTACCATGCCATCCGATAATCTGATTCTTTGTTACCCTCAGTAAGCTCTGAATTATCTGAGGGCCGGGACCTTGTTTGACCCTGACTTTGACATTTATGTTGACGCTGAGCAGGTTTCTTAACTCTAGAAAGGAGATGCTAATGGTACGTACCCCACGGTAGGAACATTGTAGAGCTAAACCGATCATCAGTACATGAAGAGCACTTGGAATGGTAGCTGGCAAAAAGCAACCTGGACCTGTTTACTCGGTAACAAGCATTTGCGGAGTGCCTGCAGGAGCCCGCAGCTGTCCCAGACGTTGGGGTACAGCAGAGGAGAGCACAGACCCAAATCCTGCCCTTCCTGCCCTCTTCTAATGGGGAGACATACATCTAACAAGATGTGTAAATGGAATGTACCTTATTTCAGGTGGCGCTGGCTTCCTCAGGACAGCCAAGGGAGACGTCGCTGAGCAGGTGACACTTTACATTTTAGCAAAAACCTGAAGAAGGCAAGGGAGGAAGCCATGGCGCCGTGGGGAGAGTGTTCCACGGAACAGCAGGTGCAAAGGCCCTGGGGCAGGGGTGCTCTCGGCATGTGTGAGGAGCAGCAGGAAGGCTTGTGGGACCGGAGTGGCATGACGGAGGCAAAGGGCACTTAGAGGTTGGCGCATGGGCACCTTTTGGCCATTTGGGAGTAATGCTGCTGAGAACATTTGCGCACGAGTGTTTGTGTGAATACCTGTTTTCATTTCCAGTGGCTTTTCCTTCACCACATTTATAACACTGGGGTGTTAAGGACAGGCGGCCATGCCATATTGTCTTTTGTTTGCCCAGTTCAAGGCCTGTCTTGTCCCAAGTCTCAGTGGATGTTTGTTGACTGAATGAATGAGGTATGTTTATGGATTATCCACACACGTGGCACATAAGAGCACTGAATGGCTGGTGCGTTTATCATTATTTTTTAATAAATGCTGTTGGTACATCAGATCGGCAGAACTTTGCTAACAAGGTGCTGACAGGTTGTAGGGAAATGGTTGTCTCGGGCACTGCCAGTTAGAATAAAGTGGATAGAGGCAGGTTGGAGAGTAGTTTGGTTGTCCCTAGTAAAACCAAGATGCAAATATGTGGCCAGTAGCTTCTCTTCGGGGATCTGCCCTGGAAAAGTGTCTGCGCCTGTGCCTGAGAGCGTGACTGCGCGCGCTTGTTGCAGCATTGTTTATAGTGAAGAAAAGCCAGAAGCGTCCTAAATGCCCATTGGTAGTTTGTTTCAGTTGCTCAGTTGTACCCGACTTTGTGACCCCATGGACCGCAGCACGCCAGGCCTCCCTGTCCATCACCAACTCCCAGAGTTTACTCAAACTCATGTCCATTGAGTCGGTGATGCCATCCAACCATCTCATCCTCTGTCGTCCCCTTCTCCTCCTTCCTGCCTTCAATCTTTCCCAGCATCAGGGTCTTTTCCAGTGAGTCAGTTCTTCACATCAGGTGGCCAAAGTATTGGGGTTTCAGCTTCAGCATCAGTCCTTCCAATGAATATTCAGGACTGATTTCCTTTAGGATTGACTGGTTCTCCTTGCAGTCAAGGGACTCTCAAGAGTCTTCTCTAACACCACAGTTCAAAAGCATCAATTCTTCGGCACTCACCTGTTTTATAGTCCAACTCTCACATCCATACATGACTACTGGAAAAACCATAGCTTTGACTAGATGGACCTTTGTCAACAAAGTAATGTCTTTGCTTTTTAATATGCTATCTAGGTTAGTCATAGCTTTTCTTCCAGGGAGTGAGCGTCTTTTAATTTCATGGCTGCAGTCACCATCTGCAGTGATTTTGGAGCCCAAAAATTAGTCTGTCACTGTTTCCACTGTTTCCCCATCTATTTGCCATGAAGTGATGGGCCCAGATGCCATGATCTTAGTTTTCTGAATGTTGGAGCTTTAAGCCAACTTTTTCACTCTCCTCTTTCACTTTCATCAAGAGATTCTTTAGTTCTTCGCTTTTTGCCGTAAAGGTGCTATGTATCATCTGCATATCTGAGGTTATTGATATTTCTCCTGGCAATCTAGATTCCAGCTTGTGCTTCTTCCAGCCCAGCATTTCTCATGATGTACTCTGCATATATGTTAAATAAGCAGGGTGACAGTATACAGCCTTGATGTACTCTTTTCCCGATATGAAACCAGTCTGTTGTTCCATGTCCAGTTCTAACTGTTGCTTCCTGACCTGCATACAGATTTCTCAGGAGGCAGATCAGGTGGTCTGGTATTCCCATCTCTTGAAGAATTTTCCACAGTTTGTTGTGATCCACACACTCAAAGGTTTTGGCGTAGTCAATAAAGCAGAAGTAGATGTTTTTCTGGAACTCACTTGCCCATCGTTAGAGGCATGGGTGAACGTGGTCTAGTCATACCACATTTTATTTATCATTCCTTCCAGCTTACTGGTTTACAGCAGCTGTAAGGAATGAAAAGCCTGTTGAAAACTACAAATTGTGGAGTGACCCACGTAGTATGAGCCCTTGGGAGTAGAGAAAACATGTGAGTAAAAGTATTTCCTCTGGATGTGAACACGTGTGCAAGTGTATATAGATAAGAGATATATGATAGCTTTTCACCTGAGTACCTCACAGGTGTGGGGACCAGTAGTGACAGATAGTGATCGGGGACTCTTGGCTTTGTCAGTGATAGCCAAAACAAGATTTTAAAGAAAGGACTGGTGTATTAATTGTTCCATTAAAATTTAAATGTTGAATGCACTTAGGTGGAGGGAGAAAAATCTTTCAGTACCAGAACAAGATCTTGTCTAGTCCTATTATATTAAGAGTGTTTCTAGAATCTTCCTTAAAATCTACCCCTCTGGCTGTCCTGACTTTTCCACACATCTAACCTGATTTGTTTTCCCTGTGGGGAAATTTGCCATTTCCCACCACCTGAGCTCCTTCGGGTGCAAGTTTGGGCCTCAGGAGTGAGAAGTGAGAAGGAGAGTGTAATTGCTCATTAGTGGTGAGGTGATTGCTTGGGGTAGAGAGGCTGTTTTCCAGGGAAGAAAAGGAGAAGCCAGATAGCTGAGAACCTCTGGGTCCAAGAAGCTTTTTTGTACCAGCTGGAGGCAGTTCAAAGGGCAGGAAGCCGAGGGGTTTCTGAGAGCGCTTCCTCCTCCATCTGGTGAGGATGATACGTGTGCGTGCTCAGTCGTGCATGACTGTTTGCGACCCCATTGGACTGCCGCCCACCAGGCTCCTCTGTCCATGGAGTTCTGCAAGAATACTGGAGTGAATAGCCATTCCCTTCTCCAGGGTATCTTCCCAACCCAGGGATCAAACCTGTGTCTCCTGCTATGGCAGGTGGATTCTTTACTACTGTGCCACCTTGGAAACCCCGGTGAGGATGATAAGCCTGTTTAAAATGACCTCTAAAATATTGTCAGTACAAAAAAGTGCTCCTGGCTCATGCAGCCTTGTGTGTACAGGGGGAGAGAGTGCAGACTGCATTTGCTTAAATGTGTCAAAAATCTCTGGAAAGAGGCCCGAAAAACCCGAAAGCTTGTCTCCAGGGAAGAGAGGTAGCTGTGGGGGTGAGGGGAGACCACGGAGACCCCTCTTGTATCTTTTGAACATAGAACCACGTGAGCAGACTATTCACAAAAAGTATGTAATTTTGTTTTTAAAAACACCCACGAGTAGAACACGTGTGCGCAGGCCTCCTGGGGGGTTGGTGTGCGGGGGCATTTGGGGATCTGTTCATGTGAGCGGGGCATGGTGGCAGGACAGGGGCCAGGCTTCCCACAGACCCTCCTCCCCGTCCCCTGCAGGCAGGCAGGCACGCCTCCTGTTTGTCTGATGCCTGGGAGGGTGAGAGGCCTCCGGGGTGCCGTCCACACGGAGGCACAGGCCCACAGAAATCAGGACCAGAGCCCCGGCCACCTGAGGAGGTGAGAGGGCAGCTGGAAACTGCCTCTCCCTGGTCTCTGTCCTGCCTCCCAGTGGGGACACCTCGTGCTGTGGAGGAGGAAGGGCCTCTAGCTGCCTGGTAGCGGGGCTCTGTTTCCAGCCCCTGGGACTGGCTGGTCCTACCGGGCAGGGCGGTTGGGTAAGAGCCAGGTGGAGTGGCCCAGGTCCCCAGCAGCTCCTGCCCGGCCCCTGGTGCTGTCTGCCCCCGCCCCCCACAGCCTGGATGAGTCTTCCTGTCCCTTCGGAGCCTCTCCTGTGGCTTCACCCCGCGCTCTGGTTGGACCCCGCAGGCCGCCTCGCTGCTCTGGAACCTGGAACAGCTGAACTCTGCCCCAGCTGAGGTCTGGGTAGCAGGCGGCTTGCCCCGATCGGCTGATTTCCATTCTTGCAGGACAGGCTCTCTGGGCTCATCTATCCCCTGAGGTTTAGAGGGGTTTTCTTTGACTCAAGGAAGAGAGGGGATCTGTTTCAAGAGATTTAAGAAGCAGGAGTTCGTGGGCTTGGGCCTGGCCTGTGGTGAGACAGCCCAGGGGAGGTGTGGGGGCAGGCGGGGGTGGGGGCAGTCCCTGCACTCACACTGCAGAGGTACCGGCCCGGCTGATAACCACTGGTGTCTGATCCCCTCTCTTCTCTCCCCTCTCTCCTCCCTTCCTCTGGTCTCTCCGAGCCCATAGCTGCACTTCCTCCAAGTCTTAAATGAAGAGCTAATTCTGCAGGGAAAGCGTAGTGGGCACTGAAGCTGCCTGACCTGCCTGGGCCCGGCTGGGCTTGGCACTGTGGGCAGCGCCACCAGGTGGCTGTGGGCGGGATGCCGGGAGCGGCTGCTGGGTCACTTCCCACAGCTGCAGTATTATTAACTGCAGTGATAGGTTGTTTCCTGGGCCCCAAGAAGGCACTGGGCACAGTACTAAGAGCTTGACACAGATCGCTGACCGCTTCATTTTCCCAGGGACCATATGATTCTGGAGCCATCATCCTGTTGTTTTCAGATGATGAAACTGAGGCCCCGGGAGGTGAACTTAAAACTAAGATCCCAGGGCTGGGAGTGGAGGAGCAGGGGCTCCGAATGACAGGCTGCAGCAGCTGCTTCTCGGTGCTGGGCTATGTCCTGCTGGGCGCTGACAGAAGAGCTCGGGCTGGACATGTCAAGACCGCTGCGGGCCTGCTGCCCTCCTCCCGGCCCGTTGGTAACTAGACAGCCCTGGGCATGGAGCCCATTGGCCAGACTCACTGCTGCCCCGAGTGAAGAAGAGTTAGTTACGAAGGAAGGAGGCGGCCTGTGGGGAGGCAGCTGCCCCTGCCTGGTGGAAAAGCCTTGCTTTGGGAGGGTCACTCAAGCTTCTGAGGTGACAGGTGAAGGGCTGCGGGGGTCGGGCATGAAGCAGGGTCTTTCCGGCTTTGCTGTGGGTGTGTGGCCTGGCTGCCAGTTCTCCTCCATGACCGGCCCCTGACCCCGGCCGGCGGGCTGGAGGTGCATCACTCCCTCACTCCCTGGGCCACACGTCTGCCCGAGCACCCCACCGCCCCTCTAATACTGATTTCTGACACCTGCTCATCTCCTGCCCCAGAAGCTCAGCTCCCTTCCGGGAACTCCTGTTTGCTGCTGTGTGATCTTAGAGAAGTCGCATCACCTCTCTGAGCCTGTCTCCCATCCAGGAAGGTTCGGTGTGCTGCCCCCTAGCGCTCCTGGCCGGTCCTGCTCACACAGGTGGTGCCCAGTGAGCGACACAGGGACATCCTGCCCCGTGGGGCTGACCCTGTCACTCCACGAGCCCCCTCAGTGCTCCAGGCCACCCTGTCCCTCCCTTTGTCATACACGGCCCATTGCGGCTGGGCGTCTCACACATCCACATCCCAGGAGGTCGCCCCGTGGCAGAGGCTGTCCAGGTTCTCAGAATCACAGCGTTCTTACCCCCTCGCCCGCAGCTGCCAGGCCCAGCGGTGGCAGCACCCCGTGTCCTCAGCCAGCACCCCCTTCCTCAGCCCATGCCAGGGCGGGTTTCCCATTCACTTACTTTACCACACCCAACCCTTCTCTTTCTTCGTCCCCGACTCTCGTGTTAAGTTCCTGTTGCTCTTGTTACACATGACGGCAAACTTAGCAGTTTAAGATAACACAAATATTTCCTTGCAGTTCGGGAGGTCAGAAGCCTGAGTCGGGTACCCAGGGCTGTGTTCCTTGTGTGGGCTCAGGGGAGAGTCTGGACTGTGCCTTTTCCAGCTCGCGGAGGCCACCTGCTCTGCTTGGCTCGTGGCCCCGTCCTCCAGCTCCAGAGCAGCAGTGTAGCTGCTCTCAGAACATCTTTCCAGGGTCACAGTCCCTCTGGCTTGCCTCTTCTGCCTCCCGATTCCATTCAGAGCTCTCATGATCACATCAAAAGCTCACGCAGGTAAGCCAGAGTCACCTGCCCGCTCGGGATCCTTAATCACATCCGTGATATCCTTGTTGCCACACGAGGTCCCGGGTTCTGAGATTAGGGTTAATCTTCCCTTTGGTCCAAGGCTGAGGTCTTCCCTCCCCTCGTATTCATTCCCAGACAGACACCCCTGTTCTGAGTATCTAAGGAAAGGGGAGCCCAGGGCTCAGAACCGTGCCGCCTGCCCCGGCCGCCCCCTCGCCCCTGCGCTGGCACCCCGCTGCCCCGCCCCACCCGGTCTTTCCTCCAGGACGCTGAGCCTCATCTGACACCCCGAGTACTTCCCTGCTGGGATGTGAGGGCAGACTCCTCTGTCTCGTCCACAGCCTTATTTCCGGGGCCTTGAGCGGTGTCTGTGCAGAGCAGGTGCCCGCATATCCCTGTCGTGTGCTCTTGGTGCCCCCTTCCTCCGGGGATGGACCGTGTTTTGCTGTGTTGTTGCTGTACGTAGGGTAGGGCCGAGTCAGTGCTGGAGTGAATAAAGTAGGTGCAGCTCGGGCTTGGAGAGGCTGAAGAACTAACGACAGAGGGAAGGTTGGTGGATGTGAGCGAAGGTGGCAGTGACGGCACAAAACCTGCGTCCTTGAACCTGGGGGTGGGCTGCGCCTGTGCATGGGGATCCCAGACTCTCGGGGCTGTGGAGGCACCTGGATGTGGTGTGGAGAACAAGGGCAAGTGTGCGGCTGGCGGCTCTGCCAGTCTTGCCCTCAGTGACCTCAAGGTAGCCCAATGGGCTAGAGAACCCGCTGTGGCCGTGGCTGCCCAGGCCGAGCACCCAGCCCCCGGCCACCTGCTCCTCCTCCCAAGAACAGCATCACTTCCCCTCAACAGCGTCCGCTTCTCTTTTAGGAAAGCTCACCCCTTTGGTAACAGTGGAAAAGCCCTCATAAAGGGCAGAGGGTTTTTTGCGTGTGTTTCACCATGTCTTTGAGAAACTCCCAGCGTTCTGGGGGTCAGTGGTAAGTGAGCAGTAACACCCAGGACGAACTGCCATCAGGTCCCTGGCATCCGAAGTGTTGGAAGGAGAGGAGGCGTTTAATAAACAGTGAACCGTTAAACCAGACAAGACACCGGGGCGGGGGCGGGTGGGGGAGATAGTCTTCTTTGTGGTTTCTTAATCATATAAAAAGTGAAAACTTTCTATAAATGCTTTTTGGAAAAATTTTAGCTGCAGCTTATTAATAGCAAAAGCTCTCTTGAGCGTGCTGTTGCGAACTGAGCCTTGTGGGAGTCCAGGCACTTCTGTCCGCTGGCTGGTAACAGACCCGGCTCGAGATGGCGCTGCAGTGAGCTGGGCTGGGGTCTCTTCATGCCCAAAACAAGGAACCCAACTTCATGTCTGAAAACAAGGAGCCGTCTTGCAGCTGCTTTTAGATGAAAAGAAACATGTGAGGGAGTCGAGTGGAAGCCCGGGTACAGAATAGTGGCCATGCACCCTGAGCGGGGCCGCTGGCCCCGTGACTGAGGGCCCACGTGATGAAGTAGAAATGAGAGCTTTACAGTGCGGGGTGCGGGGGCTTGGCTAGTGCCCCCCTGGGGGTGGGATTGCAGATTACTTCCGTCTGAGCCTGCCCTCCCCGATCTGTGCCCCGGGATCATCATCCGACCTCCTCGTAGGATGGGTGTGAAATTGGCTGGGGTGGGGGGCAGGGGGTGACAACGTGCTGGGCACACGTTGCTGTCGGTGCCCGAGCAAGCTGCCCCCAGACCACGCTCGTCTCAACCGGGGAATGGGTCACGTAGCCCAAGGCCCTGGTGGGCAGTGGCAGCCGACCGTGAGTTCGCATTAGACTTGAGGCTGCCTACCACCACAGTCTTTTCCTGAGAACGTCACAGCTGGGTTGGACTCACGGCCCCTCTGGGCTCCCTTCCTTCCTCCCCGGCTTCCAGAGGTGACAGTGCGGCGTGTGTCTGCGTGGGGACCGTGGCTGTGAGCACCGTGCCCTCCCGACTTGGCCACGCTCCAGGCCCACAGCGGCCACTCCACTTTCCTGACAAGGGCGCTGGGTCTCGGGGTCGTCAGGAGTCACGAGGTCCCCCCGTACCGTCAGACACTTTCTGCTCCCCAGCTGTGTTCATTTCCTGTGCTGTTCTCACAAATATCCCAAACTTAGCAGCTTGAAACGATGCACATTTATTCTTTTGAAGTTGAGATCAGGGTCCAGAATCGGTCTCACTGGGCTGAAATCAAGGAGGGCTGGTTCCTTTTGGAGACTGCAGGGGAGAACCATTCCTTGCCTTTTCCAGCTTGTAAAGGCCCCCCGCATTGCTTGGCCTGTGGCCCCGTCCTCTGTCTCCCGAGTTCAAGGCATGTTACTGCAGCCTCCGCTTCCACCTTCCAGTGGTCTCTTGTCTAGTCCGGTCTCTGCCTCCGCATTTCAAGATCCTTAGTCACGTCTGAAAATCCTTTCTGCCACTTAGGGTCGTTCGCCCCAGGCTCTGGGCAGCGGGGCCTGCATGTCTCCGGAGGGCCACATTTTTGGTCCTGGTGTTGGTGTTAGATCCATGCGCTGGCTCCCTTGCTTCCTTCAGCACAGCCTCTGGGATCCAGCGCCGCCCCACAACCAAGACCAGGTGTGGCTGAGTGCCAGCCTGGGGGAGGTGGTTTAATTCAGTGACCCCATCTGTCCCGTTCATATGGTGATTCTAGAACCCAGCTGCACAGGTTCGCTGGTTCTTCGGAGTGAATTTACACTCTATAATTAGAGGGTCGTTTTCAAAAACCTGTGTTTATTGTACAGGCAGGAATGAGCACTTGGAAACTATTGCAGATTAGCAGGGAGGCCATCCATGTGTAGTCCCACATCTCGGTGTATTTCTTTCCAGCCCTCCTTGTTCAGGGTAGCTGTGTTTTTCCATAGCAGAGATCACACTGCAGTAGTAACTTTGTGTTGTGCTTCTCTGTGTTGTCATTCCCAGCGTTTCTTGAGTATAGTTAAGAGGCTGTATCAGTAGGTAGGATGCAGAGCTTGCCTTATATCTGATGCCCAGTTGCCCCCTAATTGGTACCTGTGCTGGACGAGGAGCTTGGTGGATTGGGCTTGTGGCCTGGGGTCAGCTCCTAGTAGATCACCGCAGCCCCCTGAGCCCCAGTTTCCTCATCTCAGACACGGGGACACCATCTCCGCCTCCACACAGCAGTGAGATGTCAGTTACGTGACAGCAGCCCGCCAGCAGTCAGTGCTTAGCCTGTGATCACTTCCCTGAAAACATCTCTACACAGGACACCCTCCAACTCTCTTCTCCAAGTCACCTTTGACTCTCCAGCTACCAGATGGCTTTGCTCGGGGCTTTTTCAGATAGAAAGCAGTCACCTTTCACTGAACAGGGATGTGCTGGCTCCCGGAGCTTCTTATGAAGACCAGGCGGGGTTAGTGAGCAGGACCAGGATTTCTGGCGGCTCTCTCACTCTCTGCCCTTTCCCTCTCTCTGCTCGCTCTGGTGGCGCTCACTGTCCCCCAGTGCTCATCCTCCGTGCCCTGCACCTGCAGGTGGGGGCGGTCTCTTGGCCAGCTCGAGTCTCCACGTCCCCTTGAAACCAGTCCCTGCGGCCAGGGGCCCCAGGTGCTCTAAGCACTCGGGTCTCCTGCCCACCCCAAGTTAGGGCGGGGGAGTGCGCCCGCGTGCCCTCTGTCCTCCTAAACCGGCTGGGGTGTGACCAGAGGGAGCCTTTGGCGCCCAAGGCCCTGTCGTAACTCAGCTTCCCGGGGCCTGTATCTGAGGTCCAGAGGGGCACTCAGGGTGGTGCCAAATCAGCCTACCCCTCACCCATGTGCAGTCAGCAGGGAGACCTGGGGGCAGGTCTCAAAGGCTCCTGTGTGTGTCTAATCCCACTCGCCAGAGGCGCCTGCTCTTCAGCCCCCCCTACCCCAAGCAGTGGGCCTCTCGCTGGTACTGACCCTGCTAGGCCCCCAGGGCGGGGGCTGTGTCCTTGTCCGTCTTTCCTAGTTCAGCAGGGCCCGGTTAGGTTCCACAGCAGGAAGAGGAGCCGGGGGGGGGGGGGGGGGGGGGTGCTTATCAGACTTGAGTCCCGCCCCCTTGCAGACTGAGCTCCATCATGCTGCTGAGGTGGTTTTTCCAGATCTGCTGTCTGATCATGTCACTTCCTCTGCTTTGCAAATCTTCCCAAGGTTGCAGATACCGGTGGATTTGCTTGGAGCCGGAGTAGCTGCTGCCCCCAGAGTCTGGAGCCATGAGCGGGTTTAATTTTGGAGGCACTGGGGCCTCCACAGGAGGGTTCACATTTGGCAACACAAAGACAGCAACGACCACGCCCGCCACGGGCTTTTCTTTCTCCGCGTCCAGCACTGGCGGGTTTAGTTTTGGGACTCCCTCCCAGTCAGCCGCCAGCACCCCTGCCACCAGCCTGTTCTCACTCAGCACCCAGACTCCCGCGACACAGACCCCGGCCTTCAGCTTTGGGACCACGACGCCTGCAGCAGGAGCCACCGGATTTTCCTTAGGGAGCAACACCCCAAAGCTGAGCCTGGGCAGCACGGCCCCGGCCCCGGCCCAGCCCGGCGGCTTCGGGCTCGGGGGCAGCACGCTCAGCAGCGCGGTCTCCAGCGCCAGCACGTCCGCCCAGGGTGCAGCTCCCGGCGGCTTTGTGTTTGGCTCCGCCACCGCATCTGCCGCCCCACCCACCACATCCACGTCTGGGGGCTTCTCGTTCACGGGTGGGAGCACATCCCAGACTGGGACCTCTGGCTTCAACATAGGCTCCCTGGGGGGCCCGGCCCAGCCCCCAGCCCTTGGCGGGCTGCCCTTCACTGCGGCCGCTCCAGCAGCCACCGGAGCGGGAGCCGCACAGCCAGCCGCGCCCACCCCGGCCGCCACCACCACCAGCGCCGGGCCCTCGCTCTTCACCTCGCTGGCAACTGCTCCCACCTCGTCCGCCGCCACCGGGCTCTCCCTTGGTACCCCAGCGACCACTACGGGGACAGCAGGAGCGGGGACGGTGGGCTTCAACCTGAAGGCCCCTGGAGTAGCTTCCACCACCTCCACGGCGACAACCACCACGACCACGACCGCCGCCACCACCAGCACCACCGGCTTCTCCCTTAACATAAAGCCCCTGACTCCGGCCGGGATCCCCAGCAACACGGCGGCCTCTGGGAGTGCACCCAGCGGTGCCAGCGCAGCTGCCGGGGGGTCGGGCAGTGCTGCGCTGACCTATGCCCAGCTGGAGAGTCTCATCAACAAGTGGAGCCTGGAGCTGGAAGACCAGGAGCGGCACTTCCTGCAGCAGGCCACGCAGGTCAATGCCTGGGACCGCACGCTGATCGAGAATGGTGAGAGGATCACCAGCCTCCACCGCGAGGTGGAGAAGGTGAAGCTGGACCAGAAGCGGCTGGACCAGGAGCTCGACTTCATCCTGTCGCAGCAGAAGGAGCTGGAGGACCTGCTGAGCCCGCTGGAGGAGTCGGTCAAGGAGCAGAGCGGCACGGTGCACCTGCAGCACGCCGACGAGGAGCGCGAGAAGACCTACAAGCTGGCCGAGAACATCGACGCACAGCTCAAGCGCATGGCCCAGGACCTCAAGGACATCATCGAGCACTTGAACACGTCGGGGGGCCCGGCCGACACCAGCGACCCGCTGCAGCAGATCTGCAAGATCCTCAACGCGCACATGGACTCGCTGCAGTGGATCGACCAGAACTCAGCGCTGCTGCAGAGGAAGGTGGAGGAGGTGACCAAGGTGTGCGAGGGCCGGCGCAAGGAGCAGGAGCGCAGCTTCCGCATCACCTTCGACTGAGCCCGCTGCCCGGGGCGGGGGTGGGGGGCTGTGGCGTTGTCGGGGTGCAGGGAGATATGTGTTTGTGTGCTCCTGTCTTTCAAACAGTTGTGCTGTTGATAGAACTGTTCTGTGGTTTGACTTTTCGTCTTAGTGAATAGAAAGTATTCTCAGCGATCTGGGCTAGGCCGCAGCCTTGTAGGTGTGGTTTCTCCACATCCTAGACCCTCTCCACCTGCTACAACCACCCGCCTCCAGTTGTGTTAGAGGAGGGCTGAGCTGCCAGAGAGCCGCCTGTCTCCCAGGCGGGGTGCCGGGCCACCACTCTGCCCGACAGAGTCAGAGATGCGGGGAGGAGAGCTCCATCCTCAGGGAGCCAGCCGCCTGGAGTGAGTGTGAGCGGCTCAGAGAAATGGCCTGTGGGTGGAGCGGACAGTGGGACGTAGGATCTCAGAGGAGGAGAGACAGGTCAGAAGAGAAGAGAGGTCTCCTTGCCTGGCTGACACACCGCATCGGCCACCCTGAAGCCGGGTCGGTGTCGTCCGCGGGCCACTCCACGCTGAGCCTGTGAGCGCACACCTTTGGTGACACTGGCCACACTAGACTGTGCACACTACTCGCTTCTCCGCCTCACCGTGAGGTTGTGCACCTGTGGGCGGGGCCTGTTTCCTGTCCCCCCTGTGTGCTCAGCACAGCAGTCCCTGTCACAGTATCGAACAGATGAACAGTAGAGATGAGACCGGCATAAAACGCTCGCCCACCGAATGAATGCCTGTGGAAGTGGCCAGGTTGCCAGGGGCAGCCACAGACTTGATTCTGAACCTCCCAGAGTCAAGGCCAGCCTGGTCGGTTCCAGTGAGATCCAGTGTCCAGAGCCAGCTGTGTCCTGGGTGGTTTTTGTGTTTTCTTTATGCTCTGCTGTACTCTGAAATACCTACAGCTGTGTGTTGCTTTCCTAAATAAAACGTGGAATTTAAAAGCTGCTGTTTCTGTGGGTAATTTAGAAGGAAAAGGTTGGGAAAAGAGTAGGTTCCAGGTCATGCTTGGGGGGGAAGGTGCTCAGATCTTGCTCGTGGCACAGGGCGGGAAGTCTGCCCTCCGGCCTCCCTTGGCTCGCGCACACTAAGCTGTGTTTTGGCTCTGGAGTGCCCAGGGCTCGTTCCTGAACATACATGGTCCAGTCCCAAAGTCATGATCATGAGTCATTTCCTCAGGCCATCTTGGACTTCTAGAGAACACTGTCTCATCCAAGCAGAAGCCACGGAAGAGAGGGGGGGACAAACCAGAGGCGGGAGACCCCAGCAACCCCAGTTGCTTCTCCAAAGGCTCCACCCCCTGCAGCAGTGGCCCTCTGAGTAGTCTGGGAGCCGTGACCCCGTCCGGTACCCATATCCCACACCCTTGAGTCCCCTTAGGAAGTAGTATTTTACCTACATGTATTCATTCAGCATCCATCTTTGGAGCATTTGCTGCACACCAGATCCCAGTCTGGCACAGGGGTTTCAAAAATGGAACCACCCATGAGGGTCCCTGCCCACCCGTGAGGTCATCCTGGCAGGGGCCACATAGTCATGATAAGAAAAACAAATTTCTTTGAGCCTGCATTTCCAATGCATAGCATATACCTGTTACTTGGCATGTTAAACATAAGTGAAGCTTAATTGCTTTCTTAGTTTTTTAGGTTGTTTGTTTTTTTTTTTAATCAGAGTTTCCTGGCTGTCAGTGATGGAAAGATTGAAAGACTTTGCCTTTCGATACGGGGGTGTGGGTTCAGTCCATTGTGGGCAGCTAAGATGCCACACGCCTTGCAGCCTAAAAACCAAAATGTAGAACAGAAGCAACATGGTAACAAAAACTTTAAAATTGCTTCATGTCAAAAAATCTTTAAAAAGACTGTAGTTCTAATAATTTCCTCCCACACCCCGAGGGGTCTCGCGCACAAAGCTTTTGAAGAACGCAGGTGGTTGTAATAAGTTGGCACGACAGCCATGCAGGAGGGGTGGTCCTGGTACTCAGGCACCATGGGGAGAATGGCCCCCAACGGCTTCCTGGGGGACCAGGGAGTCCACAGGATTGCAACAGGGCCAGCCGCTGTGACTGGATGCCACCCTGTGATGCCGGCTTCATTGTAACTGCAGTTTCCCTTTCCAGGAAGAAAACACACAGATGCGTTTCCCTGTCAGTGCAGACACAGTGCAGGCTTCTTAAGTTCCTCTTCATTCATTAACATGAAGACAAGTGTGGTGACTAAATTTGGAGTCAGAGGCTTTTAAAAAGGTGAATCTCTCTTCTCAGTAAGTGGTTACAGCATTTCTTCCCCCTATTTAGGGAGAAGAGTAGCAGCTGGGGGTTTATGGTTATGACTGTTCATCTCCCAAGACACCCTCAAACAGCTTACGGCCCATCCCCTTCCCCGGGAGAACGCCCCTGCCTCCTCTGGCACCGCCGGGCATCAAAAAGTCAGTGTTTGAAACATTTCCTGAGGGACAGCAGCCTTGATCTCCAGCGGGAGGTTGAAACATGATCCCCAAGCAGTGGCGTCCCGGCCAGTGTTTTAGCAGCTGGTCCTCCAGGGTCAGAGGTGGCACGTGCCCATTTCCACGGTGTGAATTCTCCCACTGTGGATGATTTCAAGCCACCAGGATGAAGTTGGCAAACACGAATTTGGGAAATGGATGCACACTGTGTAGATAGAACCAGTTTACCTGGAGAGTATATGTGTAATAGTAAAAGGTAATCAAATACTTAAGGGATGGGTTTTGAGTTTTACCCTTGTTTTTAATAAGACTCATTGTAAATATTTTCATCTTTTAATAATGGTTCACAAACCAAAACTGCAAAGAGATCTGCAAATTAAATAGTTCTCGTGAAAAGGTGTGAGCTGGCTCTGGCACACCACTGCTCCCGAGGTTTTCAGTCAACCTTGAAATCGCCTGGGTGCTTTGAAAATCTGCCCTCCTGGGACTTTCTCAGATTCTGCTTCTGCTGCAGGAGCCACAGGTTCAATCCCTGGTCAGGGAAGTTGAGCTGGTGCACAACACAGCCAAAAAAAGCCTCAGTCTTCCTTCAGACCAGCGGCTCTCTGCAGAACGTCCCAGGAACGAGTTGCCTCACCCTCACAAGTCAGGTCTGCTCATGGACACCACCCAGACCTAACTGTCCCGAGCCGCCCCTGGGCCTGTCTGTCCCACAGCCCTCACACACCTCAGCCCTGGTCCCTTTCTTTGGACTCCAGTACTCACCTGGGCACTGCCCACACCTCACCTCAGACCCATCCTGGTTCAGACGTCCAGAAATGTCCTTGAAGCAGTGATCAGATCTGGTGGGCTTCTCTCCCAGGCTCAGGCCAAGCCTGGGGTCTCATCAGATCCCCCCAACTCTCCCAGTTCTAGGAACACAGACCCCAAATCCACTAAGCTGAAAGTGACAATTAATGACAAGGATAGTATCACTCAGATGCAGTGTGGGCTCTTTGAATGTTGATTCAAACTGTTGTTTTAAAAAAAAACAAACATGTTTTGAGTCAATCAGGGAAGTATAAGCATTGGTTTTATGTCATTTTTTAATGTGATGATAATACTGGAATTTTAGTACAAATTAATGCATATCTTTCAGAGCAGAGGTTGGCAAACTATGGCCCCACTTCCTGTTTCTGCAAATAAAGTTTTATTGAAACCCAACCCAGCCACACCGATCCATTTACATGTGACTGTGGAAGGATGGAGTTGAGTAGGCCAGGCAGAGACCACGGGGCCCCCAAAGCTTCAAATGTTTATAGAAAAAGTTTGCCAATCCCTGTCTTAAAGAAACACTCTCAAGCATTTACCTCCAAAGAGAGAGTAATGTCAAAGTAATCCAGTGGGGGAGGGAGAGAGTGTAAATGAAATAAGACTAGGCGGTGATCAAGGCACCTGGCTTCATCATCCTAGTCTCTCTATTTTTTGAAATTTCTCATAACAAAAAGCTTTCGAGACAGGAGGGCCTACGCTCCACAGCCTCCCAGCTGCTCCAGCCCCACACCAGGACCCTGGCATCTCCAGTCTAACAGGGGAAACAGGACAGAGCCAGAGCCACTCACCCCGGTTTCACCCTCACCCGACGATGACGTCCGTCCCGGGCTAACCAGAAAGGCCATGGGCACTGAGAGAGCCTGCCAGAGCCAGCCATGCAGTGAGTGCCCCCACAGTAGCCCTGGGGTTCTGGAAACCAGGGAAGGAGGGGCGGGGCGCCCTAGGGGAAGGGACCTCAGGTAAGTCTGTCTGCCTTCCACTCTATGTGCCCCCTGCCCCTCCAGGTCAGGACCCCTGACTCCCTCCTGGGGCCCTTGGCATCCCCCGAGTTGGCCCTGCCCTCCTCTGAGACATGGTGGAAGTTCTAATACTGACTGTGCAGGGTCTTGGGCTTCCCTGGTGGCTCAGTGGTAAAGAACGTACCTGCCAATGCAGAGGGTGCAGGTTCAACCCCTGGTTGGGAAGATCCCCTGGAGAAGGAAATGACAACCCAGTCCAGTATTCTTGCCTGGGAAATCCCATGCACAGAGGAGCCTGGCGGGCTGTAGTCCATGTGGTCTCAGAGAGTCAGAATGACTGAGCAACTAAAGAACAACTCGGGGTCTTTGTTGACCCAGAGGAAAGAACATATGTGAGGGTCTAGCCCTGTCCCCCGCCCATCACTGTGGCCGCCATCACTGTTAGCTGTCCTGAGGGGCCATGGAGGCTCCTGGGGGGCGAGAGCCAGGTCTCTGGCTGCTCTGGAGGTGACCTAAACCCGTTAGAACTGTCATCAAGGTTCCAGAAGCAAGTCAAATAAGGTAGGGCTTTCTCCCAAAAGACAATTTTTATCTGAGAGGGTTGACATTGTTTTTAGAAACACCAAAAGCACCTCCAAATCAACTGAAGCAACCGGTACTGGATTTGGTGGGCGGCCTGGTGCGTCTTGTGTCTCCTGCTCACAAGCTTTGGAAACCCAAGCTAACCTAACCCCCATTTTCCTGCCCCTAATTTTCACCCCGAAATCAACCCTAACACCGATCTCTTTGATATTATCAGGAATGACTCTGAGAGGTCCCGTATCTACCCAAGCAATCCCCAAAAGACTCACAATCTCTTGACCCCAGAGTAACCTGTTCGATCGACTTTTCCTCCTGCCAGGTGTTTCCTGGACCACATCTGGCTGCTCTTGGGCGTTTCACCCAACATCATCCAAGCCCTAGCCCAGTGCTTCCCCCCAGCCTGGGAATGCAGACATTGGTGGGGGTTAAGCCTTGAGGGGCAAAGTGCTGCTGGCATCCAGAGGCCAGTGGTACTCCTCTCACATCCTGCAGTGCATGGGACCACCCCACAAAGATGGTCCCAATGGCCGGCCCGCCCCCAGTCCACGAACCTGAGCTAATAACCAAGTGGTTAAGAACACCGCCTGGACACGCCCAGACATGCCCTGGAGCCCCTTGGCTCCACTGCCTCCACCCTTTCTGTGTCCCTGTTCTTGCCACTTCCTTTGTGGGGCCATCGCTGTGCTGTTTGGCCGTAGAGCAGAGGGGCCTCTGGGCAGGGCACGGGGACCTGAGGTCAGCTGGACTCCCAGCTCTGCGGTTCCCCATGGGGGCCCCCAGTGCAAATGCCCACCCCCGCCCTGCGGGGACAAGCCAGTTCCCTCCCTCAGAGGGCCTGACCAGGTGCCGCTCCCACCCTCCAGGCACTGAAGGGAGCTGGTGGGCTCTGCGACGGGAAGGCCTGCCAGTTCTGGGGCCTTGGGCAGGTCCGGGGGCGCTCCCCGGTCCCTCTGAGCCTCAGATTTCTCCTCTGTCCAGTGCAAAGCTCTGATCACAGACCGGCTCAGAGAGGGGAGAGTCCCTCTTGTTGCCAGTCTCTGCTGACTCGCCCTTGGCTTTGTCTCCGAGGCTCTGTCCAGTTCACTGATTCTGTTTCCTTCTTGGCCACGTCTCTCCACCCACCCGTTTCAGATGCCTTCTGACTCACTCTGCGCACTCCCCAATTCCCTACCTCCACCAGACCACATCCCTCTTTGATTTAAGGTTTGGGTTTTCCCATCAGCTGAAAGGACCCGCTGCCCTCTGCCTTTCCTCCTCACCACCCGCCCGCCTGGTGCTCTCTCCTCCAACCCCAAGAAAAGTCCCCACAATCGCCTCTCCACACCCCCCCACCCCTTCAAGGGACCCATCGTACATCCCTTGGCTAAAGCCCTGAAGCCGTGAGCCAGGTGGGGGTTCCTTGGAGGCAGGTCAGCCTCTTCTCCCTGCCTGCAGCTCACCTCTCAGGAGAAGAGCACCCACAGGCAGCGAGTGGCGATGGCCAAAGGAAGGGACAGGCAGAAGAACCCAAGCGGTTTCTCTGAGGTCGCCCCCACCCCCACGCCCTGGCCTGAGTGAAGCGTCACAGTGGTTCCCAGTGCAGGCGCAGGGAGCACTCCCAGTGCAGGGCTGGGGTTTAGGGGTCTTCACTGAATCCCCCTGGGCTCCCCCTGGGCAGCACTCATTGGTATTTCCTAAGAAGCAGCTTTTAGTCCTGACCCCAGGGGCTGTTCCTGGCCCCGACCTGGATTCACTGCCTGTTCCCACCAGTGCCGCAGTGGCCTCCACTTGACAGATGCAGGCCCGAGCCACAAAGAAGGGAAGGCCTTCCCCGAGTGTCCGCTGGCAGGTGCCGGGCTCGGGACCCGGGCAGGCTTGCCCAGAGCTCTCCCTGCTGCCCACGGGTCCCCCTGCTGTGCCCATTTCACTGAGCAGGAAACTGAGGTTCAGAGCGGCCACATGGATAGGAGGAGAGCCAGTGAGGACCCTCCAGGGCACCAAGATGGCTGACACCCAGGAGGACTCAGGACAGGACTCAGCTGTCCCTGGGAGCATGCTGCCTCAAGGCCAGAAACGCACCCGCCCCCGCCCCCGCCTTGAGAAGGAGGCAGAACAGAGGGCAGGCACAGGGGCCAGCTCAGGAGGACCAGGGGCTCAGAGCGGGCCGGGGGCAGCCCCCGCACTCAGCACGGTCACCTGAGCGTGTACTTGCAGCCGCCCAGCTGCCCCTGAACTATTTGGGGCAAGAGGAAGAAAACAGATTGATGTGCTCCCCCCACCCCGACCCACTCCAGCCTTGAGTAGATTCTGAGCATCTGACCGGCAGCCCAGGAACGGAGTTTCATTTCCCACAGCTGGGTTTCCCAAAAGGGAGGGGAGGGCGGGGTGCCGCTGGGTTTAAAGCCAGCGAGGGGGACACGGTGGCAGGCAGATGAGCAGAGGGGCCGGAGGAGAGAGGGGTGCGCCTTGGAGCCCGAGGTGGCGAGGAGGCTGCGGACAGACGGGGCCCCACAGACCCAGACGGGGGACGGGGAGACAGGGCTAGCCGGGCAGAGGCGGGAGTAGCAAGGAGACCAGAGGAGGTGAGACAGAACGCACAGAGAAGAGACAGGCAGGACAGGAGAGCGGCGCTGGGCAGGAGCCAGGAGCCGGCCAGCCCAGGGTTAGGGGACGCACACGGCCCTAGGGGCGAGGGCTGAGGTGGGAGCCGGCAGCCCCCAGCGGGCCAGGCTTGGGGGACGCAGGCTCCTGTCACAGTGGCCTTGCTTCCCCTCCGACCCAGACACATCTCCAACCCAGACACGAGAGTCATGGACCCCTTGGGTAAGTCAGGAGGGGAGGGGGCAGAACCTGCTTTGCTCCAGCAGCCCCTGTCCACACACCTGCCGACCTGCCCACTGACCCTGTCCTCCTGCCCCCAGCCTGGCGCCTCCTCGCCCTGGTCCCCGTCTTCCTCAGCCTGGCGGCCTCCCTGGACTGGCAGACGGCCCACATCTATGACCCCTTCGAGAAATGCATGCACGACCCAGACTACGAGCAGCTGCTCAAAGTCGTGACCTTGGGCCTCAATCGGACCTTGAAGCCCCGGAGGGTGGTTGTGGTTGGTGCAGGCGTGGCCGGGTTGGTGGCTGCCAAGGTGCTCAGCGATGCTGGACACAAGGTGAGAAGTGATGCTGGAGGTCTACTTCGAGTCTTTCCTGCTGCAGCTGGGAGTCCTGGGTGGAGGGGTGGGGATGATGGGGGGAGGGGAGAGGGATTTCTGCTTTCCTTGTGGTCTGGGGGTCGGGGGCCTGGAACCCTCTGCAGTAACATGAAACCCAGAGAGACTGCGCGCGTCTGCGCTGAGACCTTTCACTTCCCCTGCCCCACTCTCATCCTAGAATGAAGTCCCTGGAAACCTCCGCCCAGCTCCTGGGGGGGATTTGTGTTGGTGGAGAGGGAGGGAAAGTCCAGACAGGGGAAGTGCCCCCTGAAGTCGCACCACTGTCCCCCTCACTGAATCCAAGAATGAGTACGGGCCGGGCCAATGGCTTTAGTCTGCACAGGGAATCTCCCTACTCCCTAAGCTGGGAAGTCCCTCTGAAATCTGCCCAGCAGCCTTCCTGCTGAGTCTGGAAACCAACCGTCACACTGTACATGTTCACTGTGACTTTCTGTTCTCCTGCCAGCCCCTACCTCCCCATAAAAAAGGGTCCTTCTCTGGTCTCCGTCTATGCTGCTGTGGGGATGGAAGGCGGGGTGCAGGGGGGCTGCCACAGAGTGGGGATGGGGGCCAGTGGGAAGAGCTGGAAGACCTGCTTGCCGCCTCTCCCCAGGTCACCATCCTGGAGGCAGACAGCAGGATTGGGGGCCGCATCCTCACCTACCGCGACCGGAAGACAGGCTGGATTGGGGAACTGGGGGCCATGCGGATGCCCAGCTCACACAGGTGAGGCCGGGCCTGGCAGCCAAGCAGGTGCGAGGCCACCCCAGCCCCGAGCCAAGGCTCAGTGGGATGCTCGGCTCCATCACTGCTCCAATGCCAGCACAGACCAACCCGGACCCTAAACTTGCCGCCCTGGTCAAGTCAGGCCTAGACTCCGCCCCCAAATCTGGCCTCCCGCCTCTAGCCCCACCACCGCACCCCTGAAGCGCCCAGGCCACCGTGTCCAGCCCTTGCAGACCCCCAGCTCTGTCGTCCCCAACCCTGGTCCTTTCCCCACCCCCAGCTCCCACCCCATCCAGCCCACTCTGTCACTATCCCACTTCACCCCCAGTGAAAGCAAGCCCTGAACTCCCGCTCCAAACCCTAACCCTCTGCCTTCCAGCCTTGTTCCCATTTCAGTCCCTGGTCCCTGGCACCGAGGACCCCCAATCTAGCCCTGCCCCAGGCTCATGCCCATCCCTAAACCCCAAAACCAGCTGCCCCACCTACGCCCTTCCCTTCTCCAAGCCCTGCTGGGGAGAGGGGTCCCCGCCCCCGCCCGACTCTCACAGGCACCTCCACCCTCTCAGGATCCTCCATGAGCTCTGCAAGAGCCTGGGCCTCAACCTGACCAAATTCACCCAGTACGACGAGAACACGTGGACAGAGGTGAACGAGGTGAAGCTGCGTAACTACGTGGTGGAGAAAATGCCTGAGAAGCTAGGCTACAAGCTGAACCCCAAGGAGAAGGGCCGCTCACCCGAAGAAATCTACCAGATGGCTCTCAACAGGGTAGGCGCATCCGCGAGCCCTGCAGCCCCGTTCCCCTGCCCCGTCCTCCCAGGCCCACATTCCTCCTCCTGACCTGGCTGCCGTTTTCCCATTCCTTCTGGTCTCCCGTCACTGGCTCTTCCGTCTTTAGGTTCCCCTTAATTACTGCTGATCCCCATCTCCCATCCCCTTCTCGGTGGCCTGGACCACCTCAAGGGTGGGCACTTAGTGGAGGTCTTTTCTGTGCCCTGGCACTGCCCAGTTTAGGGAGTCCAGGAAAACATGAGGGGAAGGGTGAGTGTGAGTGAAGGGACACCTTCGGGGAGTTCCCTGGCCACCTGGGAGAAGCCAGGTGGACAGAGAGGGCTGAAATCAGAGGGGCAGGAGGCTTCCAGG
This sequence comes from Bos javanicus, assembly GCF_032452875.1. NCBI lineage: Eukaryota > Metazoa > Chordata > Mammalia > Artiodactyla > Bovidae > Bos > Bos javanicus. Next base: position 56,354,985 of record NC_083885.1, on the reverse strand, counting down.
ATGGGAACAGAGCGGTGAACGATGGCCACTCAGGTGCCCTGCAGAGATGATATGGGGGAGCAGGAGCAGGGGCGCGGAGGTGGGGGGCCAGAGGGCGGTCTGGGCACGGGACACTGAGCTGTAGACCAGAGCTGCCCTAAGGGATGGTGACCAAGGGCCTGGCAGCCGCCTTGAACGCCAGGCCGAGGGCTGGAACTCTGTGGCTGCAGGCGCTGGGGAGCCACGGGAAGGCTGGGCTAGGGGAGGTGCCAAGAATAACTCCCCGGGAGGAGTCATGCCCTGTCAGGGCTGATGGCTGACTCGGCTTCTGTCTGGATGCACGGCGATCCAGATGACAAATAATTACTGGGCACCAGAAGGACACAGGGCCGACTGAGATCGGCTCCATCCCTGCCTGTGAGGGGCCGAGAGCTGGACAGGCAGGCAGAATAACACCCAACCAGGGCTGTGTGACGCTGTGACTCGGAAAGACTTCCCAGGGGGAGACACTGAGTTGCAGTGGAGGGCAGAGCTGAGGGCACAGCATGGGTCACGTCCTGGGAGCTCGAATGAGAGCAGTAAATGGGCGGCCGTGGGCAAGAGAGGTGGGCAGGGCCTCCCAGGTCCTGTCCCCACAGCTCAGCAACTTGTCCCACCACAGGCCATCAAAGACCTCCGGACACTGGGCTGCAAGAAGGCAATGATGAAGTTTGAAAGGCACACGCTCCTGGTGAGTGGGGGCCTCCGTGTCGCTACCTGAGCGGGAGTCAGACAAGGAGGGTGCTCCTGGGGCTTAGGCGCCGACGGAGTCAGAAGGCAGGAACCGGGGATGCCGGGCTTGGGCTTGCCACTACCTCCTTTCCTGACGAGGCTGGACACGCCCCTCTCTGGGCTTTGGTTTCCTTCATCTGTCACAAGAGGAGGGACCGTATCGCCAAGGTCCAGGGAACCGACACAAAGCGAGAGGCTCCGCGGGAAGCGCCCCCTCCCCCGCCCCCCGGGAGTAGGGACGGAGCTGGTCGGCCTGGCCTGCCTGGGCCCTGACGCGGGCCGCGCCGTCCCCAGGAATACCTCCTTGGGGAGGGGAACCTGAGCCAGCCGGCCGTGCGGCTCCTAGGAGACGTGATGTCCAAGGACGGCTTCTTCTATCTCAGCTTCGCCGAGGCCCTGCGGGCCCACAGCTGCCTCAGCGACCGGCTCCGGTGAGACTGAGGGGCGGATCCGGGCGGCCACAAGTGGGCGGGGCATGTGGATGGGGCGGGGCCGGGACAAGGGGCGGGGAGACACGCTAGGCCCCGCCTGCACTCTCCCTGCGTCTGGGGTCCTCTGGAGGAAGGAAGGTTCCTGGAGAGGGGCGTGGTCCAGAGGGGCCGAGATGGCGTGTCCGGGTCACATCGCTCTACCTCCCGGCCTCGAGGGGCGTCTGGGACGGGCGAGGGGGGCGGTGGACGAGGAGGCGGGGAATTAGAGGGAACCGGCAGGTGAGACCTGAAACGGGTAGCTCCCCGGGATGGGGGCCGCTGGGGAGGGGCGGGGCCCCAGAGCCCATCACACTCGCGCCCTGCCCGCAGGTACAGCCGCATCGTGGGCGGCTGGGACCTGCTGCCGCGCGCGCTGCTGAGCTCGCTGTCGGGGCCGGTGCTGCTGCACGCGCCCGTCGTGGCGATTAAGCAGGGCACGCACGAGGTGAAAGTGCACATCAAGCCCTCGCGCCGGACCCGGAACCTGAAGTCCATGATGGCCGACGTGGTGCTGCTGACTGTGAGCGGGCCGGCACTGCAGCGCATCGCCTTCACTCCGCCGCTGACGCGCAGGCGGCAGGAGGCGGTGCGCGGGCTGCACTACGTGCCGGCCACCAAGGTGTTCCTGAGCTTCCGCCGGCCCTTCTGGCACGACGAACACATCGAGGGCGGCCACTCGAGCACCGACCGCCCGTCACGGGTGATCTTTTACCCGGCGCCGGGCGACGGCGCGCTGCTGCTCGCCTCGTACACGTGGTCGGACGCGGCGGCCCCGTTCGCCGGCCGGAGCCTGGCTGAATCGCTGCGCTTGGCGCTCGACGACGTGGCGGCGCTGCACGGGCCCATCGCGTACCGACTTTGGGACGGCACCGGTATCATCAAGCGCTGGGCGGAGGACCCGCACAGCCAGGGCGGCTTCGTGGTGCAGCCGCCGACGCTCTTTCAAACCGACAAGGACGAGGGGCGGGAGTTCGATTGGTCGGTGCCCTATGGCCGCATCTACTTCGCCGGGGAGCACACGGCCTACCCGCACGGTTGGGTGGAGACGGCAGTCAAGTCGGCGCTGCGGGCCGCAATCTTGATCAACAGTCGGATCTCCGGCTCTGGCTCTAGCAGCAGCCTGAAGGAGCCCCGGATTGTCAACAAGGTGGGGCATGGGCACCTGACGCCCTCCCACCACCAGCACCACCACCACCACCACAGGTGCCCCTTCGAAAGTGGGCAGGGCACCCACTCTCCAGCCTCACATGCGGTAACCGCCGCGCACTCGACCCTAAAGAAGAGCCAGTATTAAAGTACTTTTGGAATCAGCCGTGTGGTCCCGCCCCTCCCCTCGCTCAACCGTTTGTTTCCCCAGTTCGCAGGAAGGAGAACCTGAAGCCTTCACGGTAGAAGGCGCTGCGCCTGTCCGGGAGCCCCGGAAGAGGTCCTCCTCCTTCCTGCGCCGTGGGGCTCCGCTTGGGGTAGTAGGAGGTACAGGATGGACACCGCTTTGCGCCACTGGTAAATAGTGGTAATCATAGTGCCCTTCACAGTTGTAAACGACACCGATGCATCCTTATGCAAGTAAAAGCCCAGCTGACAGTGGATGAAACACGAGTTTATTTTTCTCATAACAAGAAGCTGGTAGGCAGGGCCGAGCGCAGGCCCTCCCATTGAGTTAGGTCCGGGATTACCCCAGTTCATCTACTACGTGGCGGCCGCACACCAGTACCCCATCCTCGCTCCTCCAAAAGCCCCAAACTCAGGCAGGTAAGGGAGCCCTGCCTCCACAACCACCCATCACTCACCCACCCCCAAGGGGCTACTTCTTACACTTCATCGACCAGATCAGGGTCACAGCAGTCAGACATCGACTCTGCAGAGCGGTCTGGGGAGACCATGAGCTGCCACCACCCGCATCCCCATCCAGGGCCAAGCCAGCGTGGTGGCCTTCCTCCTCCACCCCCTCGAGGCCACCTGGACAGGAAAGTGTCAGTTTCAAGAAATCAGCGGAGAGAAGGGAGGCGTGGGTGGAGGGCCCCGCCCCTCTGCTCCTGCGTCCCCAGACTCCAGCAGGGGCGGGGTCGTGGGGCGGGAGCTGGATAAAGTGTCTAGTCCTGTGGGGCTGCTGTGGTCACCCAGCACGGTTACGACTCGACGCCTTCCTCGTCGTCCTCCTCCTCAGGCAGGATCTCCAGGCTGCTGTCAGGCTGCGTGGCTGTGGCCGTGTCCGCCGGGGGCAGGGGAGCCGGTGGGGCCCGGGTGGGCGACAGCGGCAGTGGGGAGGCAGAGGGTGAGGGGCTTTGGGGCTCTGCGGGCGACGCCAAGCCTAGGACCTCCTGCACGTTGTGGGGTAGCTCCTGCAAGGTTGTGGGGTGGGGGGTAGGAGCGTCAAGTCAGAGGTTTCCTAGAGGTTGGGGGGAGGGTTTGGGGAGGGGTCAGGGACTCACCCCGCAGGCGGTCAGCTGCCGGTAGAGGGCCTCGGCCCGTGTCAGCACGTCCTCCACGCTCAGCTTCATGGTCAGCTCGTTGATGTGCTGCGGGAGGGGTAGGTCAGGCCCGCCTGCCTGCCAGCCAGTACTCAACCACCACCACCCCAGCGCCTGCTCTGTGCCTCTTGCTGGGGACACAGTGGAGGGAAGACACAAGGGGCTGGCCCTCTTAGGGTTCATAGTGGAGCCCGGGGATCAGGACAGGTCATGCTCTCAGGCTGCTTGCCAGGCACAGCATACAAGGAGGGGAAGGGCCCGCCCCACACTAGTGCACTGGGGGAGGGGCAGGTGGCCCACTCCTGCAGGGGCCACATGCTCTCTGAGGGAGCCGGCGATAAGACGGGGCAGGAAACGCACAGAGCGCCCCCAGCCGCTGTGCCCACAGCTTAGCTCACCACACTTTCAACAACCCTATTCTGAGGACCCACCACCCAAAAGGACTGTAGCACAGGGGAGGTGCCCACCTCCACAGAGCTCACACCCTGCTGATGTGCCTCCAGGGGAGGGGACTGGGAGGGAGCCAGGGTCTCACCTTGAGGATCTCATTGGAGCCGAAGCCGGAAAGCATGAGGGTGTCCCGCTCCATGTCCAGGATGGCGCAGGCCACCAGCAGATGCAGATTGGGGCCGGGGAGCCCTGTCCACAGCACCTGGCGGTGCCCGAGGGGGGGAGGGGGTCACTGGCAAAGCCTCCACCAGCCCCACCCAGGTCGGCCCCATGCCCTGCCCACCTCCCGTCAACGTCCCCGCCCGCCCTCCAGTCTATCTGCCTCAGTTCTCCCCCTCAACCCCGCTGGCGCACCTCCCACAGCCGGAGGACATCCGGGAAGGGGAATTCCCTCTTGAACCAGATGAGCAGCCACCGGAAGCAGAAGCAGAGAGAACCAGAGTCCTGGGAGTCTGGAGCGGGGGACAGTGGCAGGATGGGCAATGCTCTCTATCAACCCCAATCCCGCTCTAATTCACAGGGCACCTGACGTTTGGATTGGGCTCTAAGAAGTCATGCTGGTGGCTAAGAACCCACACCAGTCTCCCAAGTGGATAGAGAGCTCATGGGGGTGGAGAAGGTGGTGGGGGGAGCTGCTCCAGTCAGCAGGAACCCTTCCCATCCTGCCTTCCAGGCTCCAGATGCGAGGAGGCACTCCTGGTCTCCACTCTCATGTGGGAGGGAGGCAGTAAAACCAGTCCACTCAAAGGAAGAATAACAATCTGGTCAACACCCAAAGCTGGTGGGGAGGGGTGTGAGCGACTGGGCCCTGGTGTACACTGCTAGCGAAAACGTAAGCTGGCAGACCTTTCCAGAAAAGCAGTGATGGGAATGCATGTTTCAAAAGATGTAAAAACATGTGCGGATAGAAATCATTTCTTGGAATTTAAAAGCATTACCCACAAATAAAGACTTATCATGGTGAAAAACTATAAACAACCTAAATGTCCAGCAAGTCAGGCTAAATCTACTCTTGTACATCCTTAAACGGAACAGAACACCATATAGTTGATAAAACTGATGGTTTAGAAAACTTCCAAATGACAGAGAGAGGCAGCTAACGTCCTAGTGTCCCTGGAAGTGGTGTGTGCTTTCTAAGCCGTAGTTTTCTCTTTAGTGATGGGAGGCCAGCTACGTCTCCCCTCCCCAGTGTGACCCTAAATTTCGGTGAAGAAATGTCCACCAATCAACTAGCTTATTTATCACCATCTGTGTTCAAAAGAACAGTTCTAGCAACAGCAACTTCAACTTCCTTTCCCTGAATTTACTGCATTTTTTATACTGAACAAGTAATGCAGACAAATTTTAAAGCCAAAAATGCAGCAGTCCCACCCTCAGGAGCCCAAAGAACCAGTATCCAATCCCTGGCTCAGGGGTGAGTGCAGATAAGAGCTAGATGGAGCTGGGAGTTGTGAGGAACCAGGCCCGGGTCCTTCATCTGAAAAGTATAACTGACGGGACACGGAGAAGCCACCTCACTGGGCAGTGGGGACATGGCGGGCGGGGAGGCGGGCGGGGGGTGCCCACATCTCCATTTATCGAGATTTTGCTCCACACCGCGGTCCTGCTTTTACACATCACTTCTGGGTTCTGGGGGCTTGTTTCTCCTTTGGACCACATCCACACGTCCACACGTTTGGATGTCATCTGTGGCCCCACCATCCCCGGCCCCACCCGCCAAGACACGTACCCAGGAAGTCGCAGAGCGGTGGGTCCAGCACTCTGAGGAGCAGCAGGAGTTGCCCGAGCTGCCGCTTCATGGTCTCCTGACTCTCCTCGAAGTTCCCATGCTGTGGGCAGAGGGCCTCGTGAGGAGTCAGAGCCCCCGGGGCCCGTCAGGGACCTGCCTCCCACCCCTGCCCTGAGCCTCACCACGAGCTCCATGAAGCCGCAGAAACACCAGAAGGCGTCCACCTCATTCTGGGTGACGTAGAGGATCGGGGAGAGAAGGTCACTCATGCCCTGGACGTAGCCTGGGGGGACACGGGGTCAGGGCCCAGCCCAGGCCTGCAGTGCCCCCCGGCCCCCTGGAAGGCCAGCCCCAGCCCCTCCCCGGATTGCAACGCACCGAGATCGAAGTGGTACATGCAGTAGGTTAGGAGGATGTCGTTCAGCAGGCCCAGCCCTGGGTTCTCGGGACCCTCGTAGAATTTGTTGGTCCTATCGGTGCGGCTCACGTCCCGCTCTGCGGGGACAGAGGACAAAGTGAAGGTGTGAAAGGAGCGGGGTCCGGTCCCTGCCGGCCGCCAGCACGCCTAGGCAGCTGTGGGCCCTCCAGAGACCGTCTGGGCTGCTCCCACGGGAGGTGCTGCACCTCAACACTCAAGGGCTGGCCACGCCCTCCCAGCCTCAGTCACCAAACCAGCGACAGGTGGGGACACGGCAGCCCAGGGAGATCACATCACTTGCCGAGATCCCTCAGTGAATAGAGATTTGAACCCAGGAAGCCTGGAGCGCCCCCCGCGCCTCGCCTCGCCATCCTGGCCACTCACCCCTGCTTGCGCCCATCTTGCTCCCCCCCTCATCCCTAGACGACCTCGTTTCTGGCCTGGGACCCCCATCCCCGCCGCCACCCACCGATGAGGCTGCGGTATCCGTGTAGCAGGGAGTTCCTCCGCTCCTGCTCGGGGCTCACAGATTTCCACTGCAGCTTCATGCGGAAGTACTCATCCCTGAGGCGGGGAGAGGGGAGCAGTAAGGACACCCCTGCCGCCTCACCGGCGGGGCTTAGCCCAGCTCACCGCCGCACTTCCCCTCTGCGGCGTCTCTCGGGACACAGGACACCCTTGTGGGCTTTGCTCACAGTCTGTCAGCCCCAGTGGAGAGAGAGCCCCAGGGGCAGGGACCAGAATACACAGCAGAGGCACAAGATAAGCCAGGAGAGGGGGCCGCACGGTGGGGAGGAAGCCCGCTGCACATCGGTGATATGGAATGGCCCAGGGATGAAAACGGCATCAGACACCGGCCCACTGCCTCCATCCCGCTATGTGTGGGCTGATGTCCCTGATCCCTTTGATCAAGGGATATGCGGTTGATCAAAAACCTCCAGTGGACTCGGGAGGCTGGGGCAGTCGGGCTGAGCCCAGCAGGGCAGGGGCCGTGCCTTCTCACTCACGTTTTCTTGCGCACGTGGGCCTTGTGCTCCTCCATCGAGCCCTCCCAGCTCAGGTACCCCAGGAGGAACTTCCAGGCCTCGCGCCGCAGGCTGGGGCTCAGACCCTGGGGGCAGAGGTGGAAGGCAGCTCAGAGGGGCCTCCCCTTGGCTGCCCGCCGCCCTGCCCCTCCCTGCCCCCCCACCCAGTTCCTCACCCCTGAGAAGATGCGGGCTTTCAGCTCTGGGACCCGCTGCAGGCGGCCCTCGGGACCTACGTGGCTGGCCCACTCCTCTTCTGTGACGGGAGGCGCCCGCTCCACGGCCGGCCGCGGGCCCAGCTCCACCTGGGGGACACGAGGCGAGGCGGGTGAGCCCAGGGCCTAGGCCGCCCAGCAGTCCCCAGCCCTGCCCCCCGGCCCCCTCCAAGGCATCTCAGAGCCTCTCTCAGCTGGACGGACACACAGAACATGCAGGGCTGGAAGCATCTCCTATGTGGCTCAGTGAGAAGCCCCCCACCATTAACCACAGGCGCCAGGCGCAGCGGCCACAAGCGCCTCCCGCACAGCCCGTCAAGCAGCCCGGTGAGGGAGGCGCTGTTAGAATCCGAGCCTAGGGAGACGCAGCCCCGCGCCCACGGTGGCTGCGAGAGCAAAGGCGACCACGCGGATACTCACACAGGAGATGACCTCGAACCCGGGCTCGGGCTCGTCGTCCGGGGCCGGGGGCAGGTCAGGGGAGGTCCCCTCCAGGTGCGGCTGCAGGGCTCCCCGGAAGAAGTTGGTCACACGAGAGAAGCTGCTGAAGGTGGTGGAGTAGGGGTCCTGGAGAAAGCGCTGGGGATGGGGCAGAGGAGTGGTCACAGCCTAGCCGCCAGCACGGTCCGCCCTGCGCTGCCCATGCCCGCCAGCCTGGCCCTGCGGACTCACAGACACCACGTTGGAGCTGTCCTGGTCGAAGAGCTGGAGGTGGTGGAAGGAGCTGGAGAGCGCTGAGGAGTCGTGGGGGAACACGAGGTAGAGGCGGGAGTCCTGCGGGGAGCTGCGGGGGGCAGTGGGGCGTGTGGGCGACCCCAGGCAGCGTCCTGACGGCCCGTGGGGAACCCCCATCCCAGGCCTGAGACCACAACTGCACCCCAGGGGCGGCCCGGGTCCCAGGGCTGGCCAACGAGGCCCTCTCACCGCCTGGCTAGCGTGACCAACTCAGGCACAGGCCACAGAGGGACAGCCCCAGGAAGTGCTGGGGTGTGGCCTAGAGGCGCTTTCTGCCCCCGGGCCCCCCAGAAAGTAATACAAACTGAGGGAAAGGAGACCAACTCTTTCCGTGATCTGGGGCCCGTCCAGCCCGATGCCAAACTACCCTTTATCTCGGGGTTATACGCGCCACGCCCCTTGATTCTCTTTTTCTGCCCTGAAAATCAATCTGGGTTGTATCTCCTTCCCAGCTCCGAGGGGTCAGGCTGTGGCCCGGGACCAGGCTCACCTGGCCAGGAGCAGGTAGCGGCTGAGGACGCGGAGCAGGGCGCGGGTGCCCCCACGGTGGAAGTGCAGGGCGGGCAGGGAGCCGCCAGCCTGCGTGACCAGCACCAGGTAGGCCCAGCTGAGGCCCGGCTTGGAACGGCGGATGGACCTGAGCTCCCCCAGACTCACCGAGAAGGCCCAGGAGCCCCGGGGGGAGCTGGGCTCCACACCTGGAGGGGACAGGTAGCCGGAGGGGCTCAGACATCTCCTGAGAGGCCTCCCCACTCCAGCCCCGACCCCAGTCAACCCAGGCCCTCCAGGAAAGGACTGAGGAAAACAAGGGGAGCCCGGGGGAGACACGTGCCTGTTCTAAAATCTCCCTGGGCTCCCCTCAACCCCTCAGGTCTGTCCCCTGCGCCCCGTGTCTCACCTCCCACCCTCTCTTCTCTCCGGATCCCACACTCCAGCCACAGCAAAAGGCTGCGGTTTCCCAGCACCCCACACCTCTGGCCTTGCCACGGCTGCCCTGTCTGTGGGGAGAGAAATCACTCACACGTCCCCCAGAGCCCGTCTCTTGCAACATCTCTTCCTGGAAGGCTTTTCCATTCCCTGGGGGTTAGATACCTCCTCTGGTGCCCCCAGCCCCCCGTGTGACTCCAGGATGGCCTGAATTACCCTGTCACCCTGCGACTATTACCCCACAGCCTGGAAGACTCCAGGGGCAGGACTTACATGGGAGTGCCCACAGTCAATCAGGGAGCCTGGGGTAGGGGTGGACCAGGATGCATACCCCAGAGACACTGGCCATGGGCTGGCGACCACCCTGAACCCCCACCCACTCTCGGGGACTGGAGGCCAGTGTGGGTGGCCATCTTGACTGAGGGCAGCAAAGCCCATGGAGCCATGACCACTGAGGGCAAGTCATGTGTCTCCACCTGCCCACCCACCCCCAAGCCCGGGCACCAGGTTAGTCTACCTCTCTTGGGCTCTGAGTGGCGGGGCCGTGGCCGCACGGTGCTGATGACAGCCCAGTCGGGTTCATAGCCAGGGTCAAAGGTCGGTTCCTCCTCAGAGGTGCAGGAGTCACCCCCACTGGTGTCCTTGGGGGAAGACAGGAAAAGAGACTGAGGGACCGTGGATTCGGAGATTCCAGATCTGAGCCTCGAGGCCACCCTGGGAGGTAGCCCCACTGAACCAAAAGAAACTGAGGCAGAAAGAGGGCACCGCACTTGCCCTCAGGGTCACCCAGCTCAGGAAATTCCTGATAAAAAGGCAGCGACAGGAGTGAGCGTCCTGTTCAGGCAGGCCTCTGGGTGCCATGAGGGAGGAGCGGCACAGACAGCTGCCACAAGCTGCCAAACCAGCCCCTGGGTAGTTTCTGCCCTCCGTTTTGTGACCTCAAGAATTTTATACTTTTGCCAACATTTACACAAAACAGTGATAATTAGTAGCACTACGTGTCAAATGTTTGCAGCTGTCCATCTCGCAGGCATACATCAGGATGGATGATAGCTCACTGAACTCTACCGGCTGAGTGGAGACAGGCACCTAGTTCTGGCCAAAGGGCTGGATATATCACTTCCAAGATGGACCATTTAACTGCCAGGGCAAGACTTCTAGAGACTTCCTTCTACCACTAGGAGTGGAGACCCTTAGGATGGTGGCTGCTCTGGCAGCATGTTTCCTTGAGTGATCATGATGAGTAGAGCACTTCTGCCCACCTGAGATACACACGTAAAGTGAACAAAAACAGTGAAAAAGGCTGGAGCTCCAGCAGCCCTTTTGGGCCACAAGGATATGTTGAGGAGAGATGCCATGTGCCAAGGATTACGAAGCAAAGCCGGGAGGAAGCTGAGTCACTGACACCATATAAACCTATACTGCTGCCTTCTGGGCTTGGTACAAAAAGAGAAATGAACTGCTATCTTACTTAGGCCACTGGCATTCCTGTTTCATTTACAAACACCCAAATGCAACTCCTAACCAATATAGAAGGCTTCTGGGAAATCTCTTGCTTTTCCTGATGAGAAGGATAGATGTGACTGGTACTCTACTGGCCCCCTTTTCCCTTTTTATATGCTCCTTCAAGCCCATATGGGCTGACAGCCCCTGGAACCTGAATCCACAGACTGAGTTGTCCTCTTGCACCCTGGCAGGGCTGTCCCAACAAGCAAAGGGGGTGAGGTAGCAGGCGCTGTCTCCACAGCCACAAGTCGCATGGTGTCTGCTTTCTTTCCGTGAATGGGCTTCTTCAGCCTCATTTCACAGAGAAGAGGAAACCAGGGGGGCAGAGAGAACTTAAGTCCCAACTAGGCTCATACATGCCCCAATGGTAGGTCTGGAATTCTACTCAAGTCCTTCAAATGCTTTCGACTGCTCCGACCTAGAAAAAAGCAAGCAGAGAAGGGGAAGCCAGGGAAGCCTACCTTCTTGGAGAAGAAGATTTGGGAGGAATCGCCAGCCTCCTCTATAGGAGCCCAGTGCAGGAGGACATCATTGTCCTGTGGGAAGGAAAGAGGGATTGGAAAGGCTACCCTCCAAACTCCCCAAAGCCTATTTCCAAACTTCTTCCCAGTTCTGAACTCTCAGCCTTAGAAAGCAAAGCCACCTCTCCTTCCTAAGATCCCATCGCTGACTTCCACACTGTACTCCTACAGGTGCCGCCCTCCATCCCGCTCTGGGCCTGCCCAAGCCCTGCTCTCTCCGGGCCCACCTTCTCCACAACACGGATGACGCCGGCGATGAGGGAGTCCGGGTCTTGGTGCTTCTTGGCACTGGTGTGCAGGTACACGCCTCCTTTCTCAAACACCACCTGGGAGCAGGTACCATTAAGGGGCGGGCCCAAGGGGCGGGGCCCCAAAGAGAGCCAATGGGAACAGACTCAGGGGAGGGGCTATTCACCAGGGGGCGGGGCCCCGAGGTACCTTTACCTAGGGGATGGGGGTCGGCGAGGTGAAGCCTGAATACCGACCACGCTTCTCTGGGACACTGGAAGACGGGGAAGGACTAAAGTGCATTCCAAAGAGGGCGGGGCCCAGAAGAGCGCCTCAGCAGCCCAAGGGGCAGAGCTAAACGATATGAGTCTCCCTAGGAAGTGGAAGGAAGGGGTGACAGCGCGTTTATTAAGGGAATGGTGTGCTTGTTAAGGATGTGCCGGGCTCCCAGAATCCCTGCAAGGCCTGAGAAAGAAGCAGGTCACCGGAGAGGGAAGTTTCGCATTGACAAAAAGAGAAAGAATGCGTCTCTGGTACTTACCCTGTAACCGGCTCCCTCCATAGCCGCGGCCGAAGCCCCACTGCCCCGGCCCTCTCCTTTTCCGGGTCAGCGTGCTGTCACATCCGGATTGGACACTCCCTGCAAGCCCAGACAGTGGTAGCGTCCCTATCTGTTCTAGAGCAGGAGTGGGTGTAACCATTTTCCAGAATGGGGTGATTGAGTTTGAACCACGAGGTTTTGAGTCACATGCTACAGACGCTAGAGGCGGAGCGGCCAGTGTGCAGGCCCAGTACTACATTCCTAACCACGAAGTAAACAAGGAGGCGGGTCCAGGAGCTCCACCCCCTCGATCAAGCTGGCTCCGAGAGGCCTAGTCCTTTCTCCATATTGCATGCTGGCATCGAAGCCAAAAGGGTGCCATTTTGCTCGAGGGCAAGGCCAAGGCCGGCGACCTGAGGCCATGTTAATGCGGGGCAGTCCCATCTCTCTGCGGGGCGCGAAAGCAGGGTCCTGGAAGAACAGGATAAAAGAAAAGGTGAGAGGAGCTGTGCATCACAACAGGCCCTGAAGGACTCGTGTTAAAGGGATGAAACCGTCGGTTTCCCCGGGAACGGAGCAATCCCGGATAAATTCCTAAGTCACCGTCGAAAGCGGCCTGAGCCGCCATATTGAAACTGGGCAAACTGAAGCAAGAGAGGCTGCCATGTTGGCTCTTTGCCAGTCTTGGTGCTGAAGGGGGATAGGCTTGGAGAGCCTATGTTTATGTTATGGACAAACGATGTCTGGCTGGTTGCCATGTCATTAATGGACATTGCTTGCCACTAGTTCTGTGGAAGAGGTTATTAGTGTGAGGGACGTCAGCTCGCTTGAGTTAGTATACTGTAGTCCTGAGTGTGCATGTAGCATTTTCCCTATATTTTGGGGGGACAAATCGAAATGTGGGTTTGTGTCTGGGAAAGTTGAAGCCTTTCTTTCACCATCTTTCTTATGGACACTCTGCCGTCGCCAATGCCCCACTGGGATCCGGCGAAACACCCGTGCCGCCATGTTGGTCTCCGGAGTCTGGTGTTAGGGAGGCGGGGTGTGCAACGTGGAGGCGGGGCAAAGACGCGGAAGTGACGTAAGATACCGCCATGTCTTTTGAGGGCGGCGACGGTGCCGGGCCGGCCATGCTGGCTACGGGCACGTGAGTGGAGGCGGCGTTGTGAACCGCGGTGTGGGGAGGATTTGGCCGTCCGGAGGAGAGGGGCGCTGGGTGGGCGAGCCGCTCGTGGGAAGGGTATAGCCTGCGTTGATCAGAGGGCAGAGATCGCCCAGTGACCTCACGCTGAGCGCTGGAAAGGTGTCGGCCGCGGGAACCGTTGTGTCTGACCCTAGGCAAAGCTTGGACAGCTTTATCCTCTGTCTCCAGACCCACTAGGATTCTTGACTTAGGCGTGGACCATGTCCACAGGGTCGGGGGGTTACTCGGTGAGGCCGCGGGGCGCCCCTCACCCGTCCAAAGGCGGGACTTCCGGTCCTGGCCCCTACCTGGGCGGGATTTCCTGTGTGCTTCCTAGAGAAGTGGGTCTTTACCTGAGCCCCCGGACCAAGTAGCGAGTTCTGTGAGCGGTAGAGAAAGACCCCGGACATTCACCTGCCCCAGGCCACAGGGTGCATCCCCGAGTTCCTCCCACCTTGGGCCGGGGAAGGGGTTTACTTCCAGTTTGACAGGTGATTGGGGGGGACTTCGCTGGCATGCTAGCATCCCTCATTCCTTGGGGGACTTTTCCTCTTTCCTCATCTCTTCCTGGAGTCGCTTTCCTCACCTCACCCCCCACCTCATCCTAAAAAGCCAGTCGCCTTACCTGTCCCTTCCTCCTATGGGGGACAGGTCTCACCTCCCTCTTTCCCTAATCTTCAGTTCAGTCGCTCAGTCGTGTCCGACTCTTCCCTAATCTTAAATACCTCTATTTGGAGGGAGAGGGGGTCTTCCATCTATCAGCTCCATGGAAGATAACAGGACTTTCTCTGGAACCTGAACGGCTGGGAGACTCTCCTGGGGTGGGGGGCGATACTTGGCTTGGCTACTCTCCTTTTAGGTAACCAATGCCAGAGACGCCCGCCCCAGCCAAGATCCCCAAGCCTTGGCAGAGGGGCCTACGTAAGTCACTCTCCTCCTCTTTGAGCTATGTGTGGAGCTCTTGTGACCCGCTCACTCCCACTTGACTCTTTCCAGGTATTCCCAGGCTCTTGGAGTTTGATCTGCTCTCAGATCTTCTCTAGGAGAGGAGCCATACCTTGATGTCCCAAGGAAGAGCCCCCTGGCCTGGCATTACCAGGCTGTGCGACCTTGGGCCACTCACTTTCCTGCCCTGAGCCTCAGTTTTCTCCATCAACTGGGACCCAAGGAGTGGCTGTGAGACCCTGGGTACCTCCCAGTTTGGTTGGGCTTTGGAGTCCGTCAAGCAGACCACAGTTTCACTTCACTTCTGCCCTTTCTAGCTGTGCGCCTCTGGCCAGTGCCTTAAGTTTCTGAGCCTCACTTTTCCCTTCTGGACTATGAAGTCATAAATCTTTCCTCATAAGATAGGCAGGGTGGCATTTAGGATTAAGAACAGGTTCTGGATCCAGGATGACCAATCCAGGTCCCAGCCCTCCATCTCGGTCAAGACGTTGACCCCAGTCAAGACATTGAGTCTCCCCGGGCCTCAGTTTGCAGCTGTAAAGTGGGATGATCGTAGCTCCACCCTCACAGGGTGGTGAGAGGGTGGGATGAGACTGGATGACACGCTCAGGTTCCTGCCTGGCCCGTGGGAGGGGCGGTATCAACTTGCTTCAGGGTCTGTCCGGACTGGCAGTGCTTGTGCTCTGACTGCATGTGGCTTCCGGCAAGGGCTTTGTACTCGGTGAGCTTTGACTGTCTGGTTTGTGAGGTAACAGCTCCCACCTTTGTAGGTCAGGTAGCAGGGATCATGACCAGTGCAGAGTCCCTGCACAGAGCAAGTGCTCAGCAAACTCTGGCCTCTCTGATCATCAGTCCCAAAGAGGATGCGAATTGAAATCTAACTTCTCCGACCCGGGAGGGCTAGATCACAGTCCTGCTTGAATGCCTCTTTGGGGAGGCTCCTCAGCTGTCTAGCTCAACCACTGGTTTACAGGGAGAGGACAGTGAGGCACAGAGAAGGCCTCTCAGTGGTCCGAGGTCACACAGCAGTCAGGGCGGAAAGTCAGGCTCCTGGTCCCTTGTTCTTCTCCGCTTGTAAGAAGATGCATCCAAGCAGGTCATCTACTTAGGGCAAACCTGTCCTGGGGACACAGATCCCTGACCTCGGGTGGCTTATAGTCTGATGGAGGAGGCAGCCAGAGGTACAGCTATCACAAGCTTGTGTGACAAGAGCTGTAATGGAGGTAGCCGAGGGCATTTTGGGTCGAGGGGAGGCATCTGATCCATCTTGAGGGATCAGGGGAGACTATCAGAGGACCTGCTGGAAGTGCAAGGATGTTGTGGGCAGAGCCCAGGTGCAGAAAGCAGCCAGCATCCCATTTTCTGCTCAACTCCAGCTTGCTGAGACCTGCCGTGTGTCAGGCAAGGCTGGTGTCTCAGGTGAATCTGACAGGCCTGGCCTCGAGGGCCTCCCACACTGGTGGGGAAATGGATGTGGATCCATCCACGTAGGGCTCCCAGAGGGATCTGGGCTAGAATGGGGATCATTCAGACATTGCAGGAGCCTGTGGATGGGGAGGGGCCCCCCTGAGATAGGGGTGGGTGCAGAAGTGACAAGTACAGAGGACAAGTGGTCCAGGCTGGGGGTTGGGTGGGGGGTTCACCTGGACTGAAGGCCTTGGGCTTCAGGAGTCTGGAAGTATGTGAGGCCGGGGCGGGCCTTCTGGTACTGGGCTGAGGGACTGTGACCTTGTCCATGGGATGCTGGAGCAGGTCAGCTCCGGGGGTAAAAGGACCCTCCGCCCCCAGCCCGGGGCCTGGGTGCTACTGGACTGGAGGCTGGGGCCATGGTGCAGGGCAGCACAGTCCATCAGAAATATGATCTGAGCCATGTGTATAACTTCACATTTCCTATGAGCCACATTAAAAAAGTAGAAAGAAAACAGATGAGATTGACTTTTACCCTCTTATTTTATTTAGCCAGCATAAATAAACGTCATCATTTCAACATTTAATCAACTTCAGATTGCTCATGAGATATTTTACATCCTACCTTTTTGTGCTAAGTAAGCCTTGACAGTCCGGTGTGGATTTCACCCTCTTGGCACGTCTCATTTTGGATCAGTTACATCTCAAGTGCTCCCCAGTCACGTGTGGCTGATGGCTTCTATGCTGGACAGGGCAGGGCTAAGAGGAGAGTCGGGGGCTGAGGGGACAGGGTGAGGATGGGCCGGAGGCCCAGGACAGGGCCTGGAGGTCTGGATGAAGAGGAGTCCTGCAGAAACAGAGGGCGGGGTCAGGTTGGGGGAGGGGAGTGGGAGCTGGGATCAGGTGGCGAGCAGGGCTGGGTGTGTAGTCCAGGGCCTGGTGGACACGTGGGGCTGGGTGGACAGTGAAGTCTGCTGGGCCTCAGCCTCCTCTGTCCTGCTCTGCCCCCAGGGCGCGGATGGCGTCGGGGCGGCCCGAGGAGCTGTGGGAGGCCGTGGTGGGGGCCGCCGAGCGCTTCCGGGCCCGGACGGGCACGGAGCTGGTGCTGCTGACAGCCGCGCCACCCCCGCCACCCCGCCCTGGCCCCTGCGCCTACGCGGCCCATGGCCGAGGGGCCCTGGCCGAGGCCGCCCGCCGCTGCCTCCATGACATCGCCCTGGCCCACCGGGCGGCTGCCGCGGCCCGGCCCCCTGTGCCCCCACCAGCACCTCAGCCGCCCAGCCCCGCGCGAAGCCCACCCCGGCCTGCACTTGCCAGGGAGGAAGACGAGGAGGACGAGGACGAACCCACAGAGACGGAGACCTCTGGGGAGCGACTGGGCGTCAGCGATAATGGAGGTGAGGCGGCAGGGGCCAGGGTGGCTCTTGGTCAGTCGCCTCCTCAGTGGGCTTTCCCGGAGGGGTGCAGCTTGCTTGTCCTGTGGGCTGGCCTGTAATTCACTCTGTGACCTTGAGCAAGTCATTTCTCCTCCCTGAGCCTGGGTTTCCTTTCATCATTCCCTGGGACCAGCTCTGCTGGGAGGTGCTGGGTACAGAGAAAGTCAACTCAGGGCCTTTTCTCTAGGTACTGCAGGTCTGGCCAAGGAATTAAGAGTCCTGGCATGAAGCAGTGCCCTGTGGAGGGCGTGGGGCGGGTGGGGAGGGAACCTTCTGAGCTGGGAGCGTGAGTAGGACAGGACTTGTTTGCAAACTTGGGGTGCCTAATGCCAGTGAGAGCAGAGACAGGAGTTAAAGAGGGTCAGGGGCACAAGCAACGATGGAGGGTGCAACTGGCTGCAGTGGGGGAAACAAGAGCTTGGATGCTTTCTAGAGACTGGACTGTAACATTAGGGTTTTGAAGAGTGAGTAGGAGTTCTCCAGCGGCGGGTGGATGGAGGGCTTAACTAAGTAGTTGCTCGCTTGTTACTGTTATTACCAACAGCTGACTTTCTCAGTGTTGCTGGACAAACCCATGGGGTTAAGGGCTCAGACTGTGAAGCCAGGTGACGTAGGTTCAGATCCTTATTAGAGGTGAGACTAAGGGCAAGTAAGTTCATCTGTGTGCACCATCGGGTGCTGGTTGTCAAACAGGGATCATAATCATCTCATCTCCCTCTCAGCCTGTATTTTGAGTCAGTTCATCCCAAATGAACCTTACAGATTTTGTGTTCATCCAACCAGTTGTTTTCACCCAGGGAGATACCAGATAGACAGAAGCTAGATTTATTTCTGCCGAAGGCCAGCCAGATAACCAGGGGAAAGGTGTGCGAGGCCCGAGGCTTGCAAGGGCCTGGCCAGTGCAGGGGATGGGGAGGCGTTGGCAGTGGCCGCAGTCCAGAGCACTCAGAGCGCAGCAGGCACCAAGTGGCCGGGCCTCTGACACCACCCACAGGACTCTTTGTGATGGACGAGGACACCACGCTGCAGGACCTACCCCCCTTCTGTGAGTCAGACCCCGAGAGCACGGACGGTGAGTGTTGCAGGCTGTCCCCATCACCAGAGGGGGGGGTGAGGGGAGCTGGGATCAAGGCGGGGACAGAGCCTGGAGTCCACACTCTCTCCCAGATGGCAGCCTGAGCGAGGAGACTCCTGCTGGCCCCCCAGCTTACTCGGTGCCCCCGGCCTCAGCCCTGCCCACACAGCAGTACGCCAAGTCCCTGCCTGTGTCCGTGCCCGTCTGGGCCTTCAAGGAGAAGAGGACAGAAGCTCGGTCGTCCGATGAGGAGAACGGGCCGGTGAGGGGCAAGTGGGGGAGGCGGGGAGGAGGGTGTGGGGAAGGGCTCAGAGGCGTCTCCTCCAGGAAGCCCTCAGACATGGATGCCACGTTTCCCAGATTTGATCTGCCCCTCCTCACAAGGCTAGTTCTCGGGCGAGAGCCCTGCAGCTTTTAACTGCATCGTAGCCTTGTAGAGAGAGAGCGGCCTCTCCTTCCCCAAAACAGCTCTGTTAGTAGAATACCTGATCTGGACAGGGCGCACGTGTTTGGTGTCCCCTCCAGATGGGGAAACTGAGGCTCAGCGGGGTCAGATTGCTTTCCGCCCCCACCCCTCATATTCCTGGCCCCTCCTGGAGTCTGTGCTACCTCTCTTGTCCTCCATTCCTCCCACACCATCCTACATGGATTCCTGGGCTGGCCTGGGTGGGTCCTCATCGCCCACCACTAAAGCTCGGAAGCAGAAGGAAAGCCGATGCACTGAGAGTACACATGACTTGCTGAGACTCAGCTGGGATTGGAACCCTTTTGGAAAACAGCTCTGGAGGGAGGTGGCCTTGGGTCCTGTGGTTCCCCCTCCCTATGACACTCAGTGTCCTCCTTTACAGACTGGCAGGGTTCACTAGCTGCTGCCGTCCTTGTTTGTTGGTGGAAACATAATTAACCGAATCTCTGAGGTCCTGGGCTGGCCTCCAAGAGGGCCTGAGTCCGGCTTCTGTCTGTGGCCTCTCTCACTCCGCTGGGTGTCAGGGCCCGAAGGAAGGTAGCACTGGGTGCTGGGGCTGCAGGTAGAATGAGGACCCCTCCCTGGTGGAGACTGACAGGGAGAGGGCTCCTTTCTCTACAGCCCTGGTGACTTGGTCGTTCAGCTTTCTTTAGCAATCACTATGGTGATTAGCCCACACCCTACTATCTGCCCCATTTTTCAGAGGGGAGACAGGAACCTAAAGAGATAAAATCCCTATTGACAGCTAGTGGCTGGCAGAAGCCTGATTAGAACATGACTGAGTCCCAAACCTGGTCCTCAGACATGAGACTCTGGGTGCACACAGCCTTGATGGTCAGCACCCAGGCAGCACTTCCACTCTGGAAGGACGGCGGTGAGACAGGCTGCAGTGCGTGCACAAAGGACCAGGCTGAGAATGCGGGGAGGAGAGGGGCAGGAAGGCTTCCTGGAGGACGTGGTGCCTTGAGTTGGGTAGCAGAACCCTAAATGGAGCAGGACAGGATGAACGGCCTACCAGGCCGTAGGCGTCGCAGGGGCAAAGTGCTAGGAGAGGACCTGGAGCCCTGGGGTGCAGGCTCTGACCCCGTCCGTGTCGCCGGTCCCGCAGCCCTCTTCGCCGGACCTGGACCGTATCGCGGCGAGCATGCGCGCACTGGTGCTGCGGGAGGCCGAGGACACTCAGGTCTTCGGGGACCTGCCGCGGCCACGGCTCAACACCAGCGACTTCCAGAAGCTGAAGCGGAAATACTGAGGCCCAAGGAGCTTCCCGGCCCGGCGTCCGTCCCACCCTTACACTACACCCCTGCCCCGCCCCCGGGGCCAGCCAATCCGAGTCAGATCCGGGACCGGCCTCCCACCCCCCGGGCCACCAGGATTGACCAGTTCCTGCAGATTCCCGCCACCCTTCCAGCCCACGAAAACTCCCGCGCCGCCGAACGGGGCCTATCCAGTTTCCGGATTGGGTCTGTCTGCTCTCTGCCCAGCAACAGACTTTTTTCTAGTAAGGAATTGGCTCGCTCCGCGACCGGGGCGTGGCTAATTCGCAAGGCTTTGGCTCCATTCCCGAAAGTCAAGCTCCAGGATTGGGGGTAATGGTCCTCCCCTTCAGCATAGCGAATGGACAGCTCCTTCATTTGATTGACTTGAACACTGTAAAGGGCTTGACCAATCTCCCGAGAGGCTGAGTTCCCCCATTTGATTGGCTCTAGCCTCCTGGGGGCGTAGCCAACTCCTCCTGTGCCCAGGATTGGCCTGTGGCGTTAAATTTACGTTCTTTACACTACTGGGGCTGGGGTTGGTTTTCGCCGAAGTCCTGACAATTGTCCCTCTGGCACCCTCAGGGATGGCCTGACCCGGTTCTTGCGTCTGACACCCTCTCATTGGTTACATCCCACAACTGCCTGCCAATCAAACCCGTCCTTGCATCCAGGACGTTACCAGCTCCCGCCCCTCTCCCCCCACCCCCACAGGTGCCTTAAAGGGCCCTCGTCCACCCAAGGTGGGGGGCAGGGGGCCTCACTCTCCGGCCCTGGTGTTGGGGGGAGAGAGTCGGGGGTGGGGATCGGGAGTTGGGAGGGGCGCTCTGAGATTAAAGAGTTTTACCTCTGACAAATGAATATGAAGTGTGTTCTGGGTATTCATTCAACATTTTTCGAAGCCAAATGAGCAGGTCTCATTGCTTCTCAATGTAAAGTTGGGAATTGGGACTCGTCCCGATTTCACAGATAAGAAAAGGTAGATACACAGGGTGGAAGAAAGGATTCCATTCCTGTGTGATCGTGGAATCCCAATCTTCAGGGCTGTAAATTTCGGAATAAGCGTAGTTTTGAGTCGGTCTCCTGAGCCCACATGCTGCTGCTGCTAAGTCGCTTCAGTCGTGTCCGACCCCGTGCGACCCCCATAAACGGCAGCCCACCAGGCTCCTCCATCCATGGGATTTTCCAGGCAAGAGTACTGGAGTGGGGTGCCATTGCCTTCTCCGCTGAGCCCACATAGTGCCCAGGAACCCCCAGCTGAGGCCGGGAGGTTTCGGACTAATGTAAGACAGCTGGAGGTAAAAGAACAAACGGCTCTGGTCTGAGGATGCAAACGCGGAATCCCCGTCTCCCATCAGATCACCACCGATGGAATGCTAACGACAAGACTTCAACAGGGTAAACTATTACCTAGACAACTTTACAAATTATTTACATGTACTAACTCTTTTACAACTCTAACTTTACAAGTTATTTACATGTACTAACTCTATCTTTCCTTCCACAAAGTGGAAACGATTATCCTCACACTAGACGAGAAAACTGCAGCATTGCTGTCCCGACGGGGTTTCGTCAACTGACAATAACCTTAAAGAGAACTTCATGCCGCTGTAACTATCTTCGGCAAAAGGAAACATTAGACTTCAACGCGGAAAGAGGAAAATCTGTGAGCATGGAATCCACTCCCCCCTACAGGCCTGAGTCTCATACTGCAGCAGAGGAGATGAAGGTCAGAGCTGCAGAGGGACCTTAGGGTGCCTGGGCCTGAGAGGGCGGGGCTTATGCCGCAGCGGCGCCAATGCCCCGCCCACCTCGGTAGGAAGAGTCATTTCCGTGGGCGGAGAGACAGCAGCCAGCCGAGTCGCCGGCACAGCGCCTCCGGCAAGCCCTCCCCGGTCGGAAGTGGCGAATGAACCAAGCGGTGGGCAGGGGTGAGCGTGGGGCCGAGGCGAGAGCGCGAATTTTTCGGCCTTTGCCCTGGAAAGCGGGGGTCCAGTCTCCGGAGGTAGAGCGGGGCGTCGTCGCCTGGGAAACCGAGCTATCCCGAGGCCGACGAGTGGGTGGGACTTCCGGAACCTTTAGCGGAAGAAAGGAATTCCTAGTGGAGAAGGCGGGAGGAGGCGGGACTTCCTGTGGCAACTGAGGGCTGCCAGTCAAACCGGTTTCCCTATTTCCCCTTAGGCCGACTCCCAAAATGGCCAGGGTGGAGACCCAGGGTCGCCTGTGGCTGGAGAGCCCCGCTGGGGGAGCGCCTCCCATCTTCCTGCCCACAGGAGGGCAAGCTCTGGTCCTGGGCCGGGGACCCTTGACGCAGGTTACCGACCGGAAGTGCTCCCGAAACCAGGGTAGGCGGGGCGGGGCCTGAGCTGGACCGGGTGGTGTGGCGTGTGCTTAAGGAGCGGGAACACAGGCAGTTGGAAAGACAGGAGGGAATATGCTTGGCCACCATGCGGAACTGCGTGGTGCGGCCAGCCCCGAAGTTAGTAGGTGCCCCCTGTGGAGAGCACAGAAAGAAAAAGGGTACTTGACCTGGATTTAGCCAGACGCCTTGGACGGGAGCGGAGGGAGTCCATCCCGAGACACTTGTCACTGGGCAGAGAAGGGTAGTCACAAGTGCCGCGAAGACTTGAATGAGGCCACGACCCTTGTTAAGCAGAGAGCCGGTTCTATGGAGAAAAGTGCATATTGCGGGTCAAGCCCGGAATCTGCATCTTGTCAAGGTCCTACATTATCAAGGAGAAGCCATTTCTACACAGAAAAATACCTGCCGTCTCCCTAGGCGAGGACTAGTGTCCCAGGCAATTGTAAGGCCTTTATTGGCTCCTGCATGTCAAGGAGTGAGCCAGTCCTACTTAGAAAATAAACTGCTTCCTCCTGCCGAATGGCTGCTGTGGCCCCATCCTGTGGTTTGAAGCGGGGCGTGCTCCCCAGTAAGGAGGGAACCAGTCACCCAAGGATTCAGATCCTGACTCCACCCCTTCAATCTTCAGTGGAGCTGGTCGCTGACCCTGAGACTCGGACGGTGGCAGTGAAACAGGTACCGATTCCTTAACAAGAGGCAGCAGGCCTGGGGGTGAGGATGGAGGGTATGGAGAATCGTCACCCAGCGGGGAACGGGCCCAATTGGGAAAACCAGACTCTGGGAGGGGAACAGGTGTAGCCCGCTGCAACCGGGTAAACATCCATCCCCATTTAAAATAAGTAAGACTGGAGGCTGCTAATCTTCCCAGAGCCTGATTGGCGGTACACGGTGAAGAGGCGGGGCTCGAGGGTCTGATTGGCTGGTGGAGAACGGCGATTCCTTTCCCGGGTTATTTGATTGGAGGAGGTTGCCGGGGGGGTGGGGCCAGCTCCAGTTACCGCCTCTTTCTACAGCTGGGAGTTAACCCCTCAACTGCCGGGACCCAGGAGCTGAGACCGGGTTTGAAGGGCGCTCTGGGGGTGGGGGACACGCTGTATTTGGTCAATGGCCTCCACCCGCTGACCCTGCGCTGGGAAGAGGCCCTCACTCCAGAATCCCAGCCAGACACTCCACCCAGTACCCCTCCCGTGACCCGAGAGGGAGAGGAGGAAAATGTTGAGCAGCAGAAAAAGCGGATAAGGAAGTCATCCCCTGGCTGGGAGACCTTAGAGAAGCTGCTGGTGTTCACAGCACCTGGTGTGAAGGCTCGGGGCAAGGTGAGGCCCAAGCTGAAGACTGAGCTCTAGCACAGTCCAGTTAACACCCAAACAAAACTTAGCTCCCATTTGGATTTTCGTGGTTATTAGTCCCCAAAAGTGAAATGGAAGGAGGCTGGGTCGGATACGAAACCCATTTTAAAGATTGAAATACTGAGGGGCTCAGGAGGAATGGGAGGTGGTAGAGAAGATTTCACTCTCTGCTGTCCGGGTGGCATCCTTGTCCTTACATAGGATGGGTAGGCCTGCTGTGACTGGGTTTCCCCATCTGTAAGGGGCGGGCGGTCATAGTCCCAGCTTGCAGAATTGATGCGAACCAGCCTGTGAGCTAGGTGGACCAGAGGTGTAACAGTGCTGCTGTTTTTTCTGGGTGACGCCAGGTGGCTGGTTTTGATCTGGACGGGACCCTCATCACCACACGTTCTGGGAAGGTCTTTCCCACTGGCCCCAGTGACTGGAGGTGATTGGAGGCAGTAGGAGGGGATGCTGAGGCGCTTCCGGGCCCCAGGTCACCTTGCGCTTCCTCGCCCGCCCTAGGATCTTGTACCTAGAGATTCCGCGGAAGCTCCGGGAACTAGCCGCCGAGGGTTACAAGGTGTGTGCCCCGTGGGGGCCGGCTCACAAGGCGGGCCTGGGCCTGATGAGGGGCCCGGGTGACACCCCGTCTCCTTCACAGCTGGTGATCTTCACCAACCAGATGGGCATCGGGCGCGGAAAGCTGCGAGCGGAGGAGTTCAAAGCTAAGGTGGAGGCTGTGGTGGAGAAGCTAGGGGTCCCCTTTCAGGTATGGCTGCACGGGAGGCTGAAGGACTATGTAGAGGGACAGAGAGGCTGAGACAGGGGCCAGAGATAGCGCGGTGGGCCGGAAAGGAGGAAACAAAGACCCGGGGAGAAGGTGTGACATGGTGAGCCAGTTGGGGAGTGGGTGGGAGCCCCAGGGGTGGTTATGCTGACAGATGCATTGTAAGTGGTGCTCACCTTGGTGAGGGTTGGAGTAGTGTCTTTGGGATTCAGGTGCCCTTGAAGGACTCTGGGTGTCGGAGCAAGAGTCAAGGATGGTGTCTGACCCCCACCCCACCCACAGGTGCTGGTGGCCACGCACGCAGGCTTGTACCGGAAGCCAGTGAGCGGCATGTGGGACCACCTGCAGGAGCAGGTGAGCCTCCGACTCCCAGGGCTCCGCGCCCGTCTGCCCACTCCAGGTCTCTGCTCCATGACCTTCCCTGTCACCCCCTCCCCAGGCCTGGCCGCCTCAGTTTTTTTGCTATCATGTCCTAGTGCTGGTGGGTGAGGCCAGTGCTTTTAAACTCGGAAAACCGGAGTGGTCTAGAGAGAAATCACCTGTGGATTCATTCATGGGTTTGTTCTTCAGAACAAACAAAGCTTCTTGAGCTGAACGTATTAGTGGACAAGACAGACCTGCCTGCGCCCGGGTGCTCCTGGACTAGGGAGGGCGCGGACGATGATAAATGTGTTGATGGATGTGTAAACAGTGAGGGTGCAGCCAGGTGTTGATTAAAGGTGGTGAGGGAGCCGTGTGTCATCTGAGGAAAGAGCAGAGTAACAGCAAGTGCAAGGATCTTGAGGTGGATGGGGTCTGGTGTGTTCGCGGGCAGGGAGGAGGCCTGGGTGGCTACCGCTGAGCGGGTGAGGGGGGCGAGTGGGAGGTCAGACTGCGTGGGGTCCGGGGCCGCGCCCGGTGGGAGCGGGCGCCCTCTGGCGGCCGCTTGTGGAACAGACGGTGAAGCGGCTGAGAAGTGGCTGAGGTCTCAGAGGCTGGAGGGCAGGCCTAATGCGGGGCACCGACGGAGCCGACCTCCTGGCAGGACCCGTTAGTGCGACAGATGTGGGCGTGGGTCCCTTACTGCCTCTCATGTGTCCCCATCCCTGCCCAGGCCAACGAGGGCGTGCCCATCTCCATCGGGGACAGCGTCTTTGTGGGAGGTAAGGGCCTTGGGCTGGGGAGGTGAGTGGGTTCTGGGCGCTGATGGGGACGGGCCGCCCCCAAGGATGCGGGTGGAGACGGGGCTCCGTGTTCCAGACGCAGCGGGACGCCCAGCCAACTGGGCCCCTGGGCGCAAGAAGAAAGACTTCTCCTGTGCAGACCGCCTGGTGAGTGCCCCACACGGTCCCGCCCCCGGAGCCCGCCCCCACCCCGCCCCATCCCACCCCACCCCACCCAACTTGCGCCCTCGCCTGCAGTTCGCCCTGAACGTGGGCCTGCCATTCA
The DNA here is from genome assembly GCF_032452875.1 of Bos javanicus. Taxonomy (NCBI): domain Eukaryota; kingdom Metazoa; phylum Chordata; class Mammalia; order Artiodactyla; family Bovidae; genus Bos; species Bos javanicus. The sequence continues at coordinate 56,329,323 of NC_083885.1, read as the reverse complement.
CCACACCAGAGGAGTTCTTTCTCAAGTGGCCCGCGACCCGCTTCGAGCTCCCAGCCTTTGACCCGGTGAGGCCTGAAGGGCGGTGCGGGGGGCGCACAGGGATGGGGCCGGGTCTCTCTCATCTTGTCTGTCCCTCCTAGAGGAGCGTCGCCCGCTCTGGGCCTCTCTGCCTCCCCGAGTCCAGCTCCCTCTTAAGCTCAGACCCGGAGGTGGTCGTCGCCGTGGGATTTCCTGGGGGTGAGACTCCCTGACCCCCAGAAGCCCCAGCCCCTTTCCGACTCCTCAGGCCCCACTCACCCTGCACCCTTCACAGCCGGGAAGTCCACCTTCCTCCGGGAGCATCTTGTGTCAGCCGGATACGTCCACGTGAACAGGGTAGGACTTGGTTTTCATTGCCCCCCGACCCCACAAGAACTGTCCTCTTGGTCTCCACTCCCTGGACAGCTGTCCTTTCTGACTCTCCGTCACTCTGCCTCGGTGTCCCCCCACCGGCCCTCGGTCCCTGTGCCCCTGGGTCTCCCAGGCCCCATCCCTGATCTCTCTCTGGGTCTCCAGGACACTCTGGGCTCATGGCAGCGCTGTGTGACCGCATGTGAGGCAGCCCTGAAGCAGAGGAAACCGGTCGTGATCGACAACACAAACCCCGACGTCCAGAGCCGGGCCAGGTACCGGGGTCCCAGGGAAGGTCCCTGGAGGGCGGCCCCGGGCCCTTTACCAAGCCCCCCGCCCTCCTCTCCCCAAGGTACATCAAGTGTGCCCGGGATGCGGGCGTGCCCTGCCGCTGCTTCCTCTTCAGTGCCACCGTGGAGCAGGCGCGCCACAACAACCGGGTGAGCGAGCACCCCTAGCGCCCCCAGTCCCCCCAGACCCCACCGAGCCCTGGCCTCACCGGCCCCACCTCTGCCCCTGCAGTTCCGGGAGATGACAGACTCCTCCCACGTGCCCGTGTCCGACATCGTCATTTATGGCTACAGGTAGGGGCCGCAGGGTGAGGGGGGGGGGGGGACATCGGGTGAGCCCCAAGGTTGGGCCTCGCCTCCAGCCTGCACCCTCTGCCACCAGGAAGCAGTTCGAGGCCCCCACGCTGGCTGAAGGCTTCGCGGCCGTCCTGGAGATCCCATTTCGGCTGCATGTGGCACCGCAGCTCGAGCGGCTGTACCGCCAGTTCTCAGAGGGCTGAGCCATCCTGCACCGCACCCCCCCCACCCCCCACCCCCCACCCGGCCCTCGCCCCTCACCACAATAAATGCTATTTTTCCTAACTCTTGGCCAGCATTTTGCTGGGAAGAAGTGTGGTTCACCCAGCCAGGCCAGCAGCACAGACCTGCTGGGCTCAGGGTCCCAGGAAGGCGCTAATGGGGACTCTGCCCCCTGGGGGGCCCCTGCCTCTCCTGGGTTGGAGAGATTTATGTTGGTGGCAGCTGGAACCTGCCTGGCCCTGCCTCGTGTCTGCTTCCAGCCGAGTGAGGCCCATGGAAGCCACAGGGCAGGGAGGGCAGCCTGGGAGCAGCTGCAGGAAGAACCCTGGAAGACTTGGAGCAGAAGGTACCGCCCAGGCTGGGCAGCTCTGTGCGCGGTGGCATCCTCTCCCAGCTCAGATGAGGGGCCCGGCCTCTCTGGAGGCGGGAGTCTGAACAGAGCCAAGTGGCCAGACGGCTTTTAAAAGACTTTATTGGGGAAACGTACAGGGTGGGGGGCTGTCCTCGGAGACATCTCAGGACGTGGTCCTCCATCTCGCCGGGCGGGCACAGTCCCCAGAGGCCCCTGCTCAGAAGCATCTGATAGGGGTGGGGGGTGGGGGGCATAGAGGAGGACTGGGTGGGGGACCCCGCACCCCGCCCCAGGCCAGAAGCCTCCCAGGGGCTCAGCGGGGGCGGGCAGGCCTCTCCCTCTCTCATCTCCTGTAAGCCAGGGTCACACCACCTCCCAACAGCAGGCGTGTCCACGGGGCCCTCCTGCCCTGGGCCGGCTGCCACTCACCAGTCTTCGCAGGGGCCTCATCTGTGACTCCTGGAGAGGCCCGGCCCCAGGGGGGCCCACTACCCTCCCATCTGTGGGGAAGGACAGTAGGGAGGAGTCAGCCGCGGGCCGGGGCGGGTTGGGGAGAAGGGGCACAGCGAGGGGGGCCCTCACCCCTCGCTGCTGCTGCTCCTGCTCCAGGTTCCGCTGCAGCACCTGCTGCTGGTTGGCGATGACGCGCCGGATGCCGTTGACGAAGTTGCTCTGATCGTGGGGGATGAGGCCAATGAAGATCTTCTTCTCCGAGGAGTACAGGAGCATGAGCACGCGGACCTCGCAGGAGGCCTTGTAGGAGAAGTGCACGCAGCCCGCCTGGCGGCGCAGAGAGCGGTCACAGCCAGCCCTCAGCGCACTCCTTCCCTTGAGAGCCCGTGTCCAGAGGACAGAGCATTCCGGCTGTCCCCAAGCCTGTCACCACTCTCAGGAGGGGACCTGAGACAGAAGCGCCTGCCCGAGGGTCCTCCCAGCACGCTCCGGTGATCCTGTGACCCCCACGCCGACTGGGCGAGCACCCAGGACCAGCCACAGCCGTGATGGACAGCACCGCACACAAGCCACCCCACACTAGGGGAGAGACAGCGGGGCCCCAGGGCGGCCTCCACTGGGGAAACCCTAGAGGCAGTCGAGAGCAAGGAGGCTGGGCAGGTGACGCACCCCGTGGCTCAGCACCACAGCACCCACAGGTACCAAGCGCCTCCCGACCCATCTCACCGGATCCTCGCCCTCTGCAGGCCCGGGCGTCACCATCCCTATCTCCCAGGCTGAGAGCTTGAGGCCCCGCGGGCCCCCAGAAGAGGCTGTGCCGCCGTTGGCTGTGCGCCACCACGGGGACCAGCGGTGACAGGGCCAGGGGAAGGCGCTCCCAGCACCCACCGGAGCTGAGAGCCTGCAGGGGTGCTCACAGTAAGGTCTCCCTGAGGGAACTCTGAGCTTTTCAACTCTTATTTACCACAAAAGGCATACACAACCAGCCCCTCAAAGGCACTGAAGCACGACTATGATGCCTTCAGCTGATTTAGAAAGAAATGCTGAGCTAGGACAGCCGGACCCAGTAGAGCAAACACCCAAAAGCAGACACGGACAGCTGTGGCTTCAGGAGCCCAACACCCTTGCTTCCCAGAGGGAGAGACTGAGGCCTGCAGAGCAGAGGGACCAATTGAGACGCGCAGCAGATGAGACCCGGGGCTAAGAGCGCGGGCTGGAGGAAGACAGACCCCGACCCAGGGAAGGGCGAGGACACGGGGCAGGTAAGGGCCTGGAAGCAGGGGTTAACCCAGACAGCGAGCAGGACCCAGAGGCCCCGCACGTGCGGGCACAGCCTCTGAGCCTGTTTCCCCATCTGTGAACCGGGGTCAGGACAAGTGATGTCCACGCAAACAGCACTGCATGCTTCCCCAGGGCTGGTTCTGGGGGAACCTCCCCTCCGTCTCCTTTCGGTTTCTGCGCCCCGAGTCGCTCTGTTTGGGGTCGTCAGCCCGGCGCGCGGCCCGCCCCACTCACAAAGCCATTGTCCATGATCCGGCACAGGCTCTTCAGCGTCTCCAGGTCCTTGGTGAAGTGGAACTGCACCAAGCGGGAGTTCCGGAAGAGCGGCACCAGCGTGGTCTGCAGGGCCCAGGGGCGGCTTCATGAGGCCCCCACCCGGTGGCCACCCGGCGACCCCGCACCTCACCCCGGCTGTGACCCCCTCGAAGCCAGGCCTGCAGCACCCCCACCCCCGCCCGGGGGTGGAGGCAGGCGCCCCTCCCCGCTCACCAGGAGCTGCTGCGGGATGAGCTGCATGTACAGCTTCCTCGGCCACTGCTCGGTCCTCCTGCGGTGACACGCCTGCAGTTCAGGAGGCGGGGCTCCCTCCAGCCCCGCCCCCGCCTTCCAGCCCCGCCCCCTGCCCACCACTCACAGGATCTCCCCTTGGTTCACATAGATGTGCGAGGGCAGCCACCGCTTAGACCGGCTGTGGGGCTCAGGCCTGGGCTTTTGGGGGGAAGAGGCTCAGGTCAGGAGTGGAAGGCGCCCTGGGTCAGTGACGAAGCACTGGTCCCAAGGTCCCCTTGGCCTCACCTCCTGCCACTCCATGACTCCGCTCCACGCCAGGAACTTGTTGTTGACGATCTGGACGGGGCCTGCCACGCCGCCAGGTCCCACTGCCTGTGGGAGGAGACAGGTGGGCTGGTGCCCCAGGCTCCCCAGAGGAGCCTGGGAACCTGGAGGCTGCCCCAAGGCTCAGCCCCGCCTCGGACCCCTGCCGGGCTTGTGTTTCCAGGCTGCCCACAGGCCTAGAGGACTCCCCAGTGCTGGCCCAGCCCCGCTGCCCCCGTGCCCTCGGCTGGGACACTTTCAGGTGAAGGGGACGCTGTGAACCGCTGATGAGGTGGGAGCATGGTGCGCACACACCCCGTCCTGCCAGACTGCTGTGCCCGCCAGCCCGTCCAGCTCCCTGTGCCCCCCGGCCCTGCAGAGCCTCAGGGTGAGTGGCAGCCCCAGGGCACACCTGTTTCCGGGTGGTGATGACCTGCCGGATGGCGTTGACGAAGCCGCTCTGGTCGTAGGGGATGAGGCCCATGAAGATCTTCTTCTTGGACGAGTACAGCAGCATGAGCACGCGCACCTCGCATGGGGAGATGTGCGGGAAGAGCATGCAGCCCGCCTGCGGGAGGGCGGGCATCAAGGGGCAGAAACCCTCCAAGGGACCAGGGCCACCGCGGCCTAAGAACCCGCACCTCGGTGTCGGCCCCACGGTGATCTGGGGTCAGGACAGGGGCCCCATGTTGGGGGGTGAGGGTCCTGAGAGGGCTCCATCTCCCACGCCCGCCCCCCACCCCAGGCCGGCCCTGTCCCGGGAGCCTGGGCCCAGCGGACAGAGGCCACCACACCGGGGGGAGACGCCAGACCAGAGCCGGGGAGCAGACCCAGCTCTGCGTCCTCCTAGCTTTGACCCAAGGCAAGTCACCTCTGCACCTCAGTTACCCGATCTGTACAATGGCGTAACAACAGTGCCCACAGCAAGTGCCACGTAAACGCCTGTTGCGTGAGAAGCTACTGCCTCCTTGGTGGGACTGCAGGAGAACCTGAGCCCCATAGGCGTCCCTGTCCCCACCGGGGTGCAGCAGGCGCGCTCTCAGCAAACAGTGCTGAACCAGGCAGGAGAGACCCCCCACACCTGTCCATCCCACGAAGACAGGGAGGCCCGCACAGCGTCCCCGAAGACCGCAGCCGCGAGGCAGGCTGTCCCAGAGGGGCGGGGGCTGGAGGGACCCCAGAGCAGAGCCCTCTGGGCAGCTTCCCTTGGGCAGCTGCTGGAAACGTGCCCACGCCAGCTATGTCTGAACCCTGACTCTTAACAACCTCACCAGCTCGAGTTTACTGAGCACCCACTACTCTCAGACCACTGCCTCGGTTTTACACAAATGCCCTGGCTCCCCCTAGGGGACCGCAGATAAGAACTATTCCCTGTTCCAGCTCTTTCCCATCACCCCCACTTCCAGGTCCCTGCCAGGGGCTGTGGCCCCAACAAGCTCCTGGCTCGGCGGAGGGCGGGCCCAGGCCCCTCCCTTTGCTCCTGTGCTCCATGCCCGCCACGGCCTGGCCTGGCGGAGAGCTGGGTTCCTCTGCTGTCCCCTCTAAGCAGTGAGACCCCAGTTCACAGGGACGGGGGATGCCCCCGGAGGTCTCCCCGGACCCTGCCACCTGCCTCGATTGTCCCAGCAGAGCTCTGCCTACCACTTTACTTGGTCACCACGGTGTTCCCAGGGCCTCTGTCCCCACCCGCCCCCATCACCCCTGCCCCACTCACGAAGCCGTTGCCCATGACCCGGCAGAGCCCCTTGAGGGAGTCACAGTCTCTGTTGGTGAAGTGGAACTGCGCCAGCTGGGAGTTGCGGAACAGGGGGCCCAGGGTGGTCTGGGGGCGACATGGGGGCAGCAGGGTCAGGGCTGGGCAGGTGCTCGTGGCCGGGGCGGGTAAGGGTGGGGTCTCACCAGCAGCTGCTGCGGGATCAGTTGCATGATCAGCTTCTGCGGCCACTGGTCAGTCTCCCTGCAGGAGGAGAGGGTCAGGAGGGCGCACCCCCTCCGCCACCCACCCTCGCACCCTGCCCGCACTTACAGGTTCTCGCCCTGGTTCACGTAGGCCTGGCAGGGAAGGGCCCGCTTCAGCTTCGCGGTGGAGTCCGAGTAGGGTCTGCGCTTCTGTGGTGGGGGCAGAGGGGTCTCTGGACACAGCCCAGCTGTACGGGCTGGCTGCCTACCTGCGGGACCCCCAGATCAGCCCCCACCCTGCAGACTCGCAGGCCGCGGGTGCTCACCTCCTGCCACTCCAGGACACCGCTCCAGGCCAGCAGCTTGTTGCTGAGCCGGTGCTCACCAACGGCCAGGCCCCCGAGGGCGAGTCCAGGCGAGGAGGGCCCGATGGGGCCCAGGGCCCCAAAGACCCGAGCACCTTGCTGCGGGAGAGGGGGAGGCAATTGAGGAGCTGCCCCCACACACCCCAGAAGGGACACCCCAACCTCCAGACCCCAGGCCCCCTGCGGCAAATTGCCCCAGGCAGTCTCCAAACCCTTTCTTCCAGAGCTGACACTCAGACTGGGTGGCCCCCACGTCCTTTTCTGCCCGGCCTGCCTGTCCTCTCAACGCTGGTCCCTGAAAGCGACCAGCTGCTTCCCCTTCAGCCTTTGCTCGGGCCAGGCTCTGCCCTGGCCTGCCATGCCCTCCCCTTCAAGAGATGCGCCCCACTCATCCTCCCAGGATCATCAATTTTGGGTCCCTCTATTGAGATACGACTCTCAGAACACCCCACGACACACAGCCAGACGCACACCAGCTTGCCCCATCCCGCCCAAGCACAGAACTCTCTTCCACGGTTCCCCCGGCCCTGGAGAGAGAATCCAGGCTCTCCCCCGGCTCCCGCCAGGCGGGCTCCAGCCCTCCCTCACGCAGCCCAGTCTGCAGCCACTTCAGGCTGACCCTGGGGAGGCGGGAGGAAGCGACCGGAAGCACAGAGAACAGAACTCTGGGAACCGGGAGCCAGCGACAAACGGAGGTTCTCCCAAACACAGTGTCTTGAGAGCATCTGCAGCACACCACAATGTTGGCAGAACGAAGCCAAGCAGGACACATCCTACTCGTGGGGCACTATCCCGTCATCTCTAAACACACACACACCAAAAACATCTCAAAACAAACAAGGGGGAGTTTTGGACTGCGGGGCAGCAAGAAACTCTCGAAAACCTCTCTAGTAGGCGCCTCCAGGCAGCCAGAAAAAATAAAAGTGGTTATTTTCATCTTACTACTAATGAGTATTTTTTTCCAAATTTCCTATAAAGCACACAGGTGTCTTCTGCCCCAGAATATGAGACAGGAAAAACTATATTTCGCAAGAGCTTAAAAGGCAAAGAAATCTGAGCCAAGCGTGCTCTCCGTGTGGGCAGGTGGTTCTGGGATTCAGACAATCCAGTGAGATCAGGAAGAAAGGCAGAGGGCTTCCCGCTCTAAGAACATGGTGGTGTGTGTTCCTGAGATGGAGATAGACCGTCGGAGCCCTGGGTGCGTAGGCACCACGGCCAGAGCCCATAACATCCAAGAAACTAGTTAGATCACACAATTGTAGAAGCCCTTGGGATCCAGACAAACGCACTTAAGGACCTGGGTCATGTGAGCACCAGGGACACCTGTTTAAACTCCGCCGTATTTCTAGCCATCAGACTAACCACGCTTTAATCTGGGGGGTGAAGATCAGAGAAGCTTAAGCCCAGCTCTCAACGAATGCAGGATGAGCATCAAGGTGGAGGGTCACGTTTAAGGACTAGACCTAAATGCAATCCTAAAAGGAAATCTCACATCTGGACAGGTGTGCATGTAAACTGGCTGTACCTCCCACATGTGTTTTGCTAGTCACTGCATACGAAGCCTTTTTAGTACTTGAAAAAAGATAAAAGCCTTAGGACGCACGTTTAAGGACCCAGGAGACGCTTGTGAACAAGAGGACATGAACGCTAAGAAACTGGGAAGCAATGGAGTCAAGGGTGATGTTTAAGAGCAGAGAGGTGTTCAGAGTCCGGGCATCTGACTCTTAACATCAAGAAAACCTGCTCAAGGCTGGTGTGCAGCTGCCACAGGTCCCCGCCACGTACAACGGTGAGGCAGGGTATTTATTAATTAGCCCCAGGTTAGGGTAAACGGCGCATCTGAGCAAGCGTGTCACAGTTTAGCTGTGCGTGATTTTTAACGTTGGGATGTGTGAATTTACCGCCCCAAAAACCTTAGGAAGATTTTTGAGAAGTATGTACAGGTTGTGGGTCTGGGGAAGCGTGTCTAACTTAGCGTCCCTGCGAAGCTATGTTTATGTTTAAGATCTGGGCTTGCCGTGATCAGTGGGGACATCCCACACCTGGGCAAGCGCGCAAACGAACCCCGGGCGCACACGCCACGGGCGCCCTGCTGAACGCCCCCGGGGGCAACACCTGGGCGCCCGACTGCGAGACGCGGGGCCCCCCGCCAGCGCCCCCCGCTCCTCCCCCATCTCCAGCTTCCCTGCGCGGAGAGAGAGCAACTTTCCAATTGGAAAAACAACAGTACATGCCGACCGTCCGCCCGCCCCCCACCCAGCGTTCGAATCAGGCCGCGGAGTCAGCAGTAATTTGAGCCCTTGCCACCCCCGTACCCCACCCCCGCCACCCCATCCCGAACGCGAAACAAAGGGGAGAGCCCGGCGCGTACCACCCAGGGGGTTTCACGGGGGGACCGGGTCCCAGGCGGGACCACCCTTCGGGTCACCGGAGAAACCCCCGAGGGGGTGGGAGCCGGGGGACAAAGACACCAGCCCGGGGGAGGGGCCGGCGGGGGCGGGGCCGTGGAAAGCTCTGGAAAAAGGGCGGGGGGCTCACCATGGGAGGGGCCGAGCGAGCCCGGATCCGTGGCGGCTGCGGTCCCCGAGGGCTGGCCGGCCAGGAGCGCGAGCGGGCGGCGCGCGCCGTGAAGGGCCGCAGGGGGCGGCCTCGACCCCCGAGGGGGCCCCCAGCGCCGGAGCGGTGCGGGGCGCGGCGCGGACGGACCATGGCGGGCGCGGGCCGAGCGGGCTGGGGGGCTGCCACGGGCCGCACGGGGGGCTGCGGGCTGCGCCGACTGAGGGGCGCGGGCGCGCGGCTCCGGGGGAGACGGGCCGGGCTGTACCAAGCGCAGGGGACGCGCCTCCGGAGAGGGGTCGCCGCGGCCGAACCACTGCGGCGAGCAGGGGAGCGCGGCGCGTACCAACCGCGTCCGCGAGGGGGCGTGGCCGGGGCGTACCAAACGGGGCGGAGGGGGGGTGCCAGGGAAAGGGTGTGTGGGGCGGGGAACTCGGCAATTGGACGGGGCCGTGGGCCGCACGCGCACGAAATGGAGGGGCTGAGAGGACGTGAAAGAAACCACCTCAGGGGGCGGGACTGGGAGGCCACACCGAAGGGAGACGGGGCGGGAGGCGGGGAATGAACGTAGAGGGTGATACTAAGCGGGCTCCAGGCCTGGGGGGGCATGCCGGGCGGCGGAACCGGGAGACTACGTCGGGACGCGTCAGAAACAGAGGGAGGAAGGAATAATAGGCCTGGAGGCAAGGGAACCGACCTAGAGGTTCGGAAATACGGATCGTTCCAGAAACTCAGGAGAGGACTTAGGGTTTCAAGGCAGTGACGTGGCCAGGCGGGCGAGGGACCACAACTCCCAGCGGCCTCCGCGCGGCTTGGGCGGAGCCGGCGGTCCCATAGCTGCGTGCCCATTGGCTCCCGCGACCTAGGCTCCGCCCGCCTCCCTCTTCTCCTTGCCACTCGGCACTCAGGGCCATTCATTGATTCGCTCATTCACTGAGATTAAAGGACTGCGTATTCACATGCTGCTGCTGCTGCTGCTGCTGCTAAGTCGCTTCAGTCATGTCTGACTCTGTGCGACCCCAGAGACGGCAGCCCACCAGGCTCCCCCGTCCCTGGGATTCTCCAGGCAACAACACTGGAGTGGGTTGCTATTTCCTTCTCCAGTGCATGAAAGTGAAAAGTGAAAGTGAAGTCGCTCAGTCGTGTCCGACTCTTCGCGACCCCATGGACTGCAGCCTACCAGGCTCCTCCGTCCTTGGGATTTTCCAAGCAGGAGTACTGGAGTGGGGTGCCATTGCCTTCTCCGATTCACATGCTAGTTCTTGTGTATAACATTTCTTGCTTCAGTTTCCTTGTTTCTTAAATGTGGATATTAGCTATCCCTAAAATGGCTATGAGAATCAAATGAGTTGATAAACCATTAGATCGGTATTTGGCACAGTGACGACGTAAATGATAGTTTTTCTCCTTTTAAAATCATTATTAGTGCCATTTCCAGTTCTGTGCTGGGCACCAATTGTGGTGACCAAAGAGACCAGCCCCACTGGAGAAAATAAATAATCGCATTTTGTGATGTGTTACAAATAGAGCAAATGCACACTATTTATGGGGGATGGGATGATGATGACCGTGAGAACTCAGCAAAGTGACCTTTAGGCAGCCTGCAAGTCCACATAGGCTGCAAGAGTGTGCTAAGATGAGGGACCAGCCAGGGCGCAAATCCTGAGAATGCAAGGGAACCGGGGGGTGGGGGGAGGTGGGGGGCAGCACGACTGGAGCAGAGTGAGGGTGAAGGAGAGCTGAGGAAGCAGAATGGCCAGGTGCCACAAGCCGGGTCCTATAGCCTCACGATGGAATTTGGATTTTAGTCTCACTTTGCTGGGGAACCATCAAAAGGTTTTTATCAAGGAAGTGACAAAGTCTCATTTACATTTTAAACAAATCATTCACAAATGCATAGAGTCATGCCCACAGTGTCTCTACAAGTCTACAGAAGAAGCTGGATCCAGAGTCACCTCTGAGGAGAGAAGACAGCAGATGGAAGAGTCAAAGACATGAAAAGGAGACTCAGTTCGTTCTTGTAGATTATTTGCAATTCTTACCATATGCAAACTTTTGAAATAGTAACATCTTTTTTTAAAAAGATCCCTCCAGCTGCTGTGTTGAATATGAGGTAAGGACTAGTGGAGCAGGAGGGCAGATAAGAGACTATGGCAATAAGCCAGCTGAGAGTCACAGGTGGCTTAGATCACAGGGAGTATGGCCACACTTTCACAATTTATTTTCAAGCTGAAACCCAGAGGACTTATGTGGGGAGTGAAAGTGAGAGGGAGAAGTGATTTCAAGGGTTTTGCTTGTAGAGGTGTCATTTCATGAAAGGGAAATAACTGTGGGAGGAGCAGGGTGGGGTGGGCGGAGATGGAACTCCAAATCTGACCTGGATTGTGGCCAAAGAGGGAATCACTACTCTCTGGACCCAGACTGCCAGCTAGATATCAACAGTTACCTCCAGAGGCCTGACTATGTCAGGAGACCCCACTGCTGGCAGTAGAAAGGAGAATCATAGGGACAGAAGTCCCCTTCTCTTCCTTAATGTGTTTCTGTATCTATGTGGTACATTTGCAATGTTGACTAAACAGTGTAAATGGGGGAAGGTCTAGAGATACAACTTTGAGAACCTTCAGTGTTTCATGAGAATGAATGACATCATGAGGAGGTGTGTGTGTACAGAGGCTGGGACACTCCATCCCTTTAGAGTTCAGATCTATGAGGAGCAATCAGATGGGAGGAGAAGCCCCAGGTAAGGTCATATTGGAGCCCCAACCTGAGCCCCAAATCTGACCTGGATTGTGGCCAAATAGGGAATCACTACTCTCTGGACCCAGACAGCCAGCTAGATATCAACAGTTATCTCCAAAGGCTGGACTATGTCAGGAGACCTCACTGCTGGTAGTAGGAAGGCAAATCGTAGGGACAGAAGTCTCCTCCTTCTCCTTAATCTCCCTAAATCCTCAGTTCTCACTATTCTTAGTACAAGCCATTATGATCTCTTGCATGGGTAACAGCCTTTTAGCTCTTGTCACCTTAACTTTCATTCCACTCATCAAAAGACTCCAATGAGACTTACTTGGTGGCACAGTGGATGGGAGTCCTCCTGCCAATGCAGGGGACACGGGTTTGATCCCCGTTCGGGCAAGATTTCACAATGCCGCAGAACAACTGAGCCCGTGCACCACAACTACTGAGGCTGTGTGCTGCAACAACTGAAGCCCACACCTACAGCCCGTGTTCTGCAGCGAGAAGCCACCGCAGTGAGAAGCCTGTGCACCGCAACGAAGAGCAGCCCCCGCTCACCGCAACTAAAGAAAGCCCGCACAAAGCAATGAAGACCCAGTGCAGCCGAAGATAAATAGAAATACAAAAGAAAATGTTTTTTTAAAAAAAGACTCCAATGGCTTCCGAGTGCCCTTAGAATTAACTACAAACTCTTCCTCTAAGGCCCCACATGGTGGGACCCCTGCTGCTGTCTCTAGACTGATCT